>NC_052099.1:2586979-2905323 GCF_015852505.1 Tachyglossus aculeatus
GGGCTAGGAGTTAGAGGACCTGGGTTCTAATCCCGGCTCTAGCACTTACCTGCTCTGTGACCTTGGGCAAGTCACTTACCTTCTCTCTGCCTCAGTTCCCTCGTCTGCAAAATGGGGAATTCAATACCTGCTTTCCCTCCTACTTCGACTGTGAAGCCCCCGTGGGACTTGATAATCCCTTCTAGACCGTGAGCCCGCCGCCGGGTAGGGACCGTCTCTATATGTTGCCAACTTCTACTTCCCAAGCGCTTAGTACAGTGCTCTGCACACAGTAGGCGCTCAATAGATACGACAATGAATGAATGATAATCTTGTAGATCTAGTAGAGTGCTGGGCACATAGTAAGCAGGCGCTCAATAAATACGACAATGAATGAATGATAATCTTGAAGATCTAGTACAATGCTTGGCACATAGTAAGCGCTTAACAGATACCGGAGTTATCATTATTATTTACTACACAGTCCCTGTCCCACATGGAGCTCCCAGCCTAAATCGGAGGGAGGAGGACTCAATCCCCATTTCACCGTTGAGGAACCTGGGGCACAGAGACGTAAAGTGACTAGCCCAAGCTCACACAGCAAGCAACTGGCAGAGCCAGGAGTCTATCTGTCCATTTTTGAGGGTGACTCTGTAGCCCGGGGTTGGGGGGTGGAGGTAAAAGTTCTCCCTGGGGAGTCATTCCAGGAAAGACCCCTCTAATCTCCATCCTCCTCATCCCCCACGCCCCACGCATAAACCTGGGCTACTACTCCAACAGTCACTGCTATTTATTGAGCACTTACCCTGGGCAGAGCCCCGCGCTGAGCACTTGGGAGAACAACAGAGTTGACATTCCCCGCCCACAAGGAGCTTACAGTCCAGAGGGATGCAGCTGTCTCCTCTACATCCTAAAGTCTCTGAGGTGGAAATTATTTCTTCACCGGGAGACCCTTGGCCAGGAGAATCCTTTTCCGCGCATCACAAGGGAGCCCTCCCACGCTGCCCAAATCCCTTCCCCGAGAGATTTCTCACTTTCATATCAACTCGAACATGACACTTCCCAGATTCTTTGCCAAGCGAAAAAGACTTGAAAATTGGGGCTGAGAGGGAGCTCGTCCCATTTACTGATTCACTGGCGACTCGCAGTTGGGAGTTCCTCGGGTCTCTGAATCGTTTGCGGCAATTCCCTGACAACAACGAAAACGGAAAGAAAACCCGGCATCAAAAAGCTGGGAAGACTTGCCTCCCGGGGTGACTGTCCCCTGATTCTTTGACCAGGCCCCCTCCACGTTGAGGGGGCAAGCGGAGAAGCAGCGTGGCTCAGTGGAAAGAGCCCGGGCTTTGGAGTCCGAGGTCCGGGGTTCAAATCCCGGCTCTGCCGATTGTCAGCTGGGTGACTTTGGGCAAGCCACTTCACTTCTCTGGGCCTCGGTTCCCTCATCTGGAAAATGCGGATGAAGACTGAGAGCCCCACGTGGGACAACCTGATCACCTTGTATCTCCCCAGAGCTTAGAACAGTGCTTTGCACATAGTAAGCGCTTAACAAATACCATCATTATTATCATTATTATTAGTATTATTATTACTACCACCACCACCGTCCGGAGACGTGTCCACAGTCAGGCCCCAACTTCCACCAATCCTTCCTTCTCCGACACACCCTGCGGTCCCCCAGCAGGTGTACCCCTTTAACATTTAAGTCTATAGTATCTGTTAAGCACTTACTATGTGCCAGGCACTGTGCTAAGCGCTGGGGTAGGTACAAGATCATCAGGTTGGACGCAGCCCGTGTCCCACGTGGGGCTCACAGATTTAATCCCCATTTTCCAGATGAGGGGACTGAGGCCCAGAGAAGTGAAGCGACTGGCCCGAGGTCACACAGCGGACACACGGCAGACCCGGGTCCTCCGATTCCCTGCCGTGTGGCCTTGGGCGAATCGCTTCGCTTCTCTGGGCCTCAGCCACCTCATCTGGAAAATGGGGATTAAGACTGTGGGCCCCCCCATGCAGGACGGGGACCGCGTCCAACCCGATTTCCTGGTATCCCCCCCGGTGCTTAGTACGGTGCCTGGCACACAGTGAGTGCCTAACAAATACCACAGTTATTATTATAACTTCACCCTCTTAACTTTTAGGAAACTCCGAACATCAACCATTATCTCTTTAAGGGTTGCACAACGTGTCTAAGCGGGAGGGACAAATATTTAATATTGGTGACACCTGGTGAGAAATGATAAGAAATGAGGTAGCACTTCCTGAAACCAGCATTCTTGACCATATCATAGTAATAATGGCATTTATTAAGCGCTTACTATGTGCAAAACACTGTTCTAAGCGCCGGGGGTGGTTACAAGGTGATCAGGTTGTCCCACGGGGGGCTCACAGTCTTAATCCCCATTTTCCAGATGAGGTCACTGAGTGACTGGCCCAAAGTCACCCAGCTGACAAGCGGCGGAGGCGGGATTTGAACCCGTGACCTCTGACTCCAAAGCCCGGGCTCTTTCCGCCGAGCCCCGCCGCTTCGGGTCAGCATCGGCCTGTAGTGCCGTATTGATCCCTGTCAAAAACTACCACTGAAGCTGCTGTTTTCCAAAAAAAGAAAATAAGCTGCAGAAGCACTGCTCGTTTTCAAAGACTTTCTGCGCCTGGCTTGACCTCCTCCTCAAAAAGTTTCGCGGAGATCGCTTCAGGCAACCCAAACAGCCCTCTCGGGTATAAATCCAGGCTCCTCCATGCAAAATTGGATTTTACTTTATAGATCTGCGGTTGTAGGTGGTGGGAGTGTGGCATGCATATTGTGGAAAGATTGGTTAAGTGCAGTGGGAAGTAGTCCTGATGCAAAATTAACCGTCACATATTTCAAGGCTGCAGATAGAAAAGATCGATTTTTGAAAAGTGCCCAGGGCCGAAGTTTGGGCTGAGGAATCGTTGGTTTCGCATTTACAGGTTCCTTCCTTCGGCGTAAAAGAAGATGGCTAAAGAGGCTTGATTGAACGCCTACCCGATATTAAACTGCAATAAGCGAATTACTTTTTTCCCCCTATAATTGCTCATGAGATGAAGGATGAGAATTGGCCCCTCACTGTCGGGAACGGGTGCCGCATCCTTAGCCGCAAAACGGTGTGGCACGGCGGCTAGAGCGCGGGCCTGGGAGTTGGCGGGTCGTAAGCTCCAACCCCAGCCCTGCCACTTGTCCGCTGCGTGACCTTGGGCAAGTCACTCCACTCCTCTGGGCCTCGGTTACCTCATCCGCCAAACGGGGAGTGAGACCGTGGGCCCCACGTGGGACGGGGACTGCGTCCAACCCGATTTGCTTGCCTCCACCCCAACGCCCGGCACACAGTAAGCACTTAATAAACACCTCAATTATTATTATCTCTCTTATAGAGAGATAATATTATCTCTCTATAGAGAGCTATTATTATTAGCTCTCTTCCTCCCTTCAAGGCCCTGCTGAGAGCTCACCTCCTCCAGGAGGCCTTCCCAGACTGAGCCCCTTCCTTCCTCTCCCCCTCGTCCCCCTCTCCATCTTACCTCCTTCCCTTCCCCACAGCACCTGTATATATGTATATATGGTTGTACATATTTATTACTCTATTTATTTATTTATTTTACTTGTACATATCTATCCTATTTATTTTATTTTGTTGGTATGTTTGGTTTTGTTCTCTGTCTCCCCCTTTTAGACTGTGAGCCCACTGTTGGGTAGGGACTGTCTCTATGTGTTGCCAATTTGTACTTCCCAAGCGCTTAGTACAGTGCTCTGCACACAGTAAGCGCTCAATAAATACGACTGATGATGATGATGATATTATCGGTATGATGATGATGCTCTGCACAGGACAGGCGCTTAGGATAAATGACTGCTACACCGATCCCTGGTTCAGAACATGACAACTTGATTTTAATTAGCCAGGACTGCCTGGTCCGAAATGATCCAAGACTAATCACGCGGCACGGGCTGGGAATCAGGAGGACCCGGCTTCCCATCCCGACTCGGCCCCTTACCCGCCGCGTGACCTTGGGCAATCACCTCAGTTCTCCGTGCCTCGGTTCCCTCGTCCGTACGTAGTGGACGGAGCCCGGGCCGGGGCTCAGAAAGCCACGGGTTCCGGTCCCAGGTCCGCCTCTTGACTGATGTGTGATCTTGGGCGAGTCACTTCACTTCTCTGCGACTCAGTCACCTCATCTGTCAAATGGGGATAGAGGCTGTGAGCCCCACGGGGGACAGGGACGGTGTCCAACCCCATTTGCTGCATCCACCCCCGCGCTTAGTACAGTGCCTGGCACATGGTAAGCGCTCAACAAGCACCACGATTATTATTATTAAAATAGGGATTAAGGCTGTGAGCCCCACGTGGGACATGGACGGTGTCCAACCTGAGTAGTTTGTATCTACCCCAGTGCTTAGTACAGTGCCTGGCACATAGTAAGCACTTAATACCAGATTCTTACAGTCCAAGCAGGACAGGAGAAGAGGATGTGGCCTATTCTGGGCCCTCCTGGGAGACTGGATTAACTGAAGATGGGGCAGGACTACTGGGCCAATAATAATAATGGCATTTATTAAGCGCTTACTATGTGCAAGGCATGGGCTAATAATAATAATAATGGCATTTATTAAGTGCTTACTATGTGCAAAGCACTGCTCTAAGTGCTGGAAAGTAATAATAATAATAATGAGGGCATTTATTAAGTGCTTCCTATGTGCAAAGCACTGTTCTAAGCGCTGGATGTTCTAAGCGCTGGGGAGGATACAAGGTGATCAGATTGCCCCACACGGGGCTCACAGCCAACTCGCATTCTACAGATGAGGGAACTGAGGCCTAGAGAAGTAATAATAATAATAATTTTGGGATTCGTTAAGCGCTTACTATGTGCAATGTGCTGGGGAGGATACAAGATGATCAGGTTGCCCCATGTGAGACTCACAATCTTAATCCCCAGTTTACAGATGAGGGAACTGAGGCCCAGAGAAGTGAAGTGACTTGCCCAAAGTCACACAGCTGACAAGCAGCGGAGTGGGGACTCCGGAGTGGGGACAATCTTAATCCCCATTTTACAGATGAGGGAACTGAGGCCCAGGGAAGTGAAGTGACTTGCCCACGGTCACACAGCTGACAATTGTCAGAGCCAGGATTTGAACCCATGACCTCTGACTCCCAAGCGCGAGCTCTTTCCACTGAGCCACGCTGCTTCCCTGGCCAAGCTGGGTGACCTGGTTGGCCACTTAGCTCTGAGCAGCTCTGGCTGACCCGAGTGCCCTTGCCCTGCCAGGAGGCTCATTCAGCCCAGTTCCGTCAGATAATAACAGCAATGGTATTTGTTAAGCGCTTCCTATGCTGTACTAAGCACCGGGGTGGATACAAGCAAACTGAATTGGACACAGTCCCTGTCCCAGGTGGGGCTCACAGTCTCAATCCCCATTTTGCAGATGAGGTAACTGAGGCCCAGAGAATAATAATAATGATTATGTGACTTGCCCAAGGGCACACAGCAGATATGTGGCGGAGCCGGGATTGGAACCCGTGGCCTCCTGACCACAGGGCTCTATCGACTACACCACGCTAAGGCCCTGCTGAGAGCTCACCTCCTCCAGGAGGCCTTCCCAGACTGAGCCCCTTCCTTCCTCTCCCCCTCGTCCCCCTCTCCATCCCCCCATCTTACCTCCTTCCCTTCCCCACAGCACCTGTATATATGTATATACGGTTGTACATATTTATTACTCTATTTATTTATTTATTTATTTTACTTGTACATTTCTATCCTATTTATTTTATTTTGTTGGTATGTTTGGTTCTGTTCTCTGTCTCCCCCTTTTAGACTGTGAGCCCACTGTTGGGTAGGGACTGTCTCTATGTGTTGCCAATTTGTACTTCCCAAGCGCTTAGTACAGTGCTCTGCACATAGTAAGCGCTCAATAAATACGATTGATTGATTGACCACGCGGCTTCTCCTTCTGTGGACTAGCTCAGATCTCCTTCTACGGTCTACGGGCCCTGGCTTCGGGCACCCGGGACTCCCCGAAGCGGGGAAAAGTTGGCTGCCCCTCCCGTTCCGTATGACGACACGCCCGAGTCCCCCCCAACTCCGTCCAAACCTCTGGAAGCCGAGTGTATCCGCAGAGGATTCCCTGGCCCTAATTCCCAGTTCCTGAACCGTGGCATTCGCCCTCCAGGGCCTGTAAATTCCTGTAGACCGTAAGCTCGTCGTGGGCGGGGGACGTGCCCATCAGCTCTGTTATACTGTACTCTCCCAAGCGCTCAGTACAGTGCTCTGCTCCCGGTAAGAGCTCAATATGTACCGCCGACGGATTGATTGATTTTCACAGGGTTGCCGCTTCCTACCCTGGCAGAGGGAGGCTGGGCACTTTCAAATGTGCACCCACCACTGACCCGCAGACGCTCGCCGTCGTGGCCACCTGACTGGCTTGCCCCGTCAAGCCGGCCCTCGTCCCGACCCACCGGCTGGACAGAACCACCACCCACTCCCTCTCCTCCCCCCCGGCAGAACCACGCAGAGATGGCAGTGGTTTCAAAAGCAGCACCGGCATCAGGGGGTGGAAGTGGAGGGGGCTAGACAGACAAAGCGAACAGCTGACGTCCTCCCAAGCAACAAGCAGCCCGCAGAGTCGATCGGTCACCAAATCCTGTCGGCTGTACCTTCACGACATAGCTAAGATCCGCTCCTTCGTCTCCATCCAAGCTGCTACCGCGCTGCATCCAAGGACTTAACCTATTTCACCTTGACAACTGCATGGGCCTCCTTGCCATCCTCCCTGCCTCCTGTCACCCCAATCCGGTCCTTACTTCACCCTGCTGCCCGGATCATTTTTCGGATAAAGGTTCGGTCCGCATCTCCCAAGTCTTCAAGAACCTCCGACGGTTTCCCACCTACCTCCACGGCGAACAGAAACTCCTTCCCATCGGCTTTAAAGCACTCAGTGAGCTTGTCCTTCTAATCTCACCTGTCGATTTCCTCCTACAATCCAGCCAGCACACTTGGCTTCTGGCCTGGAAGCTCCCTCCCCTTTCAAATACGAGCGACCACCACTCTCTCCGCCTTCCGGGCCTTATTACAATAAATTCTTCCCCAGGAGGCCTTCCCCACAGAAGTCCTCATTTCCCCCACTCCCTCTCCCTTCTGTATCACTCATGCACTCGGATAAGCGCTCGATATTCACCATCACCCCCACAGCACTTCGGTACGCAGCCCCGATTTATTTTAATCCCTGTTTCGGCTTCTAGAGCGGAAGCTCCTTGCGAGCAGGGAACGCGCCTAACGACTCTGCTGTATTGCTCGTGTTTAGTACGGGGCTCTGCGCACAGTATAAAAGCAACTGATTGCCTGAGAAAAAAGAAAAGTTCGCGGAGGCTACGGAAAACGGTACCGTTACCAGCTCACCGGTGAGGAACCTGTGGCCCAGCCACTCGGGGTATTTGTCGACACTTACGGGGAACGGAGCAGCGCGGTTGAGAGGGGTTCGGAAGTGAGTTGCCCAAGGTCACCAGGCGCGTTGGAGGCCACGCCAGAAACTAAAACTCAAGTCCCCCGATGCTTCATACCGTGTTCAGGGGGCCCTGCGTGCTCTGGGCGAGCCCGAACTATCTTGCGGCTTTGGCCAATACGAGGCGGAGAGCCGCCACGGCCCGGCCACCGCAAATACTGACGGGTAGCCGGGGCAACCATGTCACACGCCAGCGACAACTGGCAACGTCCTCACAGGGTTATTCCATTGTAGTCCTTTCCCTCCGATGAACCTAGGGTGGGAAAAAAGTGACACACACACACGCTCGTACGCCCTTCGCCAACTTAAATCCCTTCTCAGAGCCTGCCTAGGAAATCTGCACAGCGACTCTGTGGAGGGTGGCCTGAGATACAACCCGATTTCCTACGGACTACAGCATCGGAACTACCAAAGGGCGAGGGAAAAGGCAAAGTCAGAAAATCGGACCTTGCTGTTTCACGGCTAGCGGGCTCCGGAGGGAACGTCAAATTCTCAGGGCCCCCAGTCGTTCAGTTAAGTCTCAAGAGGGAATTCAGCAGCAAGTACTGATTGGTGACTAACCGGCAGACGGATCGTGTCAAACTGTAATGAGCGTTATATGGGAAATCAATAGGAAAGCAACATTTCTGGTTAAGTGACATTGAAGGCCGAGGTTCGTGATCAATTCTCATAGCAGTTGTCACTTTGGGGCAAGTTAAACAAAGCTGTTTCCTATACTACTAAATTTCATCTCAAACACCCTTTTACAACAGTAGCAGTAATCTGCAAATCAAGGAAGAGAGTCTACATGTGCTTTGCTTGCGACGGACTTTAACCCGTGCGTAAATCCTCGGTCATACTTGTTCACAAAAGGGAACGCAATCAGCTGACACAGTCAATTCTGCCATGACACATTTTCACTGTGTGCTTTGGATAGAACGTTTTTCCAAAACGGCTCATCTGCCTGGATAGAGCATGATCCGCTTTTATAATCATCCTCTGGGCAGATGATTCCCAGATCTACATCTCCAGCCCTGCTCTCTCTCCCTCCCCAGCCTCACATTTCCTCCTGCTTTCAAGACATCTCCATTTGGATGTCCCACCGGCACCTCCGTCTCAACGTGTCCAAACCGGAACCCCTTAACTTCCCCCCCCCCCCAAACTCTGTACTACCCGTCACTGTAGACAGCACCACCATCCTTTAGGTCTCACAAGCCCGTAACTTTGGCGTTATCCCTGACTCATCTCTCTCATTTAACCCACATATTCGATCTATCACTAAACCCGGTCCATCCTTAACTAAAATCTCCCCTTCCTCTCCATCCGAACTGCTATCACGTAACACAGTCACTAATCCTAACCTGCCTTGATATCTGCCTCCCTGCTGACCGCCCCGACACCCGTCTCTCCCCACTCCAGTCCACGCTTCACTCCGCTGGCCGGATCACTTTTCTACAGAAACGTTCAGCCCACGTTTCCGCACTCCTCAAGAAACTCCAGTGGTTGCCCATCCACCTCCCCATCAAAAGAGGCTCCTCACCAACCGCTTTAAAAACACTCAATTACCTTGCCCGCCCCCACCTCACATCCTACTACAACCCAGCCCACATGTTTCACTCCTCTAACGCCCACCTACTCACCGCACCTCGATTTCACCTCTCTCGCTGCCGACCTCTGGCCCACGTCCTGCCTCTGACCTGGAATGCCCTCCTTCTTCATCCACATCCAACAGACAATTACTCTCCCCACCTTCAAAGCCTTAGGGAAGCCATGAGGCCTTCCCTGACAAAGCCCTCATTTCCTCTTCCGTTCTGAGGTGCTCCCTTTATTCACTCTTCCCTCAGCCCCACGGCACTCGTGTACACATCCATAATTTATTTATATGAATATCTGTCTTCCCCCTCTAGACTACAAGCTCACTGTGGGCAGGGAACGTACCCGTTATATTGTACTCTCCCAAGGGCTTAGTACAGTGCTCTGCACACAGTCAGAGCTCATCCTCACCAGCTATAACTGCCCTCTCTTCTGTCCAGCAATATTTCTCCATCCTTACTGATTCCAATGCCCAGTGCTCACACCAGTTGTTTCAGACTTTGAACTCCCTCCTCCAACCCCCTTCTCCTCACACCTCCCCACTTATCGCCATTCAGTGGTATTTACTGAACAGACCACTGTACTAAGCGCTTGGGAGAGTACAATCTAACAATAAACAGACCTACTCCCTGCACACGACGAGTTTACCGCTCTAGAGGGGAGACAGACATTAAGATAAATGATACTGTCCCTAATGACACTGCCGCCTATTTTATCGAAAAAACCGAGACCATCAGGCGAAAGCTCCGTAAGACCTTCCATGCACCTCTCCGGTCCCACCCTCTTCATTCCCCATCTTCGCCTCTTCCGTCTGTTCTAACAAGACCTCAAGAGTTCTCCCACCTCCTCTTAAATTTACCGCTAGCACCTCCAACCCCATCCCTTGGTACTTTATTTAAACCCTTGGTTGATTACCTCTTCTTCCCTCATTGACCCTTTCAACCATTCGCTCTCTAATGGCTCTGACTGCTTTCACACACGTCCATTTCCCCTCTCTTATGAAAAGAGCCTCCCTTGCCGCCCCAGCTCTCTTCAGTTATCGCCCCATCTCCATCCTACCATTCCTTCCCAAACCTCGCCAGTGAGTTGTCTGGCCCAGCTACCTCCACTTCCTTTCTTCCATTTTGCTTTCTTTTAATGGCATTTAAGTGCTTACCGTGTGCCGGACCCTGTACTAAACGCTGGCGTAGACACAACCCACGGTCCTCATACCCATTTTACGGATGAGGTAGCTGAGACACAGAGAAGATAAGCGACTTGCTAAAGGTCACCTGACAGGGAGGGAGCCAGGATTAGAACTCGGGTCCTTTCAACTAGGCCACACTGCTTCCATGGAAGTTGCCCTTTCTAAAGTCACTAGTGACCTCTTTCGTGCCTAATAATCCAATGGCCTCTACTTCACCCTAATCCTCCTGGACACCAACACAGCACCACTCTCCCCAACTTCAAAGCCCTATGAAAATCGCATCTCCTCCGATCATCCCAGGCCCGCCGCCTTTACGTACGTACCCAGTAGTAACTGATTTTAATATCTGTCTTCCCCTCTAGTCTGTAATCCCTTTGTGGGCAGAGAACTCTGTTATACTGTCCTCTCCCAAGCACTTAATACAGTGTTCTGAACACGGTAAGCACTTAATAAACACCACTGACTGCATATATAGGGGTGTGCGTGCCAACGAGACAGCTTTTTGAGCAAATAATAATGCCCCACATACATACTCCCTTTCATATGTACCCACTGCCTTCAGTTTGGATAGGAATGGGAACCCTAGGGAGGTGGGGCTTCAGATAGGACCACAGGGAAGGCTTCCCGGAAGAGGTGCGATTTTAGGAGGCCTTTCCACCCCCTCCGGCTTCTCTTTCTAGACCGTCTCTATATGCTGCCTGTATATATGTTTGTACATATTTATTACTCTATTTATTTATTTTACTTGTACATATCTATTCTATTTTATTTTGTTAGTATGTTTGGTTTTGTTCTCTGTCTCCCCCTTCTAGACTGTGAGCCCACTGTTGGGTAGGGACTGTCTCTATATGTTGCCAACTTGTACTTCCCAAGCGCTTAGTACAGTCCTCTGCACACAGTAAGTGCTCAATAAATACAATTGATTGATTGCTGCCAACTTGTACTTCCCAAGTGCTTAGCACGGTGCTCTGCACACAGTAAGCACTCAAGAAATGACTGAATGAATGAATTCCTCCTCAGGAATTCCTCCACAGCCCAGTTGCTCCCTTCTCTCGCTGCCTTCTCCGGTGCATTTGCTGCTGGTCTTCTGGTGGGAGACTTTCCTTTTATTATTAATAATAATAATGGTATTCGTTAAACATTTACTATGCACCGAGCCCTGCCCTAAGCGCTGGGGAAGATACAAGGTGATCAGGTTGTCCCAAGTGGGGCTCACAGTCTTAATCCCCATTTTCCAGATGAGGTCACTGAGGCCCAGAGAAGTGAAGCGGCTTGGCCAAGGTCACACAGCAGACAAGTGGCGGGGCCGGGATTCGAACCCGTGGCCTCTGACTCCCAGGCTGGGGCTCTTTCCACCGAGCCACGCTGCTTCGCGCGTTGACGTGCCAACGGGAGCCGGCAAAGGGACTCAGAAACCCGGAGCAACAAACCAACACCCAAACGCTCGTGTGCTGCTGCACTGATTTCCCAGGCCTTAAAAACATTTTTAATAAAAGCAGTTAGAACCGCAGGCTTAGAGCTGTTAATGAACCTCGGAAGAGACTTCCCAAGAGTCACAAACGTGCATATATTAATAGACAGCTTGAAAAAGCCCCGCTATGCTGATTATCACCAGGGCTTGCCGAAGGGACACGAACAGCAAGAAATGGAAATTTCTCAACCAACGCCTGCCTTGACTACTTTGCTGCTCTAACGATGCCATTTCAGATCCTCTGAATTATTTTGACAGTAGGTGCTGAGTTTAGACAGACCATTTAGTTTTACAAATAGGGTTCACGAGGCATACGCACCTGAGAACGCGTGCGATAAAAAGTGTGTATTCTAATTATGTTAAAACTGTATAACTTTATTTGCAACAGACGGCAACCGGGGCCCGCAACCGCAGATAAAAAACGTCCATCAAAACTAGCTCAGATTATGTCAAGCATGAAATCTTACTCAAATTACACGAACTCCCCAGGTCCTAGAAAGTTAAAGTAAGTACTGACTTACCTGAGAAGGAGCTAAACTAGATCCTTTGATTGTGGGCCTCCAACCTGATTAACTTGTATCTACCCCAGCAATTTGATAGTGTTTAGCACATAGTCGGTGCTTAACAACGACCACAATTATTAGAGAAGTGATTTGGATGACCACTGCACCAGAAGAGAAACTCTTGAAGGGAGGACCAAGACTATCAAGCACTTTCATTCATTCATTCAATCGTATTTACTGAGCGCTTACCGTGTGCAGAGCACTGTACTAAGCGCTTGGGAAGTACAAGTTGGCAACATCTAGAGACGGTCCCTACCCAACAGCGGGCTCACGGTCGAGAAGGGGGAGACGGACAACAGAACAAAACATGTGGACGGGTGTCAAGTCATCATCATCATCATCATCAATCGTATTTATTGAGCGCTTACTATGTGCAGAGCACTGTACTAAGCGCTTGGGAAGTACAAATTGGCAACATATAGAGACAGTCCCTACCCAACAGTGGGCTCACAGTCTAAAAGGGGGAGACAGAGAACAAAACCAAACATACTAACAAAATAAAATAAATAGAATAGATATGTACAAATAAAATAAATAAATAGAGTAATAAATATGTACAAACATATATACATATATACAGGTGCTGTGGGGAAGGGAAGGAGGTAAGATGGGGGGATGGAGAGGGGGACGAGGAGGAGAGGAAGGAATCACCTGCAAATATGGTTGTACAGATTTATTACTCTATTTTACTTGTACATATTCACTATTCTATTTATTTTATTTTGTTAATATGTTTTGTTTTGTTGTTCTATTTCCTTTATTTTGTTAATATGTTTTGTTTTGTTGTCTGTCTCCCCCTTCTAGACTGTGAGCCCGCTCCTGGGTAGGGACCGTCTCTGTATGTTGCCAACTTGTACTGCCCAAGCGCTCAGTACAGTGCTCTGCACACGGTAAGCGCTCAAGAAATACGACCGAATGAACGAATCCGAATAAACAGAAATAAAGCTAGGTGCACATCATGAAGAAAATAAACAGAATAGTAAATATGTACAAGTAAAATAAATCGAGTCATAAATCGGTGCAAACGTACAGACAGGTGCTGTGGGGAGGGGAAGGAGGTAGGGCAGAGGGAGGGATGGGGAGGAGAAGAGGAAAAAGGGGGCTCAGCACCGTGCAAAGTAAGCGCTCACTAAACATCGCTCGTTGTTTAAAAGTAAGCCAATCCCCCTGCCCGGCGAAAGCATCCCTATGTGTTGCCAATTTGTATTTCCCAAGCGCTTAGTACAGTGCTCTGCACATAGTAAGCGCTCAATAAATACGATTGATGATGATGATGATTTCCTAAGCACCGGCATGCAAGAGAGCGGACACAACTGCGTGGTTTGGGATCTTAAGGGAAGTGTAAGCCCCAGACTTGGCCCTCAAGGTGTTTCATTCTAATGGAAGAAACAGATCAAACAGTCCATCATGTCTATTAAGCAATTACTGCGTGCGGAGCACTGTACTAGCCGCCTGGGAGTGTACGAAATAACGGGCTCGGTAGACACGTTCCCTGCCCGCAACAAGCTTACAGTCTAGAGAGGGAGACAGACGTTAATGTAAATAAGTTACAGATATGTACATAAATGCCGTGGGCCAAGGGGTGAAAAGGGATGGAAATGCAAGGGCACGTAAAAATAAAAAGACAAGCAGTAGAATAAGAAAACATAAGGACATAGCAAACGTAAGCACATACTGAGGTGTAATAACGCTTAACTATGGCATTGGTGAAGTGCTCACTATGTGCCAAGCACTGTACTAAGCTCTGGGGCAGATCCGATACAATCAGATGAGGCCCCCATCTTTGCTCTACCTGGGGCTTACGGTCTCAGTAGGCCGGAGAGCAGGTATTTAATCCCCATTTTACAGATGAGCAAAATGAAGCTCAGAGAAGTTACGGAACTTGCTCCAAGTCACCCTTAAAATAAATCCCGTAAAAAAAACCTATAATTCCATTTCTGCCACTCGCCTGCTCCGTGACTTTGAACAAGTTACAGAGCAGGTGAGTGGTGTACACGGAATCAGAAATTCTTCTGATGGTGTTTTTTTAATGGTATTTGTTAAGCGCTTACTATGTGCCAGGCACTGTACTACGCGCTGGGATAGAGACAAGCTAATCGGGTTGGACACAGTCCACGCTCCACAGGGGGCTCACAGTCTCAATCCCCATTTTACAGATTAGGGAACTGAGACACCAAGTGAAGTGACTTGCCCAAGGTCACCCCGCGGGCAAGTGGCAGAGCTGGGATTAGAACCCATGACCAGAAGAAGTTAATATGTTTTGTTTCGTTGTCCGTCTCCCCCTTCTCGACCGTGAGCCTGCCGTTGTGTAGCGACTGTCTCTAGATGTTGCCAACTTGGACTTCCCAAGCGCTTGGCACACAGTAAGCGCTCAATAAATACGGTTGAATGAATGAATTAATGAATGAATGAATTAATTAATGAAAGAAGACTCTAGGCACTATGCCATGCTGCAAGTCAGGGAGTGGGAGAAGAGGAAAGGGGAAGGGCTCTCGAAGGTGGTGTGCCTCAAAAATGCTCTGAAGGTGGGGAGAGTAATTGTCAGATTTGAGGCCGGAGGCAGGACGTGGGCAAGGAGTCGGTGGCAAGGGAGACGAGATCGAGATGCGGTGAGAAGGAGCAAAATTTGCGGGCTGGGTTGTGTAGCAGGAGAGTAGTGAGGTGAGGTAGGAGGGGGTGAGGCGACTGAGCGCTTTAAAGCTGATGGTAAGGAGCCTCCCTTTGTGGAGAGTGGAGGGGCATCCACTGGAGTGCCTTGAGGAGTGGTGAAACATGTCCTGAATGTTTCTGTACAAAATCAATCAATCAATTGTATTTATTGAGCGCTTACTGTGTGCAGAGCACTGTAATTGGGAAGTACAAATTGGCAACATATAGAGCCAGTCCCTACCCAACAGTGGGCTCCCAGTCTAAAAGGGGGAGACAGAGAACAAAACCAAACATACTAACAAAATCAAATAAATAGAATAGATATGTACAAGTAAAACAAATAAATAAATAAATAAATAGAGTAATGAATATGTACAAACATATATAGATATATATATACATATACATATACAAAAGTGATCTGGTCAGCAGAACGAAATATGGACTGGAGTGGGGAGAGACAGGAGGCTGGGAAGTCAAGCAAGGAGGCTGATACAGTAATCAAGGCAGGAGAGGAGAAGTGACTGTATTAACAATCCTTCTCGACTGTGAGCCCGCTGTTGGGTAGGGACTGTCTCCGTATGCTGCCAACTTGGACTTCCCGAGCGCTGAGAACACAGGAAGCGCTCAATAAATACGACTGAATGAATGAATGAACAAGGTAGCAGTTGGGATGGAGAGGAAAGGGAAGATTCCGGAGATGTCGTGAGGGTGGAACCGGGAGGATTCAGTAATGGATTAAACAGATTAGATTTAGAGAAGAGATTAGAGAAGCAGCGTGGCTCAGTGGAAAGAGCACGGGCTTTGGAGTCAGAGGTCATGGGTTCGAGTCCCGGCTCCGCCACATGTCTGCTGTGTGACCTTGGGCAAGTCGCTTCTCGGAGCCTCGGTTACCTCGTCTGTAAAATGGGGATGATGACTGTAAGCCCCACGTGGGACAACCTGATCACCCTGGATCCCCCACCCCAGCGCTTAGAACAGTGCTTTGCACATAGTAAGCGCTTAACAAATGCCATCATTATTATTATTATTATTATTAAATAAGCGGGTTGAATGAGAGAGGGAAGTCGGGGGTCCCTCAATCGTATTCACTGAGCGCTTGCTGTGATGACACCAAGATTAGGGGCTTGTGAGACGGGAAGGATGGCGGAGCCATCTACGGTGATGGGGAAGTCGGGGGGAGGACAGGGTTTGGGAGGGAAAATTCGGAGTTCTGTTTGGACAGGATAAGCTTCAAGCGATGGGAGGACATCCAAGCAGAGGTGTCTTGAAAGCAGGAGGAAAAGCGAGACTGCAGAGAGGGAGAGAGATGAGGGCTGGAGATGGAGGTTTGGGAGGCGTCTGAATAGAGGTGGTAATTGAAGCCACGGGAGCTGTCAGCCAATAAATTAATCAGTGATATCTATTGAGCACTCACTGTGTACAATAAGTAAAACACAGTAGAGTCGATACACACGATCCCTGTCCACAAGCAGTGTGGCCTAACGGACATACCGCGGTCTTGGGAGTCCGAAGGACCCGGGCTGTGATCTCGGCTCCGTCGCTTGTCCGCTGTGTGACCTTGGGCAAGTCGCTTCACTGCTCTGTGCCTCAGTCACCTCACCTGTAAAACGAGGAGACTGTGAGCCCCATGTGGAACGTGGACTGCGTCCGACCTGATTAGCCCGTATCTAGCGGCCCTTAGTCAGAATAATAATAATAATGCTGGCATTTATTAAGCGCTTACTATGTGCTGTTCTAAGCGCTGGGGAGGTTACAAGGCGATCAGGTTGTCCCACGGGGGGCTCACGGTCTCAATCCCCATTTTACAGATGAGGGAACTGAGGCCCAGAGAAGTTAAGTGACTTGCCCCAAGTCACACGGCTGACAATTGGCGGAGCCGGGGTTTGAACCCATGACCTCTGACTCCAAAGCCCGGGCTCTTTCCACTGAGCCACGCTGCTCCCCCAATAATTACTAATTATTATTAGTAATAATAATACTGGTATTTGCTAAGCGTTATGGGGCAAGCACTGTCCTTAGAGCGGGGTAGATACAAGCTAATCGGGTTGGCCACAGTTCTCATCGCAATCTCCAGAGAAGCAGCGTTGCTTAGTGGAAAGAGCCCGGATTTGGGAGTCACGCATTCATTCATTCAATCGGATGCAGAGCACTGTACTAAGCGCTTGGGAAGTCCAAGTTGGCAACATATAAAGTCCCTACCCAACAGTGGGAGTCAGAGGTCGTGGGTTCTAATCCCGCCGCCGCCACTTGCCTGCTGGGTGACTTTGGGCCGGTCACTTCACTTCCCAATGCTTTGCACATAGTAAGCACTTAACAAATGCTATTATTGTATAGCGTATATCACCTGTATATACGTTTGCACGTATTTATTACTCTATTTTACTTGTACATATTTAGTCTATTTTATTTTGTTAATATGTTTTGTTGTCTTCTCTGTCTCCCCCTTCTAGACTGTGAGCCCCTATTGGGTAGGGACCGTCTCTCTATGTTGCCAACTTGGACTTCCCAAGCGCTCAGTACAGTGCTCTGCACACAGTAAGTGCTCAATAAATACGATTGATTGATTGATTATTATTACTATTATGCTCTGGGCCTGTCATTTCATCTGTAAGATGGAGATGACTGTAAGCCCCACGTGGGACCGCCTAATGACCTTGCGTCTCCCCCAGAGCTCAGCACAGTGCTGGGCCCATGGTAAACGCTAAACAAATACCATCGTTATTCTTTCGTTGGGTAGGGACTGTCTCTATGTGTTGCCGACTTGTACTTCCCAAGCGCTTAGTACAGTGCTCTGCACACAGTAAGCGCTCAATAAATACGATTGATTGATTGATTGATTGACTTGCCCAAGGCAAGCCAGCGGACCTGGGGCGGAGACGGGGCAAGAAACGAGGGCCTTCAGCCTCCCAGGCCTGTGGTGATTCATTCATTCATCCATTCAATCGTATTTATTGAGCGCTTACTGTGTGCAGAGCACTGTACTAAGCGCTTGGGAAGTCCAAGTTGGCAACATAGAGAGACGGTCCCTACCCAACAGTCTAGAAGACTGCTTACTATGTGCCAAGCAGATGATGATAATAATAATAATAAAGGCATTTGTTAAGCGCTTACTATGTGCAAAGCACTGTTCAAAGCGCCGGCGGGGACACGAGGCGATCGGGTTGCCCCACGTGGGGCTCACAGTCATTCATTCAATCGTATTTATTGAGCGCTTACTGTGTGCAGAGCACTGTACTAAGCGCTTGGGAAGTCCAAGTTAGCAACATATAGAGACGGTCCCTACCCAGCAGCGGGCTCACAGCCTAGAAGTAGAAGCAGCGTGGCTCAGTGGAAAGAGCCCGGGCTTTGGAGTCCGAGGTCATGGGTTCAAATCCCGGCTCCGCCAACTGGCAGCTGTGTGACTTTGGGTGAGTCAGTTCACTTCTCTGGGCCTCAGTTCCCTCATCTGGAAAATGGGGATTAAGACTGTGAGCCCCCACCCGCGGGACAACCCGATCGCCTTGTAACCTCCCCAGTGCTTTGCACATAGTAAGCGCTTAACAAACACCATCATTATTATCATTATTAGAAGTCTTCATCCCCATCTTCCAGATGAAGAGCGGCTTCCAAAGAAGCTTCTAGAAGCTTCTAGAGAAGCAGCGTGGCTCAGTGGAAAGAGCCTGGGCTTTGGAGTCCGAGGTCATGGGTTCAAATCCCGGCTCCGCCAATTGTCAGCTGGGTGACTTGGGGTGAGTCGCTTCACTTCTCTGGGCCTCAGTTACTTCATCTGGAAAATGGGGATGAAGACTGGGAGCCCCACGTGGGACAACCCGGTCGCCTTGTAACTTCCCCAGTGCTTCGCACATAGTAAGCGCTTAACAAACACCACCATCGTTATTATTATTATTAGAAGTCTTCATCCCCATTTTCCAGATGGGAAGCGGCTTCTAGAAAAGCTAGAAAAGCTTCTAGAAGCTTCTAGAGAAGCAGTGTGGCTCAGTGGAAAGGGCCCGGGCTTTGGAATCCGAGGTCATGGGTTCAAATCCCGGCTCCGCCAATTGTCAGCTGGGTGACTTGGGGCGAGTCACTTCACTTCTCCGGGCCTCAGTCACCTCATCTGGAAAATGGGGAAGAAGACTGGGAGCCCCACGTGGGACAACCCAATCAATCAATCGTATTTATTGAGCGCTTACTGCGTGCAGAGCACTGTACTAAGCGCTTGGGAAGTACAAGTTGGCAACATATAGAGACAGTCCGTCTTCATCCCCATTTTCCAGATAAGAAGCGGCTTCTAGAGAAGCTAGAAAAACTTCTAGAAGCTTCTGGAGAAGCAGTGTGGCTCAGTGGAAAGAGCCCGGGCTTTGGAGCCCGAGGTCATGGGTTCAAATTCTGGCTCCGCCAATTGTCAGCTGGGTGACTTTGGGCGAGTCACTTCACTTCTCTGGGCCTCAGTCACCTCATCTGGAAAATGGGGATGAAGACTGGGAGCCCCACGTGGGACAACCCAATCAATCAATCAATCGTATTTATTGAGCGCTTACTGTGTGTAGAGCACTGTACTAAGCGCTTGGGAAGTACAAGTTGGCAACATATAGAGACAGTCCCTACCCAACAGTGGGCTCACAGTCTAGAAGGGGGAGACAGAGAACAAAACCAAACATACTAACAAAATAAAATAATTAGACTAGATATGTACAAGTAAAATAAATAAATAGAGTAATAAATATGTACAAACATATATACATATATACAGGTGCTGTGGGGAAGGGAAGGAGGTAAAATGGGGGGGATGGAGAGCCCCAATCACCTTGTAATCTCCCCAGCGCTTAGAACAGTGCTTTGCACATAATAAGCGCTTAATAAATGTCATCATCATCATCGTCATCATAAGCGCTTAGTACAGTGCTCTGCACACAGTAAGCGCTCAATAAATACGATTGATGATGATGATCATCATGAGGTGACTGAGGCCCAAAGCAGTGAAATGACTTGCCCAGGGTCACGCAGCAGACAGGGGGAGGGGGCGGGATTGGAACCCACGCCCTCCCCACCCGCGGGGAGTGCCGCACTCGCACTCACACTCACCCTCCGGCTGAAAGGGGACTAGGCCGCAAGCCCGCTGGACGCCGCCATGAGCCGGCGGCTGTCACTCACGGCGCGGCGACCCCGCCCCCTCACGTGACTGCGCGCCTGCGCGCTAGCCGCACTCTCGGCCCGCGCGCCTGCGCACTGCCCGCACACGGCCGGCGCGCCTGCGCACTGCCCGCACTCGGCCCGCGCGCCTGCGCACTGCCCGCGGCCTTCCGGCCTGCGCGCCTGCGCCCTGCCTGCCGGAGCCGCCCGCCGGGCCAAAATGGCGGCGTCCAGTCGCCTTCAGGTGCTCGCCTTGTACCGGGCCATGCTGAGGGAGAGCTACAAATTCAGCGCCTACAGCTACAGGTGACGGGGGAGGGTCTGGATATCTGTTTGTACACATTTATTACTCTATTTTACTTGTACATATTTATTCTATTTATTTTATTTTGTTAGTATGTTTGGTTTTGTTGTCTGTCTCCCCCTTCTAGCCTGTGAGCCCGCTGTTGGGTAGGGCCCGTCTCTAGATGTTGCCAACTTGGACTTCCCAAGCGCTCAGTACAGTGCTCTGCACACGGTAAGCGTCCAATAAATGCAATTGATTGGGAGCTCAGAGGACGTGGGTTCAAATCCCGGCTCCGCCCCTTGTCTGCTGTGTGACCTTGGGCAAGTCACTTCACTTCTCTTTGCCCCTCAGTTCCCTCTTCTGTAAAATGGGGATTAGGACTGTGAGCCCCATGTGGGACAACCTGATTACCTTGTGTCTCCCCCAGCGCTTAGAACAGTGCTTGGCATGTAGTAAGGGCTTAATAAATACCATCATTATTAGAAATGCTCTTAGAAGGTTTTTGGTTTGGTTTTTCTTTTTTTAAGCAGCATGGCCTAGTGAAGAAAGGTCGGGCCTGGAGCCAAAAGACCTGGGTTCTGATCCAGCGCTTAGAACAGTGCTTTGCACGTAGTAAACGCTTAATAAATGCTATTATTAATTAATTAATCCCACCTCCACCACTTGCCTGCTGCGTGACCTTGGGCAAGTCATGTAACTTTCCGGTGCCTCAGTTTCCTCGACTGCAAAATCAATTAATCAGTCCTATTTGAGTGCCTGCTGTGTGCAGAGCACTTTATTAAGCAGTTGGGAGAGTCCAATCTAACAGACAACATTGCCTGCCCACAGTGAGCTTACAGTCCAGACGGGGAGACAGACAATATAAACAAATTACGGATAAGGCTTAAGGGCTGTGAGGATGGGGATGGCGGTGGTGAATAAAGGGAGCAGATCAGGGTGATGCAGAAGGGAGTGGGAGAAAAGGAAATGAGGGCTTAGGGCAGGTCTTTTGGGGGAGATGTGTCTTCAATAAGACTTTGAAGGTGGGGAGAGGAGTTGTCCATCAAAGATGAAGAGGCAGGATATGGCCAAGAGGTGAGTGGCGAGGTAGATAACGGAGATAGAGAGAGTAGGTTGCCACTATAGAGGAGCAAAGTGTGTGGGCTACGTTGTAACGGGAGAGTAGCGGGGTGAGGTGAGAGGGGGCAAGGGGATTGAATGCTTTAAAGCCGCCGGTAAGAAGTTGCTGTGCGATGCAGAGGTGGATGGACCACCACCGGAGGGGCCTGAGAAAACGTGGACTGAATGTTTTTGTGGAAAAATGGTCCAGGCAGCAGAGTGAAGTGGACTGGACTGGGGAGAGACAGAAGGCAGAGAGGTGAGTAAAGGAAGCTGATAAGGGAATCGAGGCGGGACGGGATTCACGTGGTAGCAGGTCTGCTGGCGAGGAAAAGGTGGATTTTAGTGATGTGTAGGTTGAACGGACAGGATTTAGTGGTGGAGTGAAGGTGTGGATCGAATGAGGGAGAGGAGTCCAGGATAGGGTTAGGGCTAATCTCCTCACCGTGCCTCGTTCTCGACTGTCCCGCCGTCGACCCCCGGCCCACGTCCTCCCTCCTCTAGTCTGGAATGCCCTCCCTCCTCACATCCGCCAAACTAGCTCTCTTCCTCCCTTCAAAGCCCTACTGAGAGCTCACCTCCTCCAGGAGGCCTTCCCCGACTTATCCTCTGCTCCTCCTCCCTCCCATCGCCCCCACTCCCTCCTTCTGCCCTACCCTCTTCCCCTCCCCACAGCACTTGTGTAGATTTGTACATATTTATTACTCTATTACGTCCTTGGGAAGCAGCGTGGCTCAGTGGAAAGAGCCCGGGCTTTGGAGGCAGAGGTCATGGGTTCACATCCCGGCTCCGCCAATTGTCAGCTGGGTGACTTTGGGCACGTCACCTAACTTCTCTGGGCCTCAGTTCCCTCATCTGTAAAATGGGGATTAAGACTGTGAGCCCCCCGTGGGACAACCTGGTAACCTCCCCAGCGCTTAATAGAGCGTTTTTCTACCAATCATTTTTCTACAAAAACATTCAGTCCACGTTTTCCCACTCCTCAGGCCCCTCCAGTGGTGGTCCACCCACCTCTGCATCACACAGAAACTTCTTACCGGCGGCTTTAAAGCGTTTAATAAATGCCATTATTCTCATTTTATTAATGACGTGTATATGTCTAAAATTCCATTTATTTTGATGGTATCGACACCTGTCTACTTATTTTGTTTTGCGCTCTGCCTCCCCCTTCCTTCTAGACTGCGAGCCCGTTGTCGGTAGGGACTGGCTCTGTATGTTGCCGAATTGTACCTTCCAAGCGCTTAGTGCAGTGCTCCGCGCACAGTAAGTGCTCAGTAAATGCGATTGAATGAATGAATGAAAGGGCCCGGCAGGTTCTGCCGGGGCCGTGTGCTTGGCGTTACGGCCAGGCACGCGGACTAGGTGGAAACTGAGGCTGTGCCACGAGGGGAAGCAGTTTGCCGATGCCACACGGCATGCCACGTGAAGTCACGGGGCCGCGTCCCGTCCGTGCCCCGGCCCGCCTGCTAGTTCGATCTCCCGCTTTCGGGTGCCTCCTCCGCTCACGGCGGCCCGCTGAAACCCCGAGGTGGATGTTGTTAACCAGAGAGGGTTTGGTAAGTGAGTGTTTTCCTTCCATCTTGCCACTTTATGGCTCGAAGAGAAAAGCACCATTAAGCTCAAGATAAAGCGGAGACTCAAAATCAGTTGGCTCCACTGAGTTGCTGCGTTCTTAATTGGAGGGGAGTTTTTCAGATGAAAGGGCTGCCATGTGGAAATCAGATTTTATACGCGCTCTTTTCTTCCTACAGGTATTTCAGAAACACTCCGGTAAAGGGGAGGGTTTTTTTTTTAAACTTATTTAAATAGCCGAGTTCATTACACGTTTGACTACTTAACGAAGGACGTGCCATCTTTCTGCATGGTGGCAAATTAACTGCGTAGAAATGTCAAATCTGCCACGGTTCTATGAGACAAAATAAAATGGCACATTAATGAAGGCTGTGAAAAAATGGGCCTAATGAGTAGGGAGTTAATAGCCCTTTTTTGAAGGTGCATTCGCTCTTTCAGGCCACTGACAGTAACATTTAGTCAATTACCTACTAAACGGCACCTTAGTGTCCTGAAAAAAACGAACGCCCATCCGCAACAGGAGCAGTTCCTTTGACACTTGGCAACACGTCTGGTCTCGCCTTTCTCCTCCCTCTGCGGGGTATCAAGAATATGCCAATTCTCGGTTTTGCCCCATCCTTCCCCCGGAGAGCTGCCGTGTTGAGATATCCCAAGCCCTGCTCACCACACAGGCATAGCTTAATAATAATAATAATGATGGCATTTATTGAGCACTTACTATGTGCAAAGCACTAGTCTAAGCCACTCCTGCCACACCGGCTGGAAAGATCCGGGTTCTGATGCTTTTCTGCTGTCCCGCCTTTTTTTTTTTTACGGTATTTAAGCGCTCACTATATTGTCAAGCAAAGTATATTGTTTAGATACAGGTTAATCAGGCTGGATACTGTCCCTTTCCCACGTGGGGCTCACAGTATAAACAGGAGGGAGAGCATTGACTCCCCGTTTTGCAGTTGGGGAAACTGAGGCCCAGAGAAATGAAGTGGCTTGCCCAAGGTCACCCAGCAGACAAATGGCAGAGTCAGGATTAGAAGCCAGGTCCCGTGGTCACGGGCCCGTGCGCTTTCCATTAGGCCACGCTGCCTCTCTGGAAGTCAAGAAAACGGGGTCTTGTCAGCCTGGGTGCCGTTCCCGGCTCTGACACGAATTCCTTTGAGCAAGCGATTTAATTCCTCTTTGCCTTAATGCTGCCAGTAGTAAAACTGAATAAAGATGCTTACCTCTGGTCCATCTTTAGAATTCTTGAAGATCCTTCGTTGAATTGCTGTAAAAATTAAACCGCTTATGGTGCCAATTTTGTAAACCCTAGCCATTCTCTGTGCCCGTTCACACCCTTCTTTAAATTTGGAAACCTAAAAGCCTTAGCTGTCCCATCCTCAAATGGTAGAGTAATTCAAATGTTTCGTCAAAGCACAGCTGTCTGAATTTCCACAGAGAAAGTTCTGATTAATTAGAAGACGTGATAAATTAAAGCAATGTATTGCTCTGGGGTTTTCTGCTTTTAGTCCGTACGCATCAATACCATGCATTTGATGGGAATTGTTATCAATTAATGGTATTTATTGAGTGCTTATTTTCTTCTAAGCATCATCATCATCAATCGTATTTATTGAGTGCTTACCGTGTGCAGAGCACTGTTCTAAGTGCTTGGGGGGATACAAGGTGATCAGGTTGTCCCCCGTGGGGCTCACAGTCTTTCATCCCCGTTTTACAGATGAGGGAGCCGAGGCACAGAGAAGTTAAGTGATTTGTCCAAAGTCACACAGCTAACAAGCGGCGGAGCCGGGATTGGAACCCACGACCTCTGACGCCCAAGCCCGGGCTCTTTCCACTGAACCACGCTGCTTTGTTGCTCCACAGTCCGGTGTGACTAGTGCGTTTTCTATAATGCTTGTATTCATTCAGTCAGTCATATTTATTGAGCGCTTACCGTGTACAGAGCACTGTACTAAGCGCTGGGGAAAGCACACTACTGCAGTAATGAGAGGCAGGCCCTGCCCTGCCCATAACGAGCTCATTCTAGAGGAGGGGAGACAGACATCAATATAAATAAAATTACGGATATATACATAAAGCGCCGTGGGGAGAGGGGGGAAGAACAAAGGGAGTGAGTCAGAGTGACAGAAGGGAGTGGGAGATTAGGAGAAATGGGAGAAGCGCTTAGTACAGTGCTCCGTGCACATTAAGCGCTCAATAAATACCACTGATCGTCTCCTCATTGTTCCAGGATGCCCCAAACACACTCAGAGGTGTTACAGGAGTTCATAAACGTCTGCAAAACTCTTTTAGTTTCCAAGCCAGCTCTCCTTTTCTCTGTTAACCATTACTTGTGTTTGTTAAAATAAAATATTAAAATTAAAATATTAATATTAAGATATTAAAATATCTTTGGTTCACGGCAGCAGTTGCGTAACAGCGGCTGTGGACATTTGGTACATTTAATGGAAGAAATAAACGTTTACTGCCCGAAAACTCTCTAATAGATCCTTAACTGGAGGTGTTGGTTGCTTAGAGCCTCCAGTTGGAGGGGAAAGAACAGTAGCTGCATTGAGAGCACCCTAAATCGTGAAAGGAAAAAAATGTTCCCATTATTCAAGATGATCGGGAAGTTGCAAGAATAATGAGCTCGAGTTTTCTCGTGGGATTGATTAATTGACTTGATTTTAGCAAAGTGTCTCAAATTGCCTGCGTGTCGGCTCGCTTTAATCTGAAAAGCCATCTGCATTCTTTATATAACAAATTAGAACCGAAACATTTTTCTTTTGTGCAAAATATAATTAAAGGCGGAATTGGTTGGAGGATTAATGAGAGGAATGGAGAAATCACCGCTTCTGGCAGTGACTCGTGTCAATAATCTCATATGTGAAATTCCTAGTGAGTGGAAAGTAGTTTGTAATATTGGAAAGGCCGTGCAGCGTGAATGTGGAAGTAGTCATACTCCCGTCCCCTTCCAGAAGGGTTAGTTTGTATTCATTTCAGTTCATCCGGTGTCACTCGGGGAGATTCCGTTTTATTCCGGTTAATAGAATCGCCTCTGTTTGACTCCCCCGAATGTCTGGATTTCCCAAGGTCCAAACAGTAGTACGATCTTGTGTGTATGGAACGATTGGGAACACTTCGATTCCCACCCCTGCCCCACGGCGTGTTGATAAATATCCCCCGGCGCTACCATTTCTCCCATTTGTAATTCATTTTAATGTCCGGCTCTCCCTGTAGCCTGTAAGCCCCTTTGGGATCGCATCTACCAACTCTGTTGTGTTGTAGTTTCCCAATCAATCAATCAATCAATCAGTCGCTCAATAAATACGATTGATTGATTGATACAGTGCTTGGCACACAGTAAGTGCTCAGTAAATACCATTGATGGGTGGAGTGATTGATTCCTCAGTCGACCCGATTTCGCTCGCCCGCTCGCTCAGTCCGATTTCCTTCATTCAGTCAGTCCTATTTATTTATTCATTTATTTTATTTGTACATATCTATTCTATTTTATTTTGTTAGTATGTTTGGTTTGGTTCTCTGTCTCCCCCTTTTAGACTGTGAGCCCACTGTTGGGTAGGGACCGTCTCTATATGTTGCCAATTTGTACTTCCCAAGCGCTTAGTACAGTGCTCTGCACATAGTAAGCGCTCAATAAATATGATTGATGATGATGATAATTTCGCTCAGTCGCTTAGGCAACCCGATTTCATTCCCCCCCCATCTTACCTCCTTCCCTTCCCCACAGCACCTGTATATATGTATATATGTTTGTACATATTTATTACTCTATTTATTGATTTTACTTGTACCTATCTATTCTATTTATTTTATTTCGTTAATATGTTTGGTTTTGTTCTCTGTCTCCCCCTTTTAGACTGTGAGCCCGCTGTTGGGTAGGGACTGTCTCTATATGTTGCCAATTTGTACTTCCCAAGCGCTTAGTACAGTGCTCTGCACACAGTAAGCGCTCAATAAATATGATTGATGATGATGATGATGATAATTTCGCTCAGTCGCTTAGGCAACCCGATTTCATCCCCCCCCCCATCTTACCTCCTTCCCTTCCCCACAGCACCTGTATATATGTATATGTGTTTGTACATATTTATTACTCTATTTATTGATTTTACTTGTACCTATCTATTCTATTTATTTTATTTTGTTAGTATGTTTGGTTTTGTTCTCTGTCTCCCCCTTTTAGACTGTGAGCCCGCTGTTGGGTAGGGACCGTCTCTATATGTTGCCAATTTGTACTTCCCAAGCGCTTAGTACAGTGCTCTGCACATAGTAAGCGCTCAATAAATATGATTGATGATGATGATGATGATAATTTCGCTCAGTCGCTTAGGCAGCCCGATTTCATCCCCCCCCCATCTAACCTCCTTCCCTTCCCCACAGCACCTGTATATATGTATATATGTTTGTACATATTTATTACTCTATTGATTTTACTTGTACCTATCTATTCTATTTATTTTATTTTGTTAGTATGTTTGGTTTTGTTCTCTGTCTCCCCCTTTTAGACTGTGAGCCCGCTGTTGGGTAGGGACTGTCTCTATATGTTGCCAATTTGTACTTCCCAAGCGCTTAGTACAGTGCTCTGCACACAGTAAGCGCTCAATAAATACGATTGATGATGATAGTATAGTGTTCTGCAAACAGTGAGCCCTCAATGAGTCCCACTGATGGATTAAAGCTGTAGAAAGCTTGAAGTGACTTCTGCGGACCTCCTTTTCATCCGGTCGTATTTATTGAGCGCTTACTGTGTGCAGAGCACCGTACTGAGCGCTTGGGAAGTACAAGTTGGCAACAGATAGAGACGGTCCCTACCCAACAGCGGGCTCCTTTTCTCCATTAGGATTATGTTGAGGCGTGTTTGTTGTTTTTTGGGGCCGGGGGAGCGTTGCTCAGGGCTCTTCCCCCGACACACACGCACACCAAGCGGCGCCGGGCGAAAAGCGAGTTTGCGAGGAAGGGTCATCTAGAGGATGACAACAACTGATTATTTCTCCTAGTTGGGATTTCCCTGGATGAGAAGAGAGAAGGGGGGGAAATAGTGACATGCCAAAGGAGAAAAGCAGGCCAACCTCCAGTCGGTCACTTCCACGGGGCCTCGTACCGTGGCCGTCGCTCGAGAGGAGATGGCGTTTCCTGGCCGTGGTCCAACAGCTTGCCCTGGTAAAGTCATGGCCAACCCGCCTCCATCGCCCTGGGACACCAGCCCCTGGCCAGAGCTCAGCCTTCTGAGTAGACGGCGGTCCTCCGGACAAGAAGCACCCCTGCGCGACCCCCAAACTGGAAGTTGAAATACCACTCGGGGGTCCCGGCACAGCGGACTGTGGGACTGTCAGTGATCGGCGAGAATAACCTCCTATTTCCTAGAGGAACGGATGGCTTTGGTTATTCCTTTCGTTAGCGGCGCGCTGTGCCTGCTCAGATTGCTTCTGTAGGCCTAATGTTTTGAAATACTGAATGCCGGGGAACGTACATGGAGATGCAGGAGAATTTTTTAACTCAGCCTCTCAAGACTTGGATATTAATCCAATTTATCCTTTTGAAAATGTGACACAAGGAAATTGGGGCTAGAGTAAACAAAGAGGCTTAAGAAGGGTGCTTTACATATAAATTCACACCGGCTCTTATCACTCTTTCCCATTTTGTTTGTTGTGCAGCTTGAATGGCATCAACTATATATGGTTGTACATATTTATTACTCTATTTATTTATTTTACTTGTACATTTCTTTCCTATTTATTTTATTTTGTTGGTATGTTTGGTTCTGTTCTCTGTCTCCCCCTTTTAGACTGTGAGCCCACTGTTGGGTAGGGACTGTCTCTATGTGTTGCCAATTTGTACTTCCCAAGCGCTTAGTACAGTGCTCTGCACATAGTAAGCGCTCAATAAATACGATTGATTGATTGATCAGCATAATATTTGCTTCTTGGAAATACAGGGCTGCTGTTTTTTGCATCAGATTAAACTGAGTTTGGCTGTATTTTTAAACTTCACTAAAGTCTTCCCCGCATAGCCTTGTCCAGTTCCCGTCAGACGAGTAACTCATTGGCACTTTATAGCTCTAAAGTATGGTTTTTTTAAGTTTCTAGTTTTTTATGTTTTGAAATGCCCTTTTATGTGGGTCAGTCATTAGGGTAAGATGCATCCGTCTGTCCCGTCATCTGGCCAATTCATTTATGTGCTCTTCGGGGGGAGGAACCGTGTCTTTCTGTTTCCGCACGCGTCTCCCCGCTCCTCAGGAACCTGTAGTGGTCATCCACCCGCCTCAAACAGAAATTGCTCACCAGTGGCTTTAAAAGCAGTCAGTCATCTCTCTCACATCTATCGTCGCTCCTTTTCCGCTCCAGCCCAGCCCGTACACTTCACGCCTCTGACGCCAACCTGCTTCCTGCACCCCGCTCTCGTCGCTCGCGCCCTCGCTGTTGCCTGGCGTCACCCCCGCCTTCGGATCCAGCAAACCACCACTCTCCCCGTATTCAAAACCCTACCTTTTTTTCTTTTTTATTAGTATGGTATTTGTTAAGCGCTTACTACGTGCCAGGCACTTGGGCAGATACGAGATAATGAAGTTGGGCACAGTCCCTGCCCCACGTGGGGCTCACAGCCTTAATCCCCATTTTGCACACGAGCTAACCAAGGCCCAGAGAAGTGAGGTGACTAGCCCGAGGTCCCACAGCAGACAAGTCTTTGGGAGTGGGAGCCAGAGGGCATGGGTTCTAATCCCGGCGCCGGCGCCTGTCAGCTGTGTGACTTTGGGCAAGTCACTTAAATTCTCTGTGCCTGTTACCTCATCTGTCAAGTGGGGATTAAGACTGTGAGCCCCACGTGGGACAACCCGATCACCTTGTATCCACCCCAGTGCTTAGAACTGCTTCGCACATAGCGCTTAACAAATGCCATTATTATTATTATTGTTGTGTCTGCCTTTCATCATCAATCGTATTTATTGAGTGCTTACTATGTGCAGAGCACTGTACTAAGCGCTTGGGAAGTACAAATTGGCAACATATAGAGACAGTCCCTACCCAACAGTGGGCTCACAGTCTAAAAGTCTGTGTCTAAGAGTCTTTCCCCTCTATTAGCTTGGAAGTTCCTCAGAATGTGGGATTTATCTTCTATTTTTTTGATTCGTTCCTTCCCCTTCCTCTTGCCTGGACCTGCCCTTCTCTTCAGACACTCCAGCCCCCAGCTTTCCCCATCTTTAAAGCCCTTCTGAGATCCGCCAACTCCCGCAGATGCTTAGTCCAGTCCTGTGGACGCGGCAGAGCACTCCATAAGTTCTAACGATTATAATAATGGTATCTGTTAAGCGCTTACTATGCGCAAGGCACTGTACGAGACGCTGGGGTGAGTACAAGCAAATCGAGTTGGACACAGTCCCCGCCCCGCAGTCTTGATCCCCGTTTTACAGATCATCATCATCATCAATCGTATTTATTGAGCGCTTACTATGTGCAGAGCACTGTACTAAGCGCTTGGGAAGTACAAATTGGCAACATATAGAGATAGTCACTACCCAACAGTGGGCTCACAGTCTAAAAGGGGGAAATATTGCCAATTTGTACTTCCCAAAGTGCTTAGTACAGTGCTCTGCACATAGTAAGTGCTCAATAAATACGATTGATGATGATGATGATGATGACAGAGAACAAAACCAAACATACTAACAAAATTAAATAGAATAGATATGTACAAGTAAAATAAATAAATAAATAGAGTAATAAATATGTACAAACATATATACATATATACAGGTGCTGTGGGGAAGGGAAGGAGGTAAGATGGGGGGATGGAGAGGGGGATGAGGGGGAGAGGAAGGATGGGGCTCAATCTGGGAAGGCCTCCTGGAGGAGGTGAGCTCTCAGCAGGGCCTTGAAGGGAGGTCACTGAGGCACAGACGAGTGAAGTGACTTATCCAAGGTCACAGCAGACAAGCAGTGGAGCTATGATTAGGACCCGGGCCCGTTCTCTATCCACGAGGGCTTCTCGAGTTCTACGGATCGACGTTCCCAGGCCTGCGGAATCGTACGCAGCACGAGCATTCGGAGACCAGGGCCGACGGAGAGCCAGACCGGAGGACTGAAGATGCAAGCCGAGCGGTCGTGGAGCCATGATGATGATTTCCGCCTTTTGTCCGCCTTGGATTTACTCTTCCGGAGCCAATCCCGCCGGAGTCCAAGCTGGGGCGAGGTGTGCCCTCTTCCATGTGCATCTATCTACCTTAGAAACCGGCGCTTCTCCCCGGCGGGTTGAATTACTGTCCGGTACGCGATGCGGGGTGACCTTTGAAGACTGTGCCCCAGTTCCCCGGTTAATTGGCGTTAGCCTCCGAGGTGACATTGCCCGAGCGCGTCACAGCCCGAACTGGCAGGCTGTCGATCTCTAGGTGGAATTCGGCTTTCGAACGGCGGCCTGTGAAACGCGAGAGGCCGCGGGGCCTATTTACCCCGAGCTTCTTGCCGTTTGCGCCTTCGCAAGGCAGCGCAGGCCACAGATTCGAACTGAGGAAAACCGAAAGAGGGACGCTTTGCCCAAAGGAATCTCATCCGCCGCCCTGCATTTCAGAGGAGAGCGGTGTGCTGGCCTGCAGAACACTGTGCTAGACCGATCATCTTAAACTGGCATCTCTTAGTGGATGCCGTGGTAGATCCTGGGAATTGTTTTTCTGTTTTAGGTTTCCTAGCTAAACGGTTTGTGTTTTCTATGTGTGCCTTAGGGCAATTTTTAAACAAAGAGCTCCTTTGTAGAAATTAGAAAGACATTAACTTGGGTACTTGCCATGTCCCAAAATAACGGTAGGAGTGAGGAATGGTAATGAAAATTAGTGTTCTTTGAAGCTACCGGAAGGAATGGAAGGCAAATGGGAAATCGGAAGTGAGATTTTGTCGTATGTACGTGGAGCGGAAGGGACGGCGTGGAATAATAATTGTGGTAGTTAAGTGCTCACTATGTGCCAAGCACTGTTCTAAGTACTGGAACAGATAGCTACAATTCATTCATTGTCGTATTTATTAAGTGCTTACTGTGTGCAGAACACTGTACTAAGCGCTTGGGAAAGCACAATGCAACATACAGTACAATGTAAGCACATCGGGCGCAGTCCCTGTTCCACGTGGGAGGCTCGGTCCAAAGGGCAGGGAGAAGGAAACCGCTATTTGACCGATGAGGAAACTGAGGCACAGAGAAGTTAAGTGACTTGCTCCAGATCCCCTAGCCGGCAAGTGGCAGAGCAGGGATTAGAAACCAGGTCCTCCGACTCCGAGACGTGTCCGCTTTCCATTAGGCCATAGTGCTTCTCATAAGAACATTAGAGGGAAGGAAGGTGTGGAGAAGTCTTGGGAAAATACAGCAAAGGGCGGCAGTTTATTGGGGTTTCCTCAGGACCTGTCCGTTCTGTAAAGTGTCTGTGTCGCATGCTTCCAGGCCATCTTCTGACCAGAAGCCTGAAGAAGATTTAAATGGAAAGAACAGTTGAAGCGGAATCAGTCACAATCTCCCTTCTACTTTGACCACGAGCCCCATGCGGGACAGGGACCGTGTCTGACCCGATCAGCTCTATCTACCCCAGCGCTTAGAACAGTGTTTGACACATAGTAAGCACTCAAGTAGCGCTGAACTAAGTACTAAGTACCCGGACTGTAAGCATGTGGGCAGGGAATGGTCTTTCCCGAGTGCTTAGTACGGTATTCTGCACACAGTGGGTGCTCAATAAATGCCATTGATTGATTGATCATCAGACAGGGGAGGTTTGGATTAGACACCTAAAGAGGTACGCCATACCCACAAAAATGTCTAGCTGGCTCAAAACACAGTTTCTTTCTTCTTTAAATGGTATTTGCTAAGTCCTCACTACGGGCCAGGCACTGTACTAAGCGCTGGGGTAGCTACGAGCTAATCAGGGTGGACGCAGTCCACGCGCCGCGTGGGGATCACAGTCGTAGTCCCCATTTTACAGGTGAGATAACTGAGGCCCAGAGAAGCGAAGGGGCTTGTCCAAGGCCGCACGGCAGACACGCGGCTGAGCCGGATTTTTTTTTTTCATTCAGTCGTATTTGTTGAGCGCTTACTTTCCACTAGGCCACACTGTTTGAGCGGTCAGGGCTGGGAGTCGGGGTATCGGCCCCTATCTGCAATGGATATGTGCTCTGCACATAGTAAGCGCTCAATAAATACGATTGATTGATTGATTGATTGATTGGATGGGACAGGACTGGGAGAAGCAGCAGCGTTGGGAGAAGCTACAGTGCAGGCCTAATCGGGAATTCCCCTGGGAATCCCATTGGCGATGCCAAGCAGTCAGCACGCGGAGTAGAGCAGTGTCGAGAAGCAGCGTGGCTCAGTGGAAAGGGCCCGGGCTTTGGAGTCCGAGGTCATGGGTTCGAATCCCGGCTCTGCCAAGTGTCAGCTGTATGACTTTGGGCAAGTCACTTCTCTGGGCCTCAGTTTCCTCATCTGTAAAATGGGGATGAAGACTGAGCCCCCCGTGGGACAACCTGATCACTTTGTAACCTCCCCAGCGCTTAGAACAGTGCTTTGCACATAGCGCTTAAGAAATGCCGTTATTATTATTAACTGATTCCAGAGACGTGTGTCTTAAGGCTGTAAGCTTGGGGGCAGGGAACGTGTTTTACCCCATCTGTTATAATGTACCCTCCTAAGCGCTTAGTACAGTACAGAGCACTGTATTCTTTTTGAATGGTGTTCGCTAAGCATTTACCGTGTGCCAGATGCAAGATAATCGGATTGGATCCCGTCCCTGTCTCCCTTCTCCGGTTCCTGTCCCAAAACTCCAGGAGAAGCGGCGTGGCTTAATAGATAAACCACGAGCCTGAGAGTCAGAAGGACCTGGGTTCTAATTCCGGCTCCTCCACTTGTTTGTTGTGTGACAGATTCACTTCTCTTTGCCTCAGTTACCTCATCTGTAAAATGGGGTCTAAGACTGTGAGCCCCACGTGGGACACGGACTGCGTCCAGCCTGATGAGCTTGTGTCTGCTCCAGTCTGAATGCAGCGGCCGGCACTTAGTAAGCACCTAACACGGGCCGTTTAAAAAATAAAAAGTCAAACTCCCTTTTGGAAAGCTGCAAGGGGCCGTAAATTTAGACGTGCGTGCGAGTGCCGCTTTTCGTAAGTGCCGCTTGTCTTGACTTGAAGCATCTTTAATTGAGGACTGCCTGAGAGTAAATTAACTTAAAATAAAAACGCCCGGGAGTTTTGTGCAGGCAAAGCACATATTCCGAAGTTAAGAAACGGATTAACCGTCCTGCGCTGAAATGCGGCTGTGAATGCCAACTGCTAATAAGGTGTTTGTTGACTTTGCCCACGGTTTGTGGGGATCGTAACAGTGTAAATAATTTAGTTTTAAAGGACTGATACCTTTCTCTTCTGAGTAGTGGTGTATACTGAGAGTCTGTCCTGGCTCCAGGCCATATACTAAATATTCTGTGGAACTCAACCTGAGTTTTGATCTCCAAGTCTTTTTTGCTTCTAAATTAGCCATTCGTAGTTATTGAACGCTTACCGCGCGCAGAGCACTGTTGCAAGTGCTTGGGAGAGTACGGTATAAAAGAGTTGATAGATACATTTCCTGCTTTTATTCCCCAAATGGTCCCTCATTATCACTAGACTAAGCTCATTAAGGGCAGCGGATGTGTATACTAACTCTGTTATATTGTACTCTCCCAAGTGCTTACTACAGTGCTTTGCACACAGTAAGGGCTCAATAAATGCGATTGAATGAGTTAAATACGATTGATCGATTGACCCCACTCTTCTCCTCATAGATTTTCTGAGAGGTGGGAAAAGGCAGGTGTTACTAGCCCCATTCTAGAAATAGGGAAACTGAGGCCCAAGTAGGTAAAGTGATTTGTCCAAGATGTCACAGCAGGCCAGTGGCAGAGTTAGGACTAGGACCTCAGCCCCCCACCCCGAGACTGTTCCACTAAATTGTGCGGCCAAGGCGATCTAATATCCTGACAGCCACAGTGAACCATACTGGGTGATGATTCCAGAACTTGAGAGGAAGATCAGAGGTGCCCTTTCACTCCACCAAGACCGCTCTTTCCGAGCTCTCCGAAGATCTCCTTCTTTCCAAATCTAAGGAACTCTCCTGTGATCCTCATCCTCTCAACTGCCTTTCACTCTGTGGACAACCCCTCGTTCCCGGCATCGATCGGTCGGTGGTGTTTATTGAGCACTTACAGTGTAGGGAACACTGCGCTGAGCACTTGGGAGAGTATATAATACAGCAGAGTGGGCAGACCCATTCCCTGTCCACAGAGAGCTTACAGTCCAGAGGGGAACACTGAAAACGCTCGCTTACTTGGGTTTTTCGAACCAGTCGTCTTCAACTTCGACCTCTAGGCTGATGTCTGCCACATCTACCTCTCCAATCTTGCAATTCACCCTGCCTCCAGGACGTCTCCAAATGAATGCACAACCGACGCCTCAACCTCAAGATTTATAGAACTGAACTCATCTTCCTTCCCTGATCCTGCCAACTCCACTAACTTTCCTGTCACAGTTGACCTCACCACCATCTTCCCTGATTGCAAGGCCAGTAACCTTGGCGTTAGCCATCAGGCAATCGGTGAAATTTATCAATCAGTTAATCAATCAATCAGTCGTATTTATCGAGCGCTCACTGTGTGCAGAGCATCATCCTAAGCGCTTGGGAAAGTAGAGTGCGGTAGAGGTGATAGACACGATCCCTGCACACAAAGAGCTCACAGGCTAGAGGTGAGGAGCGTCATTTAAGTGCATTACAGAAAGAGGAAATGGCAGAGCGTAAGGTTATGTGCCAAAGTGCTGTGAGGCGAAGGGTGGGATGAGTGCCAAGTGTTTAGGGGGTTCACGTCCGGGTGCGGAAGCGACGCAGAAGGCCTGTCGGAGGAGATGTGATTAAGTTTGTCACTAAATCCTGTCAGTTTTTCCTCCACATTTCCATTATCTGCTCCTCCTCCTCCATCCAAGCAACCACTTCACCGGTCCAGGTATGTGGCGTGCCTCGGCTTTACTATCGCATCGCCCTTCTCGTTGACCTCCCTACCCCCCGGCTCTCCCCACTCTAGTCCATACTTAAGGCTGCAGCCCGGCCCGTTTTTCGAAAATGCCGTTCTGTCGACGACTCCCCCGCCCCTGAAAAACCTCCAGTGGTTGCTCATTCTTCTCTGTATCAGGCAGAAACTGCTGATCACCTGCTTTTGCGGCATTCAGCCAACTCCCTCCTGTCCCGCCTCCGCCAGCTAACTCCCGTTTCCTGGAACTCCTTCCCCTTTCCCATCCGGCAGAGCGCTCTTCCCACCCATCTTCCGAACCCTCCTGAAATCACATCTCCTCCGGGAGGCTTTCCCCAATTTCTAATTTCTCGTCATTTCTCCTTATTTCCACCCCCTGCAACTCGTCCCCACCCCAATTCCACTTTTTCATCACCTAAACACTTGGGTACTCATAGATTTGCAGCACTTACGTTCGTATCTTTATACTCTCATTCGATCATTTATTGAGCGTTCACTGTGTGCAGGGCACCGTACTAAGCGCTTGGAAAGTACAATTCAGCAACAGAGACAATCCCTACCCAACAGCTCCTACTTCCTCCTATCTGTGATCCATTTTACCGTCTTTCTTGGCCACTAGATTCGAAACTCCTTGAGGGAAGGGGTCACGTCTACTAACTGTACTCTGCCAAACGCACAGGACAGAGGGGTGCGTGAATACCGACGACTGATCGATGAATCGGTCAAAAGGACAAAGAAGATTTAGTACTCTGCGATTTTTTTTCTGAACGGGAAGTCTTTCCTCTCACCTTTTCCCTGTTCTGCGTGCTAATTCCTTAAACCTGAAAACTTCAAACGCTTTAATCTCTGATGTCTCTCCCCAACTGGAGTAGGAATGTGGATCACAGGCTATGGAGGATGCTCTCCCGTCAGCCAGTGGAACAACCTTTCCTGTGAGGTTCCTGTTCCAGTTCTGCCACTTGCCTACTGTGTGGCTTTCAGAAAGTCACAACTTCTCTGTGCCTCAGTTTCCTCATCTGTAAAGTGGGCTTAAACCCCACTCCCTCCGACCTAGAGTATGAGCCCCATGTGGGTCAGGGACTGTGTCCAAACTGATAACCTTGTATCTACCCCAGCGCTTAGAACAGCGTCTGGCACATTGGATGTGCTTAATAAGTGCTATCATTAGTACAGAATCAATCAATCGTATTTATTGAGCACTTACTGTGTGCAGAGCACTGTACTAAGCGCTTGGGAAGTCCAAGTTGGCAACATATAGAGACAGTCCCTACCCAACAGTGGACTCTCAGTCTAAAAGAATCATTAGAGAAGCAGCGTGGCTCAGTGGAAAGAGCCCGGGCTTGGGAGCCGGAGGTCGTGGGTTCTAGTCCCGGCTCTGCCGCTTGTCGGCTGGGTGGCTTTGGGCAAGTCACTTCACTACTCTGGGCCTCAGTTACCTCACCTGTAAAATGGGGATTAAGACTGTGAGCCCCACGGGGGGTAACCTGATAACCTCGTATCTACCTCAGCGCTTAGAACAGTGCTTGGCACATAGTAAGCACTTAACAAATACTAGTCGTAGTAAAAAAAAAAGAAAGGGATGAGTGCTTTTCCCGTGATCTAGATCCTTTATCTGCTGGCAATCAGACAGTCACCTGTAGGTTATGGTAAAGTCGCTCAGACAAGAGCCGAGATGGTTCATTTATCTTTCATTCGGGGGTATTTATTGAGTGCCTGTCGAGCTCTGAGTACCTGGGAGGATACGACAGTAGTCTACTGGGGGAGCAAATCAGACAAAAATAATACGCGGAGAGTTGGAATAGGAGGAAGCACGAGGCTATGCAAGTATGTCAGGAAGAATTTGCTAAATAAATCATGGAACCTTCATAAATATCTAAGGGCTGAGGGAGGGAGAAAATGCATAGAAGTAGTTGCTGTGTACTGTGAATTAACCGGGGAAGGCTTCCTAGAGGACAGCGGATTTTAGGAGGACTTTGAAGGTGGGGAGATCTGTGATTTAATGGATTTCCGTGGGCATCTCTCACCCCCGGTAGATTGAAAGCTTCCCGTAAGCAGGGATCTTGTCTACCAGCTATCATATTGTACAATCCCAACCGCTGAGAAGAGTGCTCTGCTCCTGTAAGCATCCGGGAAATAACATTGATTAAGGAAGTTCCTGGCAAGGGCGTGAAGATGGAAGAGGTTTGCGGGGGTGAGGGTTTAATTTTGGGGGGTTTTTTGGTCCTTAAACGGTATTTGTTAAAAGCCTACTTGGGTAGATACCAGGTGGGACCCAGTCCATGTCCCACGTGGGGCTCGCGATCTTAATCCCCTTTTGACAGATAAGGTAACTGAGGCACAGAGAAGTAAAGTGACTCGTCCAAGGTCACCAAACTGACATGCGGCAGAGCTGGGACTAGAACCCGGGTCTCCCGGGCTCGTGCTCTTCTCATTAGGCAGCGCTTAGTACAGTGCCCTGCACACAGTAAGCGCTCAATAAATACGATTGAATGAATGAATTAGGCCACGGTGCCAAACGTTGCAGTAAGCACTTGGGAAAGAACAATATAATCAGAATTATACCCTCAAGGATCTCGCGGTCAGACGGGGGGAAGAGGCATAAAACAATGCGTCTCCTGCTGCCCCGTGAGTCAGAGAGTTTGTAAAAGGGGCCAACTGGTCATTACGCTAGATTTCATGAATTTTTAATCTAGCCTTTGAAAAATGAATAAATACAAATTGTCGCACTCTCTATTCTATTATTTAATCAGGAGTTCTGAAAGTACGTTTATTTTTTCCGTCGTTCATTGTGAACGGGTCACTTAAGAGCCGTGTTAATTTATGGGAAATTATCCGAGCTTGTGTCTATTTTCGAAGGATGTTATTGGCGTAAAGAAGGGGATGTACGTGAAATGCTGTGATCGGTTTTTCAAGGAGGGTACAAATAAAATCCAAGGCATGACTTTTATTATAAATGTATGGACATTGTTTAAGCAGGAAGGCCTCCCAAAAACCCAATTTTTTGAATCCATAAGATTGTTCCCCCGTTGCAGACGTCATTTTCCGATGGAAAATTAAGAAGGAAAGTTTGGAAGAGGGACAGGGGGGTTCTGGCCTGGCCCCTGTCAGTGCCTGAGGTAGCAGCAGAGCAGGGCAAGAGACATTCCCAGCATCAGCAGGATGTGTGTGACTTTGGGCAAGTCATTTCACTTCTCTGGGCCTCAGTTACCTCATCTGTAAAATGGGGATTGAGACTGTGAGCCCCACGTGGGACAACCTGATCACCTTGTATCCTCCCCAGCGCTTAGAACAGTGCTTGGCACGTAGTAAGCGCTTAACAAATGCCCTCATTATTATTATTATTATTATTTGTGGCTCAGACGCCATTCGGGAGACGCCCCAGCCGCATTTCTAGAGAAGCAGCAGGGCCCAGTGGAAAGAGCCCGGGCTTGGGACTCAGAGGTCGTGGGTTCTAATCCCGGCTCTGCCACGTGTCCGCTGTGTGACCTTGGGCAAATCACTTCACTTCTCTATGCCTCCGCTACCTCATCTGTAAACTGGGGATCGAGACTGCAAGCCCCATGCGGGGCAAGGACTGTGTCCAACCTGGTTACCTCGTATCCACCCTGGTGCATAGAGCATGTAGTTAGCGCCTAACAAATACTATTATTATTATTATTATTATTATTATTATTATTATTATTATCATCTCCCAGCCCTCGTGCTCAGAGCCACAGCCCGGAGCGGGCGCTGGCATCACACGCCCCGCTCAACACTCGCGTTGTCTTTCTCACGGTGTCTGTTCAGTGCTCGTTCTGTGCCGGGCAGTGTCCTGAGCGCTGGGGTAGACACAGACTAATCAGGATGGACACGATCCGTGTCCCACGTGGGGGTTCCCGGTCTTAATCCCCATTTTACGGAGGAGGAAACCGAAGCAATCAATCAATCAATCGTATTTAAGGAGCCTCCCTTTGTGGAGAGTGGATGGGCATCCACTGGAGTGTCTTGAGGAGTGGGGAAACACGTCCTGAATGTTTCTGTGCAAAATCAATCAATCAATCAATCGTATTTATTGAGCGCCTGCTGTGTGCAGAGCACTGTACTAAGCGCTTGGGAAGTACAAGTCGGCAACGTATAGAGACAGTCCCTACCCAACAGTGGGCTCACAGTCTAAAAGGGGGAGACAGAGAACAAAACCAAACATACTAACAAAATAAAATAAATAGAATAGATATGTACAAGGAAAATAAATAAATAAACATGTACACCCATACATAAATATATACAGGTGCTGTGGGGAAGGGAAGGAGGTAAGATGGGGGGGATGGAGGGGGGAGAGGAATAAATAAAGCTAGATGCGCATTATTAACAAAATAAATAGAATAGTAAATATGTACAAGACGTTCAGTTCAGCCATCCTAATTACTAAAGGACGTGCTTAGCTGGGATGGTAAAGCGCTTTGGAAAAATATATATATATATAAATATATGCTATATATTATGTATATTAATATGTGCTGTATATTATATATATCAATATATGCTATATATATTGTTATATAATATGTATTATATATTATATTATATTATATATTGTATAATATATTGTATATATTATATGTTATATAATATATATATTATATTATTTTATGTATTATGTAATATATAATATATATTATATATAGCATATATTACATATATCGTGGCTAAGTGGGACTTGGGCTTTGGAGTCAGAGTTCATGGGTTCAAATCCCGGCTCAGCCAATTGTCAGCTGTGTGACCTTGGGCAAGTCACCCAACTTCTCTAAAAGTAAAGTGACTTGCGCAGCGGGCATGATTAAAACCCAGGTCGTCTTACTCCCTGACCTGTGCTTTTTCCACTGGGCCACGCTGCTTCTCGCACTCATCCTCTTCGATGCTATTTTCGGTGCTCACTGTGTGCGGAGCACTGTACTGAGCACCTAAGAGGATGATAGTACAGTGCTTTGCACACAGTAAGCGCTCAATAAATACGATTGATAGTGTAAATAAATACAGCCCCTCCCTCGAGCGTAGAATAATAATAATAATAATGAGGGCATTTGTTAAGCGCTTACTATGTGCAAAGCACTGTTCTAAGCGCTGGGGAGAATACAAGGCGATCAGGTTGTCCCACCTGGGGCTCACAGTCTTCATCCCCATTTTACAGATGAGGTGACCGAGGCCCAGAGAAGCGAAGTGACTTGCCCAAAGTCACACAGCTGACAGTTGGCGGAGCCGGGGTTTGAACCCGTGGACTCTGACTCCAAAGCCCGTTCTCTTAATCTAGTGGGGGGCACAAACACTAAAATAATAATAATAATAATGGCATTTGTTAAGCGCTTACTAGACTGTGAGCCCACTGTTGGGTAGGGACTGTCTCTATATGTTGCCAACTTGTACTTCCCAAGCGCTTAGTACAGTGCTCTGCACACGGTAAGTGCTCAATAAATACGATTGATACTATGTGCAAAGCACTGTTCTAAGCGCTGGGGAGGTGATCACGTTGCCCCACGTGGGGCTCACAGCCTTAATCCCCATTTTACAGATGAGGCTCAGAGAAGTTAAGTGACTTGCCCAAGGTCGCACAGCAGGCGCGGGGGGAGCCGGGATTAGAGCCCGTGACCTCTGACCCCCAAGCCCGTGCTCTTTCCACTGAGCCACGCTGTCTCCTAAATAAATGACAAGTAGGGGCAATCAATCAGTCAATCAATCGTCTTTATTGAGCGCTTACTGTGTGCAGAGCACTGTACTAAGCGCTTGCGAAGCACAAGTTGGCAACCTATAGAGACAGTCCCTACCCAACAGTGGGCTCACAGTCTAAAATGTTTGGAGATTGGCATAGGTGCCGCGGGAGTGGAATTCAAGCGATAATTCGATGCGTTCATTTCCGATTTGTGGTGTGGCGGTTTTAAAGGGGTCCAGAGCCCTTTGAAGGAAAATGCTGGCCTTGCCGTTTTTTTACAAATTCGTCTATTAAGCGTTTCTGAGCTCCTGCTACTGGCCGATAGTGCGTTTTACTAAAGGACTTCTAATCTTGAACTTCATTGTTTGCATTGCCCACCTTCAAAGGCCTATTTAGTGTGTTACTCCCTCAGCAACCCACTCTTTCAGGTGGAGGTGCCAACTGTTCATCGTAAGCAGTGGGGAGGGATCGTGGGTGGTGTGGAAAAGGGGACAGGTGCGAATAGAATTGCTGCTTGGTTTATATATATATATATATATATATATATATATATATATATATATATGTATATATATATAAAAGCCATTATCAAAGTTGTCTGCGCCCAAGACTAGTTTATTTTTACCTTGCTTCTGGTCCCTTTCACAGTATTGGACTCACCGTACTCGTGACAGTGAGAAATGAAAGAAGCCAAGCCGATCCGGTGAATCATCATCCCAAGCAGTTATTTATAGAGTATCCAGGAGCTTAGCCGTGGAGTAGGATTGAAAGTACAGGCAAGGCATAATCTGAAACACGAGGGTAGGGAAAGTCAAGATGGAGAGGCAGACAGACGTATATATGCGTGTATACGCACACACAAGCGTAGAGGTACAGAGTTTGGCCATTAAAATGTTCTCACTATAGGCATAATTGAGGTTGATTTTTACCCTTAATTGCAAGTGGCATAGCAACGTCTCAGCTCTCGCCTGATCTGTAGCTTAACCGAAGAAGAATAATGGTATTTGTTAAGTGCTTACTATGTGCTTGGCACTGTACCATGCGCTGGGGTGGATACTAGCAGATCGGATTGAACACAGTCCCTGCCCCGCATAGGGCTCGCTCTTATTCCCCCATTTTACAGGTGAGGTAACCGAGGCCCAGAGAAGTGCCGTGACTTGCCCGAGGTCACACGGCAGACGGGTGGCGGAGCCAGAATGAGAACCCATGACCTTCCGACTCTATCCACTGCACCACGCTGCTTCCCCTTAATCGAATGCCCGTTGGTCTTCAAGTGATTCTCTCACCCCAAAAATCATCAAGCGGAGTCCCGTCTGGTGGCCGAGGGACTCCTCCTTGTGCTGAATGGCCGCGTGGCCCCGTGATATTTTCATCTGTGAGTCACCAAGGGTGGCAAGCGAGCTTGGCAGTGGAGCTCGTGGGCGGTGTTCATTCAGGAAGGCCCTCCGGAGAGTTGGGAGAAGGGAAGATTACCCGAGGCACAGGAATCGGCCCGTTGGCTAAAGTTGGGGCGGAGGTGGGAGAGTGGGGCATCGGAGGTCGAGGGCTTGCTTATCTGAAATGACGGTCCCGCCGGAACGCTATTTATCTGAACGTCTGCCATTCTGAGTGACTGGTTCGGTCAGAGGCCAGTTTGGATGATGATGATGATGATGAATCGGGAAATTCAACGCAGCTGGGCCGGTGGTATTTTGTCGAGGGTTACGAGCTCCTGGTTGAGGCAGGACCAGCAGGTGAAGGTACTTGATATTTCCAAGTTGGCACTAGATGTTGATCCAGAGATTGATGGGGAGCAATTTTAGGGCTTTGAATAAGGCGGGGAGCAAACCCTGCCAGTTTTTCCTCCCCAGTATTCACTAGGTCTACCCCTCGATCCCCGCTCCTGAGTCCACACCCTGGTTCAAGGCCTCATCACCTGTTGCCTTAGCTACTGTGTCGGCCTTTCTTTCATGCATTCATTCAGTCGTATTTATTGAGCGCTTACTGTGTGCTGATCACTGCGCTAAGCGCTTGGAAAGTACAGTTTGGCAACAGATACAGTCCCTACCCAACGACGGGCTCACAGTCTGGAAGGGAGAGGCAGACAACAAAACAAATAGACAGGTGTCAATACCATCAAAATGGATAAGTAGAATTATAGATCTAGGCACATCATTAATAAAATAGAGTAATAAATATGCACAAGTGCTGTGGGGAGGGGAAGGGGGAAGGGGGGAGGGAGGGGAGGAGGAAGAAGGGGGGGTTCAGTGTGGGAAGGCCTCCTGGAGGAGGTGAGCTCTCAGTAGGGCTTTGAAGGGAGGAAGAAAGCTAGCTTGGCAGATGTGCGGAGGGACGGCATTCCAGGCCAGGGGGAGGACGTGGGCCGGGGGTCGATGGCGGGACAGGTGAGAACAAGGCCCGGTGAGGAGGTTAGCGGTGGCCGAGGAGCAGAGGGTGCGGACTGGGCTGGAGAAGGAGAGAAGGGAGGTGGGGTGAGAAGAGGCGAGGTGATGGGGAGCTTTGAAGCCAATAATAATGGCATTTATTAAGTACTTACTATGTGCAAAGCACTGTTCTAAGCGCTGGGGTAGATACAAGGTAATCAAGTTGTCCCATGTGGGGCTCACAGGCTTAATCCCCATTTTCCAGATGAGGGAACTGAGGCCCAGGGAAGGGAAGCGACTTGCCCAAAGTCACACAGCTGACAAGTGGCGGAGCCGGGATTCAAACCCATGACCTCCGACTCCAAAGCCCGGGCTCTTTCCACTGAGCCCCGCTGCTTCTCTGAGAGGAGTTCTCCCTAGTGTCCTTCCCTCCAGCCTCTCCCCTTTGCAGCCTATCCTACACTCTGCTGCCCGAAAAAGGCTTTCACTCTGCATTTCAAAGCCTCTAAGGGATGCACAATTCTCTCCGCATCAAGCAGAAGCCCCTGACCTTGGATTCAAGCTGTCCACCAGCTGTTCCCTTCTTACCTTTCCACTCTCTTTGCCCACTGTACCCCAGCTCACACTCTTCGCGCTTTCCAAGCTAATGTGTTAGCTGTACCTCATGTTTGCGCTTTCCAAGCTAATGTCTTAGCTGTACCTCATTCTGTCTTCTTCTGTCTCCCACCCACTGAGTATGCCCTTTCCCCTGCATGAAAATCCACCCCTATATATATATATATATATATATATGTGTGTTTGTGTGTGTGTGTATATATATATATATATAATACACACACACACTAAACTCTTCCCTCCCCCCACTTTTAAAGCCCTCCTACAGACCAAAAAAAAAAAAAAAATCCTTTCCCAGGAAGCGTTCCCTGACTCCTCCTACCTCCCTCTCCCGATCATCTGATCGGTCCATACTGTCAGTCACTTCGGCACCGACAATTATACCAGTTTAGTAATAATATTGATAATGGTGGTATTTGTCAAGTGCTTACCATGTGCCGAGCACTGTTCTAAGCACTGGGGTAGATGCAGGGTAATCGGGTTGTCCCATGTGGGGCTCCCAGTCTTAATCCCCATTTAACAGACGAGGCAACTGAGGCACAAAGAAGTTAAGTGACTTGTCCAGAGTCACACAGCCGACAAATGCCAGAACGGGGATTAAAACCCACAGCCTTTGGCTCCCAAGTCCGGGCTCTTTCCACTAAGCCACACTGCATTTGTGTCTTAATGTTGCTGCTGAGTGTGTTTTCCCTTTTGTGCCCATTTCCCCTATTGCGCCCATTGCCTTTCCCATTGAAAACAATAAACTCCTTGAGGAACAGGGAATGCACCTTCTATTTTTATTCCATACTCCCAAGTATCTAGCATAGTGTTCTGTCTGTGTTGTGCACTTAAAAATGCTATTCTATTTATTTTGTTAATGATGTGCATCTAGCTTTACTTCTATTTATTCTGATGACTTGACACCTGTCCACATGTCTTGTTTTGTTGTCTGTCTCCCTCTTCTAGACTGTGAGCCCGTTGTTGGGTAGGGACCATCACTTTATGTTGCCAACTTGTACTTCCCAAGTGCTCTGCACACAGTAAGCGCTCCATAAATACGGTTGAATGAATGAATGATGATGGGTTAGAGTGGCCTTCACGGAAGATGATTTTAGAAGCCAACTGCAATATAAATTAAAAATGAGAAAAAACTTGGGAATTGAGGGCGGCCAGTTACCCAGTTCTTCCATATTGCATGGTTTAACTGTGTATTTTGGATAAAAACCCGTAACCCAGCAGGGACAGTTCTTCCAACACCACCAGGCCTGTCTGGCAAGAAAGCAATTGTGATATTGGAAGAAACAACCGGGGGCGGACGCTAAGCATGAGTCAAAGTACGCATAATATAATGCATATTTGAGGTTCATCGGGAACACAACCCGCACATTATAGGAGAACTGAGTGTATTCGGAGTGCCAGATGGCCAGCGACAAGCTAAGGTGGTGGAGAAGAAGAAAGGCATGGCGAGGCTTACAGCTGGAAGGGTATGTAGGAGTGAAAGAGATTGAGTCACTGAAGATAATCCCAAACTTTCAGTGGAGGGGAATATGTACACAATGATCTGTTCCACTAGGCCACGGGAAGCAGCGGGATCTAGCGGAAGGAGTCCGAGGACCTGGAGTCTAATCCCAACTCCACTCTGTGACCTTGGGCAATCACGTAGCTTCTCGGGGCCTCAGTTACCTCACCCATAAAATGGGGATTCAGCACCTGTTCGTCCGCCTACTTAGATTGCGAGCCCCGTGTGGGACTCGGACTGTGTCTGACCTGATTATCTTGTACCTTCCCCGGCGCTTAGAACGGTGTTTGACACGTAGTAAGCACTTAAATACCACAGTTATTATCATGATGATAATACGGTATTTGTTAAGCGCTTGCTAGGTGCCAGGCACCGTATCATTCGTTCTCAGTGGTGGGGAATTTGGGTAGGAGAAAACCTAGAGAAGGAGAGAGATTGGGCCCTCATCATTTGAGTTTGAGGTAATGGCAGAACAACTTGGTGAGAGATGCAGGATTGGATGGATGGAAAAGGGTTCGTGGGTCGGAAGGAGAGTTAGAATAATCAACAGAGTAGAGAGTTTGGAAGGAACAGAAGTCATTTAGTCTGGGACAGATGTTTAGCCGTTTCTCTGGGCGATTCTGCTTTTGCACAGTTGATGATCGTCGTTATGTTGCCCTTTATGTGTTCATTTTTCATGCCTTATTTCAAGCATCATATGACTCGCATTCCAGTCACCGTAATGCAAAGCGTTGCGCAGCATCTGGCTGTTGTTTTCCTTGCAGCATCTGTACAGTTTTCTTGGAAATGCTCTCGTTCAGTGATACAGTCAGAGCGACGAGATGCGTCGCGTGCTGAAAAATCAATGTTTTACCTTGACTTGCCAGGGGGAAAAATGGCAACTACGAAACGGAAGGCAAAAGACAGCATTGGGCTAATCGGAGACTGTTTCTTTTCTGCGGTGCTTGAGAATTCCAGTGAATGCGTGGTAGCGGTCGCATTTTTGGAAAAGACGCCAGAGAAATCAGCCCCTTAGGTATTAGCTGTCTGCCTTACAGTCTCCGTTTCCCTCGAGGCAAGTCTAGCCGAAAGGGCCTTCCAGCCGTTTCCGATGGACCAGGCGTTAAGGAGGCCGTTCAGATTGGGTCTTCTGGGCCATCCTGCAGGCTGGGACCTGCGGTCAGCAGATTAATAATAATAGCAACGGTTGTCGTACTCGTTAAGCATTTATATGTGCCGAGCACTGGGGTGGATCCAAGGTAATCAGGTTGGACGCAGTCCCTCCCACTCGTTTATTCAGTCGTATTTATTGAGCGCTTACTGTGTGCAAAGCACTTGGGAGAGAACAATATAACAGACACATTCCTGCCCACAGCGAGCTCCCAGTCTAGACGGGGGTGGGGCTCACAGTCTTGATCCCCATTTTACAGACGAGATAAGCGAGGCACGGAGATGTTAAGTGACTGGCCCGAGGTTACGCAGTAGATGCGCGGGATTAGACCCCGCGTCTTCTGGCTCCCAAGCCTGTGCTCTCTCCACTAGGCCACACTGCTTCTTTGTCTCAGCAGATCAGTCTGGGCTGACCCGTACCATTTCCGAGTTTTCACCCCCTGCCAAGGTTGTCCCAACGGGTTAAGGCTGAACAAGAACCCTCACCCCATTTTCTAGAGTCCCCAACCGTCTGATTATGGCGTGTCAACCTCAGCGCTTAGCATACTGCGTTGGCCTCTAGAAAGTGATTAGTAGACCCCCTTATCATCATGATAATCGTCATTGTTGTTATTAATAACCAGCACCTATAGGTAAGGAGCTTGAAACCAGGCAAGCCGATGGCCGGTTTTTTTGGTGGCTAGCTCTGAGGCAGCGGCAGCGACCAGTTCTTCTGGGTTGATCGGGAAGCCCAGGGCTCCTTTGGCAACCGAGTCCGTCCGGATTGGGTCAAAAAGTGCTTAGCTGCAGGTTTCCTCGCGTTAGATTAAAAGCAAAGCGGATAAAGCTTGCGGAGTTTGGAAACGTGAGGTCCGTGAAATTTCGTTTTCCTTTCCAGCCACCATGCGGTCTACCTCACGGAGACAGGTTGGGGGTCATTTCCAAGTTCAAGAGAGACATAAAAAGGAAGGGAAGACTGCATGCCGGCTTCGTCCGTCAGTCCGGTTGGGGCTGCCCTTAGGAAATGGCCAGTAGCTTTAGGGCAAGGATTGGCCAAACCCAATATGCAAGTCAGAGGGTTTCCTGTTTGATGCCCCAACCCTCGTTTGGTATTGACAGCAACGTGGTTAACTTGCATGCCTACCATCAGGGCCAGAGTAACCCAAGGGCTCACAGGGCCAAAATCCCAGGCTTTGGGCTCGAGGCCCATTGGGATTCAGAAGCCGCATCCCCCCCAGCATTCCAATAATGCCGTAAGGAAGTCATGCTCCGCCACACGTGCTTCTTCTATCACCTGCACGGTGAGTCACATGGGGGCCCCCGAAAGCCCGGTAAGGCCTGGGCTTCCAGAAGTCCATCCCTGCTTAACACGTGCCAGATACCTATCCAGGAACTTGGGGAACAGGCAGAAATAGTAAGATGCGACCCCTTCCCACCAGGAGTGTGATGGGGGAGAGAGTGGAGAAACAGCTTGGCGTAGTGGATAGACCACGGGCCTGGGAATCAGAAAGTCATGAGTCCTAATCCCGGCTCCGCCACTTGCCTGCTCCGTGACCTTGGACAAATCACTTCGCTTCTCCGGACCTCAGTTCCCTCATCTGTAAAATGGGGATTGAGACCGTGAGCCCCACATGGACAGGGACTGTGTCCAACCCGATTTGCTTGTGTCCACCCCAGCGCTTAGTACAGTCCTTGGCACATAGTAAGCACTTAACAAGTGCCATGATTATTATTAAACTGTAAGACCCATGAGGGCAGAGATTTTGTCTTTTTATCTCTCTTCTACTCTCTCAAGTACTTAGTACAGTGCTCTCAGTAAATGCCCTTGTTTTCTTGGCTCTTAATAGAATGGTCTGGCATGATGAGACAGTGGGGTGACTGACTAAGATGAGCTTCTTGAGAGAGGTGACAGTTCTTCCTTTGAAAGAGGGAAGCCATGAGGCTGGCTCTCAGTTGCTGCTATCCATGCACTATTCCAAAGTAGTGAGTTGCTCTCCCCTACCCTCAGTTTACCTCCTGTGTCCCGAGCTCATCTCTCTCCCCGCCGACTCCTCCTTTCCCACATCCTCCCCCTAGCCTGGAACTCCCTCCACCCCCTTTATACTCCAGATCACTAGTCTCCCCACCTTCAAAGCGTTATTAAAGTCACATCTCTTCCAAGGGGCCTTCCCCAATTAAGCCCTCTTTTCCCCGGCTCCCTCACCCTTCTGTGTTGTCTGGGCGCTTGGATCTGTGACCTTTTGGCATTTGTTATTCATCCCACCCCCATCAGACTGGCACAGCAGTTGCCAAAATCGCAGGTACGTCCTGGACCTTAACTAAGGCCTGCGTATGTATCCGCAGAACGGGACAAGGGAAGCCCAATATTCAGGACCCTAAGATAGCACTAAACCCGCTCGTCCTAAATTGTTCAGAAGACTTAGAAGTGCTGGGTAGTTCCTCTTCTACTTAAAGCTTAGGAGAAATGCTATTTTTGTTGGCAGAGATTATCTGTGTCAGCCGCTAGCACTAAGACTAGCAGGTCTGGAAATGTGGATATTGGTTGGTGCTGGTTTTCCTTTTCTTTCTCGAAGGCTTATACAGTCTGTGAGTAAAGAATTTCAGTGATAGAAATGGAATTGGCAGGTAGGTTCCCCAAGGAAATTTCTGTCAGGTGATCCGATTCACAGATGTTGGAAAATAGCAACCAAATGAAACCCCCCTTCTTCCCTCCTTCCTTGCTTTTCTCATTCCCTCTTTCCTCCCCTCCCTTCCTCCCTTCTGAAAAAGAAGATACAGTTGGGTGGAGTTGAAAGAGGAAGGTGTCATACCAATCTCCATTCTGTATTTAGACAGACCTACCAAATGAACGAAAAAAACCCTACCATTTTTTGTTGTTTCTGTCCCAAAACCGTTGAGCGATTTTCCTTACAATCTTGTCTGTTACCAGAGGCAGATGAGAGAGTCCATTTTTATAAATGTCATTGACAAGACTCCTCCACAGGACAGTCTAGGTGAACTGGCCCAATCCTAATTAAGAGTGTCCACCGTTTGCTGGTCCATGACAGCGGGGCAGCATTTATAGTCATAGCAGCCCTTGTGATGGGAATGTAAAATTTATGAGCTCCTGTGGTAATATGTCATTAGGCTCATACACAGTTGAAAGCTTCTCTTTACCTTCTCATGGGGCAACAGGGGAGAGCCGCTTGTTAAGCTGCCTTTTTTTCTTCATCTAGGTATTTGGTGGCTTGCCTTTTTGCTGCTTTATATGTAAATACCACTTTTATGATTTTTCTTCCCTTGCACGCTGGCTGTTATTGTCCGAAATCAGATTGTGCCTTTTCTAAAGTAAGGTCTAAAGTAAAGTAAGTTTCACTGTCTTTTCTCCCTTCTCTTCCCCCTTCTCGAACCCTCCTTATTAAATTCAACAAAAGCAAGGGTGATTTGAAAGTTCTGAAGATGGAGTGAGACAGCCCAGACACCAAGGCGTTTTAACGGAATCCAACCAGAAGTCCTGGAATTAGAATATTTTAAATATAGCTAAGGGTGAAGCACCTTTTAGAAGAGTTGGGAAAGGAACAGAAAGGGGATAGACTTCTTCGATCGATAAATCGATCAGTTGTATTTGAGCGTTTTCTTTATGCAGAGCACTTGGGAGAATACGGTGCAACGGATTTAGTGCCCGCCCACAAGGAGCTTACAGTCGAGAGAAAGAGACACACATTAATGTAAATTACAGATGGGTGTGTAAGTGCTGTGAAGCTGAAGGATACAAATCCAAATGAAAGGGTAGTGAAGGGAGGAGAGGGAGGGAAAGTAGGGAAAGGCCTCTTGGAGGAGATGTGATTTTTAAAAGGAATTGAAGGTGATTGAATTGAATTGAATTGAAGAATTTAAAAGGAAATGATGGTCCGCCAGATCTGAAGTAAGCTCATCCCTCTAGACTGTAAGCCCGTTGTGCGCGGGAAATGCACTCTCCCAGGCGCTTAGAACGATGTTCTGCATACAGTAAGCACTCAATAAATATGATTAAATGAATGACTATGAAGGGGGATGCAGTCCCAGGCCAGAGGCAGGACTTGGGCGAGGGGTCAGTAACAAACTAGTTGAGATCAAGGTAGCGTGGCTCAGTGGAAAGAGCCCGGGCTTTGGAGTCAGAGGTTCAAACCCTGGCTCCGCCGATTGTCAGCCGTGTGACTTTGGGCAAGTTCACTTCACTTCTCTGGGCCTCAGTGACCTCATCTGTAAAATGGGGATTAAGACTGTGAGCCCCCCGTGGGACAACCTGATCACCTGGTAACCTCCCCGGCGCTTAGAACAGTGCTTTGCACATAGTGCTTAATAAATGCCATCATTATTATTATTATTATTATTCCAGTGAGTAGGTTAGTGTTAGAGGAGTGAAAAGAGCGTGCTGGGGTGTAGTAGAAAATAGGTAAGATAGGAAGGAGTGAGCTGATTTACTGCTTTAAAGCCAATGGTGAGGAATCTCTGATGAGGGAGTGGATGAGCAACGACTGGAGGCTGTTGAGGAGTCAATCAATCAATCGTATTTATTGAGCGCTTACTGTCTGTAGAGTGGGGAAACAGACTGAACGGTTTTATAGCAAAATGATCCAGACAGCCGAGTGAGGTGTGGACTGCAGAGTGGCAAGAGACGAAAGTCAGGGAGGTTAGAAAGTAATCAAGTCGGGATGGGATAAATGATCGGATTAGCACGGTAATAGTTTGGATGGAGAGAAAGGGGGAGATTGTAGCACTCTTGCAAAGGTAGAACCAACAGGGTTTGATATGGTGGAATATGCGGGTTGAGTGAGAGAGAAGAGTTGAGAAAATGCCATGCTTGTGAGGCGGGGAGGATGGTGGTGCTGTCTACGGTGATGGGGGTTTGGGTGGGAAGATGAGGAGTTCCGCTTCGGACATGTTAAGTTTAAGGTGTCAGTGGGACATCAAGTAAAAATGACCTGAAGGCAGAGGAAATGCTAGACTGCAGAGAAAGAGAGAGATCTGCGCTGGAGATGTCGATTTGGAAATCGTCCACACACAGATAGTAGTTGACACCATGGGAGTAATTGAGTTCTCCAAAGGAGTGGGTGTAGATGGAGAATAGAAGGGGATCCAGAATTGAGCCCTGAGGGTCTCCCACAGGTAGGGGATGGCGAGGAAAGAGGAGGAGCTCGCTAAGGAGGCTGAGAATTAGCTTCCAGAGAGATAGGAGGAGAACCAGGAGAGGCCGGTGTCAGTGAAGTCAAGGTTGGATAACGTTTCCAGGAGAAAGGGGTGGTCAGCCGAGGGGGTCTAAGAGGATTAGGATAGAGTGGAGGCCATTGGATGTAGCAAGAAGATCATTGATGACCTTGGAGAGGGCAGTTTCTGTGGCGCGAAGTGGGCAGAAGGCAGATCGGAGGGGGGTGAAGGAGAAAATTGGAGGAGAGGAAGTGGAGGTGGTGCATATAGGCAACTTGTTCTAAGAGTTTGTAGAGGAGTGGTAAGAAGGAGACGCAGTGATGAGCGGGAGGGTAACCTGAAGGAGCCATGGAGTCAAGGGACGGGTGTATTTTTTAGGATGAGAATACTTCTTGCACCGAAAAATCTAATTTTGGCAGTCGGATTGCTGAACTCCGGCAGTCGACTCCTCTATCGGTGGTGTTCTTCCCGATGGGTTGTGTGGTCAGCCTTCACCACGGTCCCACGCGATTCCAGGTGTGGCTTCTGGATGGATCCTGCATTAGACCCGACCCAAAGGCTTGGTGGAGCCAGAAGCTCACTCGGGCCCTGGTCCAGACTGTGCCGTTATCTCACTGTCTCTTTACCTTGCCTGTTCTCCAGCTTCTTCGTCTATGGTAAATAAAATAGAGCCGGCCCAGGTCACCTATGTTGCAGGGATACTGAGGTCAAAAGTTAGTTAGCCTCTGCTAAGCTTTTGGTGGAAATTGCTCTGCAAATCCAAAATTGTTAGTGTGGTTATGAGGGGGGACGCATTCTGCTATGAAAAATTAGCTGTGTAACTGGGAATATAGCCTTACGTGAATTTTATAGAGCAGTAGCGGTGCTTTATTTCACGACAGCAATAACAAACAAAGCAATAAGGATACGATTTCTCTTGAGGTCCCTCATGGAGGTGAAAAAACGTGCTGTTGCTCATCAGACATATATGTAGTCGGTTGAGTAACTTTAATGAAAATGTGCCCTACCTGATGCAACCTACTTTGGCTTTTTTTCTCTTTTTCTCACCCAATACACGTTCATACCCACTCTTTGAGGGAAAAGGAAAGAGGAGTAGAGGGCTGGGAAAGGAAAGTGGGGTAAAGAGGAGGGAAGTGGCCGTCAGAGTGGCATCGGACATCCGTCTGTTGTTTCTCTTGAGAGACGATCACGTTCCTAAGAGACAGTAACGGAAAGAATATTCCTTCCACATATCAGTGGTCGGCACATAGTAAGCGTTTACGAAGCACCGTAACCACCATTTAAATGAATTAAAGTGTCCACCCTCTAAATTGCGTCACGGTGGTTTACGGCAATCACGTCTGTTAATGGCCGTTACAATTTAGGAGCTTTTGATATATTTCTGAAAGCCAGAAGGCAAGTAAAATAAAGTACTGTTGTGGTTTCCATAGATTTTGTGGTGGGATAGAGAACAGCAGAGGGGAGTGAGGAAGGATGAGGCCACGTATTTGGGACCAGATAAACGGTAGATGGGTGTATAAGAATTATGTTTAAAGACTCTGTGGTCGCACTTAGCGGGAAAATTATTTCAAAGCCTGAATTGCGACATATTGACCTTCATTTTTTCTTTTTCTACATATGCGCAGAATGTATGCCATCAGAAGGATAAGAGATGCCTTCAGAGAAAACAGACACGTAAAGGATCCTCCACAAATTCAGATTCTCCTGAATAAAGCCAGGAAAGACCTAGAAATAATTCAGCGACAGGTAAGTTCTCGACTTTGTACGTTCCCTCCTGGCTGCTTCTGCGTAGGCCGTAATCCGTTGCTTGCTCCCCTCTTGGCCCTATCGGCCGTGGTTGATCTGCTTTTAGCTTCCAGCTATGGTCCCCCTACTTGCCAAAGCCCAGCAGGAGGACAGTAGAATGGCCCCAGCCCAGAGCCATTTGGAATAGGCCCTAAACACCCTTAGACTGGTCTGGATTTACAGCAGATTGCTCTAATTGCCTGGGACTCTCAGCCCCAAGCCCCCGAGGTAGCGGGGCTTCATCCAAGACCATTAGCAGAGTCTCCGAAAGACGGGGAGGGGTGACACCTCATCATTCTGTGGAAACGACATGCATCCCTTTCCACACTTGTGAGTTAGCACCAGGAAACTCCAACAACCCATTCCAGGGACCCAGGCGGATTTGATTTGGAGATTTAGGAGACTGTACCCTTATCGGCAAAGAGGGCACGCGTTCCCCTAAATCCTACTAACGAAGGGAGTTTACTTTCGGAGGCCTTCTGTCTACTCTTCTCCCCTCCTCATTTCAGACTCTTAATAATAAAAAAAAGCTCTAATAGGGTCACATTCCAATCATCCTCTTTTTCTTCGGCCAGGTTGTTTTGTAAAAGCTGTAAGGACCAAAGCCAACATGTCCAGACAGACTACCCCCCACTTCCCTCCATCTTCATCATGCATCCCTACACTGCCCTTCTTTCGAAAGTAGTTTTTTTCCTCCAGGAACAATAAATGCCTTGAAACTCAAGAGCGGCAAGCACAAAAATGCTGACCCTCAGCAACTTGCCATCAGTTTAACCGGTGTGAGCTGAAACTTCCAGACCAATCTGTCAGTCGGGAAGGAATTTGCCAGTTGAATAACTTTGTTTCTTCTTGGGCAAAATATCTATTACTGATTTACTGCAGCTTGGGTGGTTAATTCCCATCACACGGTGGTCAGAAACCACTATCCACCTGAACCATTGTGGATGGAGCACCTTGTGAGTTTCCCAAGGAAGTGATTGTCTGGGAGAGCACATATGTGGCCTAGTGAGAGCATCTTTCCTATTTCATTTCCTCAAAGCTGTATTAGAATCACATCTCCTCCAAGAAGCCGTCCCTGACTAAACCCTCAGTTCCCCTCCCTCCCTTCTGTGTCACCTGAGCACTTGGATCTGTACCTTTTCAGTCCCCGTTGCTCACCCCACAATGCTATATAGTATATTTATTTAAATTAATATCTGCCTCCCCCTCTAGACTGTAAGCTCCTTGTGAGCAGGGAATGTGACTACCAACACTTTTGTATAGTACTCTCGCCAGGTGCTTAGTACAGTGCTCCGTGCACCATAAGTGCTCAGTAAGTATCATTGATTGATTTCCTTTCACAACCGTCTGTATTTGGCAGTAACTGAAGTTTACGGGCGACTCGTCCTCTCAGGGTCTCCCTCAGTGTGGAGTGCAGTGGAGGAGTCGGCCTCAGAAACCCGTTTTTAACTTGCATGCCAAATACAGATGGAAGGAAACATGTTCGGCCTCATCTGGTGACCAGGGAATGTAAATGTAGAGAGAGGTGAGGGGATCTTTTTTCTGCTTCGTCAACGGGCGCCCACCAAAATAATTGGGGTATTTGTTAGGCACTTACTGCGTACCAAGCACTGTACTAAGCACCAGGGTAGATACAAGATAATCAGGTCCCAGATGGGGCTCACATTTTAAATAGGAGGAAGAACAGGTATTGAATCCTTTCTGCAGATGAAGGAGCTGAGGAGAAGTTAAGTGACTTGCCCGAGGTCACATGGCAGGTAAGTGGCCGATCCATCCGGCGTTAGAACCCAAGTCCTCAGTCTCCCGGGCCCCTGCCCTTTCCGTTAGACCGTGCTGCTTCACGTGAACCAAAGAAAATACTATTGTTTGTACTTAACCACCTGTTTTTCTCACCCTGGCTGGTTTTTGGCCTGGTAACATTTTAATTGATTAATTCAAATAGGGAATGCTTCGGACATAATATCATGAACCTGCCTTGGCAGACATTACGTAAAGCCTTTAAGCATGCAAGCACTGAAGCACGTGTTATATGGAGTCTGCATTTGGCTTTTATTAAGACGTAGCACATCCTTTGTTTTGTGGCTTTTTTATTTTGCTTTTTTGGCTCGCTTATAAAAATGAGTAAGAAAAATGCCTTTTCAGAATGTTTTGAAGCTTTAAAATGAAATGTATTTCTGTTCTAGAATGCTAATTTATGGTTTTAAAATTGACCACTGAAGAGTAATGTTCATAAATAACAATTTGAATGTGCCTGGTAAGAAAATAGGGGGATTGATGACTATCATCACTTGGTATCAGTCATAGCAAAATCTGCCTGAATGTTCTGGCAGTTTCTGTGTAGCAGAGGAACACAAATACCCATCTCTGCCTTCCTCAGCAAGCCTAGCACTTCCTATTTTGGATTTGGGAGGGGGTAATTGCAATGTGGGATTGGACCGTGTCCAACCTGATTAGCTCATATCTGCTCCGACACATAGTAAGGGCTTAACAGATATCGTTAAAAATAAGTTTCTAATAGAGAGAGTCAATGGGGAGGGAAAATTTAAATGCAACTCTCTAATCTGTCTGTCAGTATAAATCCATCTTTCTGTCCTGATTGTCCTTTTCCCTCTGTATTGTGCCTTCTAGCCAGCGTCTTTGGGTTTTTCCCATCCTTCCTTTGCTTTCCAAAAGGATGGTGGGAATTGTAGCCTTTCCCAAAAGTCTCCTTCCTGAGTTTGGCCCAGACCCCGCCCCTTCTTCTCTTCTCTCCCCACTCCCCAGTCAAATCTCCCTGAGAAATACATTTATGATGAACCCTCTTGAGACATTAGAGAAGCAGTGTGGCCTAGTGGAAAGAGCCCGGGCTTGGGAGTCAGAGGTTGTGGGTTCTAATCCCGACTCTGCCTCTTGTCAACTGTGTGGGAGCAATTGGAAGGACAAGGCAAAAACATAGTAACAAGAGTTTGGATGGATGAGATAGATGACTAAATAAGGGATTTAGTGGGAGACGTGCTAAGGGGAGGGAATACTTAGAGGAATAAAATAGAACTCTCTGCGTAACCCTCTTGAAATGTTCTCACACTCCCCACCTTCAGTTCACAGGTCCCCAGCTCCCAAACTTAAAAATAGCAGGCGCTCAATAAATAGTTCTGAATGAACGGTTTCCACGGGCCACTCAAAATGCCACAAGCAGTCTGTGCTTGTTTGGAGCAATAGGGACAGTGCGAGCGAAAACCCCATTTTGACTGTGATGCAGATAAAGGGTGACTACAAATAGCAGTGTGTCATTTAGGCCGCATTTTGGTAGGCAGTTCCCGCGGGAGAGCCTAAACCACGGACCTCTCCTTCCAACTGAAAATATGAAGAAGAATGAGGAGTACGGGATCTTGTTCATCCTTTCATTAAATGCATATTCGATGGGCGTGGATTGTTGTCATTTTTCATAATGAAACTCCTCCTTTAACAACACCTAAATCTCAAGAAAATGGAAGTGACGTGTCCGCCAGCATCAGGGAAGTCATAGATACAACCAAAAGTATACATTGGCGATGCAGGGCTTAAATCTGTGGAAGGATTCAGGCTCCTAGGCAGCACACTGACCAACGATTCAGTGATAGGTGAGGAAATGGAAAACAGAATTTAAAAGGCCGGCAAATCCTTCGGGAGACTGTCAGAATGTGGCAGTAGCGTCATGGAGTCCAACCTTCCCTACGGCCGGGAGACCCGGATCCTTCACCAGTTCCACCGACAAGCTGCTCCTTTGATAGTAAATGTTGCAGCTTAAGGACAGGATTCTGAAACAGTCGTGTCCACCCTAGAGAACAGTCAGCATTCCGATTTGTTGTTCCTTTTCCCTATCCTTCCTCCCTGAAGCAGGTTTCTTCACTGAGTGCTCCTAGTATAAGGAGAGGTTGGAGGGTGGGGGAATTACTTGGTTTTATTTGCGTCGTCAAAATGCCCCATCATAAAAGTGATAATAGCAGCATTCTCTCAAGAAGCATCATCTATTTGCACTTCGGTGGATCAGGCTCTGTGTATTTTTTTTAGCAGCGGAGATCTCACCCCAAGCTCACGTTGTTAGGCATTAAAGCCGAGCAGACTTGAGCAGATCAGTATGACTTCAGGAGAATTAGTTTACGCTTTTATGTATCGGGCATACTAAATTGTCAGTTCAGGTCTGTCGGTATTGTGGCATTTGAGTTCTTGGGTATTGTGGAACTTGGGTGGAGTTGGGCAGGAGAGGTGGCCAGCCAGCCCCCACTCAGGGTGAGATGCCAGTGGACTGCTTTAGTCTGAAAGGAGGGAGGGGGAGAAGTGTATGTGTTTGTGTCTGTCTGAGGGAAACTAACTGCCTTCTATCTCAGAGAACTTCTATCTCTTCTATCTCTCTAGTTAAAGGCCCTGAAACTTCCCAGAGCCCACCCAATTCTGGCCTCGTTAATGTCTGGACTAACTGAGGCCGCCAGCCCCAAATCCCGGGAGACGAGCACCTGCAGCCTTGTGAAGCCGAAACCAATCAGATCTGGGGTCATCAAAAATTTAATAGCCCCCTTCATCCCCCATCCAGAGATGCTAAAAGGAGTCAGTCAGTCAGTCAGTCGTATTTACTGAGCACTCACAACGTGCGCTTAGGAGAATACAAATATCACAGACATTCTCCCTGTCCACAGCAAGCTTACAGTCTACACGGGGAGACGGACATTAATATAGATAAATTACAGATATGCACATCAGTACTGTGGGGCTGGGTGGGGGGATGAAATGAAGGGAGCAAGTCAGGGCGACGAGGAAAGGAGGGCTTAGGCGGGGAAGGCCTCTTGGAGGAGGTGGGCCTTCGATAAGGCTTTGAAGCGGGGGGCTTCATTGTCATTGTCGGATATGAAGAGGGAGGGCTTTCCAGGCCAGAGGCAGGATGTGGGTGAAAGGGTGGCATTAATAATAATGGTGGCATTTATTAAGCGCTTACTATGTGCAAAGCACTGTTCTAAGCGCAGAGGAGCAAATGGGGGGGCTGGGTTGTAGTAAGTGAGGCAGGAGGGGGATAAGGTGATTGGGTACTTTAAAGCCAACAGTGAGGAGTGGCACCATGGTTGAGAACCCAGCCCAAAGGAGAAAAAGGCTCAGGGTCGTCCCCTCTGAGGGGTGGGGGTGATAGGAGTTGAATGCCGGGGGGCTTTCGTGCTTCTCAGAGACTGTGCAGTCAACTGGGGTGCCCCCTCCCCGCTCAGGTCCCAGGGACCCTGGCTGTGGCGCTGAGTTGGGCATAGGGAAGATTGTACTCTCCCAAGTGCAAATTTAAGACCGGTGCATTGAAAAAATTAAGCGCTCAATAGATTAACGGGAGATAAAGTCCGGGGGGGGGTGGGGATGGGGTGTGGGGATGTGTGAGAGAGAGGGGGAGAGAAAGAAAGAAAGAGAAAGAGTTTGCGCGCATTTCCCTTTGGGGCTTCACTTCTTTGGCTACCTGAAATTCCAGGAAACAAGGGTCCTTATACATACAAAATAGCCTTAGTATGCCCCATCCCCATGCTGCATTTGAGTGTTGGAAGACAACGTACCCTCTAGACTGTAATAATAATAATAATAATGATAATGGCATTTGTTAAGCACTTACTATGTGCAAGGCACTGTTCTAAGCGCTGGGGAGGATACAAGGTGACCAGGTTGTCCCACGTGGGGCGCACAGTCTTAATCCCCATTTTACTGATGAGGTAACTGAGGCACAGAGAAGTTAAATGACTTGCCCAAAGTCACACAGCTGACATGCTGCGGAGCTGGGATGAGAACCCATGGCCTCTGACTCCCAACCCCATGCTCTTTCCACTGAGCCACGCTGCTTCCTTGTGGGCAGGGAATGTCTGTTTATTGTTAATATCGTATATCGTATTCTCAATTTCCTCATCTGCAAAATGGGGATAAGATCTCCGCCGTCCCTCTTTAGACAGTGAGTCCTTTACGGAACCAAGAACGGTGCCTAATGCGATTACTTTCTATCTACCCCAGTGCCTCGTATGGCGCTCGGCACATAGTGAGTACTTAATAAATGCCATCATTATTACTATTTATCATTATGACCACTAGTCAGAAAGTCTTCTAGTACCTTTTGACTTGCCTGGCCATCTAAAAAAAAAGCCACCCTTAAAATGACTGTTTAACATTCCAAAAATTGTAGTTCATCTTCTAGCCTTTTTACCCATTTCCACCCATTGCTTGTACTGTGTGTGTGTGTGTGTGTGTGTGTGTGTTGTAATGGCAATAATTTAAAGACCTTAATTTTGTCCCTTTTTTCTTGTCTTGCGTTTACTGTTCAGCTATCCTGCCACTGGCTACAGGTGCCCGAATAAAGGTGTCTGAAGAAGTTTCGGGGAAAATGGATGCTGACACTTCCAATTCCAGGGGAGAGTGAATTAATGTGACAATCTACAGATCCCTTCACTGGGGTGACTTAAAAAAGGGAACTTCATGCAACCAGTGTGTTTGTGAAAGTGTGGGAGTTGTTGAATTATGTAATACTTGAGTTATATAAAGGTAGTCAGTCTCAGCTAGCAACACACAGAACAATTGAGGAAGGCCTTCAGCTGAGGATTTCTAAAAGCTTTTCCCACCCTCAGTGGTGGGAAGACTGTTATCCTGATCACAGATGACTTCTGAGGTCTGTGAACTGATGTGCTGAACTGCCCTTTCCTGCTGGTAGAGAGAATGGATACCTCCTATGCTAATGACATCTTTTTCATTGATGCTTACCAGTGTAATATATTTGGGTGGAAGGAGCGCAGAATGTAGCGATGGAAACTAATTTCCCGGTTGCTTGCAACAGACACCTCTGCGGAGCTAAATTTAGATTTTGAAGTTGATCATTAACTCTTGCTTAGAATTTTCAACTCTCTGTGGATAGACCTTCTAATGTCAAGAGTTTTCGCTGGAGCTTTCAAAACTTGCTGGTTTGCTTGTAATTAGATCTCTAAAGGAACTGATGCAAATCCATTTTCTTCCCTTCATTTAGGTCAGAAAGCCTGTGTGAAATTAGTTTCCATTTCTTCTTTCTCCTCCTCCTCCCTCCTCCCTCATGCCTGCCGTACTGGTTCTCCCTTCCTAAAAATGGTTTTTGAGCATTAGGGGAATTTGCATCCCTTTCCATGACCTCATCCATCCGCCTTAGTGTCCCCTCGCGACAGCTGCTGTGCTTTCTGTGAAGAATAATGATGATATTTGCCAAGCACCGTACTGAGCGCCGAGGGAGCTACAATATAATCGGTTCAGACGCGGCCTCTGACCCACGTGGGGCTCACTCTCTAAATAAGAGGGAGGACAGGTATCGAATCCCCGTTTTATAGAGGGGGAAACTGAGATTCAGAGAAGTTAGGTGCCCAGTGTCACACAGCAGGTAAAAGTGGAGAACCCAGGTCCTCTGACTCCCCGGGCTTGCTTTTTCTATTAGGCTGTGCTGCTTCTCGTGGAGGTACTGTTAGTAGTATTTATTGAGCGCTTAATAGCTGGTGTGCTAAGCATCGTGCTATGTGCTGGGTTGATACAAGACAGACTTAGATGAAAAGAGGGAGGAAGAACAAGTATCTTACCTTCATTTTACAGACCAGGTCACTGAGCCACAGGCAGGGTAAATGACTTGCCCAGGGTCACCCGGCAAGTCAGTGGCAGAGCCTGGACTAGAACCTGGGGCTCCCGACTGACATTCCCGGGCTCTTACCTCGATTGACTTGAAACTCAGAATCTTTGGTGAGAAGGTACCCCGAAACTCCTCTGATACTCACCCCAGCTCCCCAATACTTCTGTAAATTATACTCTTCTATTTCCCCTATTCCTAATTAATTTTAATGTCTCCCCTCGTAGACTGTAAGCTCCAGGAAGGCAGGGACTGTGTCTATCAACTCTGTTGGAAAATAATGGTATTTGCTCTGCACGTACTATGTGCCAAGCACTGTACTAAGCGCCAGGGTTGATACAAGGTAATCAGGTTGTCCCACGTGGGGCTCACAGTCTTCATCCCCATTTTACGGATGAGGTAACTGAGGCTCAGAGAGGTTAAGTGACTTGCCCAAAGTCACACAGCTGATAAGTGGCAGGGTTGGGATTGGAACCCTCGACCTCTGAGTCCCAAGCCACGCTGCTTCTCCCAAACACTAAATACAGTACGGTGCTCTATACGTAGAAGGTGCTCCGTAAATACCATCGATTGACTGATAGAAGTTTTTCTACTTAAGAGCTGTGGGCAGGGCTGGGATCCCCCAATAAGCAGAAAAAGAAATAATCACATTTTAATCCAAAGATACTGTCTCCCCTCCAGGCCGGCTGCCCCTGCTCACCCCAGATTTATGCAAAATTGCTCCGACTTGAAGCACATTTCAGAACTCTTATATTTGTTGCGAGAGTTTTCCCCTGGCATTTATGGTCCAGTAAACTCAGTTTTAAGATTCCTTTCCCTCTTTGTCACCCTCCTTTAACCGAAACGCAAAAAAACCCGCTCTGATGATCGTCCTTTTGTGGCCACTTTCCAGAAAGGCAGTTGCAAAACTGTTTAAAAGATGTTTTGTGTAGTGACCTTCACAGATTCCCTCACTGGAAAATAGTTATGCTGCTGTCAAGGTGGGGAGGATGTAATCTTTGCCGTGATAATATGTTGGCTATCGGGTAATTGATGGTAATTGGCATACTTTTGTGACCTTTTCGGTGCTATTGTGGTGTTTCCTGCTGCTGCTGCTGCTGCTGATTGCAACTCTTCTAAAGCGAGCAGAGGATCACGTCTGCTCTCAGCAAATCAGCAAGTTTTGCAAGCTCCATTCAATTATGATGATTTGCGGTGTTGGGGGTTTTTTTAAGGTATTTAAGTGCTCACTAGGTGCCGGGAACTGTACTAAGCGTGGGGTAGATGCAAACTAATCGAATTGGACGCAGTCCATGACCCACTTGGGGCTCACGGTCTTAATCCCCACTTTCCAGATGAGGAAACTGAGGCACAGAGAAGTAAAGTGACTGGCCCGAGGTCACCCAGCAGACAGATGGTGGGGCCGGGGTCCTTCTTACTCCCAGGCCCGTGCTCTAGCCACTAGGCCTTGCTGTTCCCGTATCTACGGTGCCCTTTATGGCAGATTGCGGTCCATCCCGTGGCCTTCGAGTGCAGATAAAATTATTAAGCCTAGTGGAATCCAGTCATCTTTCTGCCATTCCAGTTAAGAGAATGTGTTTAGATAGAGGGTGGATGTAGAGATCGTTTATTTAATTTGGCGTGTCATCGAGGGCTGTCGGACCTGATCGTGTTTGAGACTTCCCCGTAGGACAGATCTGCTTTTAGGGCCATTCTCAGATGTTCGCTGCCAAAACAGCGACCGTGAAACGTCTCCTCCCCGCCCAGGTCGCTGTAAACTGTAGACCGGGGAAGAAACGGCGGGGAAGCAGCGTGGCTCAGTGGAAAGAGCCCGGGCTTGGGAGTCAGAGGTCGTGGGTTCTAATCCCGGCTCCGCCACTTGTCAGCTGGGTGACTTCACTTCTCTGGGCCTCAGTTCCCTCATCTGGCAAATGGGGGTGAAGACTGTGAGCCCCACGTGGGACCACCTGATCACCTTGTATGTACCCCAGCGCTTAGAACGGTGCTCGGCACACGGTAAGAGCTTAACAAATACCATCATTATTATTATTATTATAAAGTGCAGCGAGGGGGACATACTCTGAAGAGGGACTGTACAATAGTAATAATATTTATTACTACTAGACTGTGAGCCCACTGTTGGGTAGGGGCCGTCTCTAGATGTTGCCAACTTGCCCTTCCCAAGCGCTTAGTACAGTGCTCTGCACACAGTAAGCGCTCAATAAATACGATTATCGAGTGCTTACTGTGTGCAGAGCAGTGTGCTGGGAAAGAGTAGACACGTGGGAATTGGACATGGATCCTGTCTGAGGGACTCACCATCAGTGAATTTAGGTGGAGGAGCCCCGGGAGCTAAGTGCTTGGAGAGAACGATACCTGCGCACAAGGAGCTTGCAGGCTAGAGAGTATTTTTCAATTGTATATAATTTTCTTGTATATTTTATATTTTAAAGCATTTTATAGTTGACTACCGTCCATTAGCATGAGATGAGGAAGTGGGTTCAGTTTTTGTCAAAAGGGAAATTTTGAAGTGATCCGGATTCCAGCTTCCCGTGTTCTCCATGTCCCTCTTTCCTCTTGATAATCAAAAGTTGATTATCTATAAAGTAGCCTGACCAGTTATGATCAAACCGGTGCAGGAAAAGGGGAGGAGGGGGTGTGTTGCAGGGGTGTGTGTGTTTACGTACACAAACCTTACTCTTGTCTGGTCAAATCAGGGGACCTACCTTGTGATTCCATTGGGTTTAAATATGGACCTGGTGCATACCTTGTCTACTTAAGGAACCTTAATTTTCATTGAAGGTACCCTTTGTCTTCTGGCAGCCTAATTTCCCCCTGCATTTGTCAGTGGTTGAGTGCTTATTGATGGTCATTATTCTAAGTGCTGATGCCAATGTACTTCTGGGAGGCTGCTCAATCTTACGTTTTTTCTAATTGACATCGATAATGTGTTTGCATTTATCAATACTTCTTAATTGCCAAGGTATAACAGAGGAACCTCGGTAATAAATCATGCTCGGAGATATCTCCGGACCTTTGGGTTTCAGTTTCCCTTAGGTAGTCTGGTGCGTTGGAAATTGCATTTAAGAGACTGCCGGGTGTGTGTGTGTGTGTGCGCACGTGTGTGCGGGGTGTGTGTTTGTGTGTGCACACGCGTCAGGGAGAGTCTAGCGGGAAGAAGTAGAATATTGAGTCAGTGGGTCATACACGTCGTTAAACGAGCCGGTGGAACCAGTGCAGTGAGATGAAGATTGCTAGTTTCAGTACAGGCCGACCATTTATGATTAGGAACACCGAAGAATGATTTGTAGGGTATTTGTAGTGAACGTCCAGCATCATCTTTGTCAATTACTGTTTCCTGAGCAGCCCCAGGATGCCTGGGTCTAAACAATAAGCCGGAAAACATCATTCCCGAGTACAGTGTACAGAAAGTGTAGTACCAGTTCTTCAGGGGGCTTTCAGCATCAGGGGGATTGAACTGGGCTTTTCTGCCAAAATATTGATTAATAAAGTATTATGTCCCCAGGCATGCAATTGAAGGAAATATGTATTGTATTGTGAGTTAGATATGGTATTTATTAAGCATTTACTGCTTTCTAAACACCTGAGTGGTTACTAGGTAACCCAATGAGATCCGGGCCCAGCTCCATAAAGAGCGTTCGGCCTAAGGGGTAGAAAGACCGAGTATCTAATCATTCATTCAGTCGTATTTATTAAGCACCTACTGTGTGCAGAGCACTGTACTAAGCGCTTGCCCACAACGAGCTCATCAGTGCAAATAAATAAAATTACAGAAGTGCCGTGGGGCCGAATCGCCATTTCTCAGATCGGGAAACCGAACTGCAGAAAGGTCCCGTGCCTTAGTTTCCCGAAGTCACACAACAAGCCAGTGGCAAAGCGGGGATTAGAACCCAAGTCTCCTCGGTGCCGATCCCGTCTCCTGAGTTTTGAAGATTAGAAAAAACGCTTTAATAGGCTGGTGGGGAATCAGGAGAGGTAGGCTGCCCCAGTCAGAGGCAGCAGCAAACCAAATAAAGTGTGAAAACTTTCTTAAAAGAAAGTTCAGTGAGTTCCTGTTGACTATCCTTGTGTTTTCAGAGCCTTTGAAGGTCTTTCCAAAATGAACTTAGGTCTAATGTGAGTCTAAACATCCTGAGTATTTAGCTCCGGAAAGGGTTTAATAATAATGATGATGATGGTGGTATTTAAGCGCTTAACTATGTGCCAGGCGCTGGGGTTGACCCAAGCAAATTGGGTTGGACCCAGTCCCTGCCCCATGTGGGGCTCACAGTCTCAACCCCCATTTTACAGAGGAGGGAACTGAGGCCCAGAGAAGTGAAGTGACTTGCCCAAGGTCACACAACAGACGAGTGGCTAAGCCGGGATTAGAACCCATGACCTTCTGACCGCCGGGCCCGGGCTGTAGCCACTGTGCCATGCTGCTTCTTTTAGACTGTGAGCCCACTGTTGGGTAGGGACTGTCTCTATATGTTGCCAGTTTGTACTTCCCAAGCGCTTAGTACAGTGCTCTGCACACAGTAAGCGCTCAATAAATACGCTAGATGATGATGATGATGCTTCTCATTCCCATGTTGTCCAAAATATGGAATCCCCCAATGCTCTTTCTCAATGGCAGCAGGCACCCAAGGTTGGTGTCTGAACTATCACCAAGGAATCGGTTGCACTGAGCTCCTTGTCCCATAAGAAGATGAAATCACATCGGTATGTTTGGCTTGTGAAGCAGCGTGGCTCAGCGGAAAGAGGCAGAGGTCACGGGTTCAAATCCCGGCTCTGCCACTTGTCCGCTGTGTGACTTGGGGCAAGTCACTTCACTTCTCTGGGCCTCAGTTACCTCATCTGTAAAAATGGGGATGAAGACTGTGAACCCCGTGTGGGACAACCTGATCACCTTGTAGCCTCCCCAGCGCTTAGAACAGTGCTTTGCACATAGTAAGCGCTTAATAAATGCCGTCATTATTATATCCACTGCGCCATGCTGTTTATTCATTCAGTCAGTCGTATTTATTGAGCACTTACGGTGTGCAGAGCACTGTACTAAGCATTTGGGAAGTACAGGTTGGCAACATACTACAGGTTGTAACATACCTAACATACAACACACAACATACCCAAACATGGCAACACATTTAGGTAGAGGGTGGCAATTAATGAATTGCCTAATTTGGGTTGGGAAGAGGATGGAGAATGCTGGAAGCCTTTTCCCTTCTGTGACTTCCCTCAGTTTCCCCAAGTATTCCTGGGACTCAGTCCCCGAAATGGTCCGGGGCGCACAAAGTCATCATCATCATCATCAGTCGTATTTATTGAGTGCTTACTGTGTGCCGAGCACTGTACTAAGCGCTTGGGAAGTACAAGTTGGCAACCTATAGAGACAGTCATCATCATCATCAGTCGTATTTATTGAGCGCTTACTATGTGCAGAGCACTGTACTAAGCGCTTGGGAAGTACAAATTGGCAACATATAGAGACGGTCCCTACCCAACAGTGGGCTCACAGTCTAAAAGGGGGAGACAGAGAACAAAACCAAACATACTAACAAAATAAAATAGAATGGATATGTACAAGTTAAATAAATAAATAGAGTAATAAATATGTACAAACATATATACATATATACCTCCCCCATCGTTCTCCTACCTGTGAGGGAAAGAAGGACAAGGCAGCCAAGCTCTATCCTAAGCCTGGCCCGGGATTTGAGGGCATTTACCCTTGTTGAATTTTACCAATGGATTAACTATTGTGCAGTGGGGAGATGCACTTGGACATATTTACTATTCTATTTATTTTATTTTGTTAATAAGTTTTGTTTCGTTGTCGGTCTCCCCCTTCTAGACCGTGAGCCCGCTGTTGGGTAGGGACCGTCTCTAGATGTTGCCGACTTGTACTTCCCAAGCGCTTAATACAGTGCTCTGCACACAGTAAGCGCTCAATAAATACGATTGAATGAATGAATGAATCAATCAATCAATCAATGAATAAAAGCACAGCAGCTTTTTTTTCCCTTCTATTTTTAGGCCTTGCAGTTTTGGGGTAAGTTATCAATTCTGTGTGCAAAGCAGACAGAAGCACCGTGGTCTAGTGGAAAGAGCATGGGCCTGGGAATCAGAGGACCTGGGTTCTAATCCCGCATCTGCCCCTTGCTTTCTGTGTGACCTCGGGCAAGTCACTTAAATTCTCTGTGCCTCAGCTTCCTCAACTGCAAAATGGGGATTAAATCCTCCTCCCTCCTCCTTAAACTGTGAGAGCCATATAGGGCAGGGACTGTGTCTGCCTTGATAAACTTTCCCCCTACCCAGGGCTTAGCACAGTGTTTGACACACTTAATAAATACCATAAAACAGAACGAAACACTGTATTAAGTGCTTGGGAGAGTCCAGTACAACCGAGTTGGTAGACACGTTCCCTGTCCACAACGAGCTTTGATTTTTATGGCACCCCATGATTTCCCAACTAACTTTTTCCCATTATAAATTAAAAACCAAGCCATGGTCGTGACCTCTGCTGAAATATTTTCTGATTACAGCGATGATCAGATTTTGTCCAAAAAAAAAAATGGGCTGGCCTGAATTTTTTAGGGAAGCAGTCTGGCCTGTTGGAAAGAACACAGGTTTGGGAGTCCGGGGACCTGGATTCTAATCCTGCTCTGCCATTTGCCTGCTGTATAATAATAATAATAATGGCATTTATTAAGCACTTACTCTGTGCAAAGCACTGTTCTAAGCGTTGGGAAGGTTACAAGGTGATCAGGTTGACCCACGGGGGGCTCACAGTCATTTTACAGATGAGGTAACTGAGGCACAGAGAAGTTGTGTCTTGCCCAGAGTCACACAGCTGATAACTGTCGGAGCCGGGATTGACCTTAGACAAGTCATAACTTCTTTGAGCCTCAGGTTCCTCATCTGTTAAATTGGAATTAAATATTTGCTCTCCCTCCTACTTAGTCTTTGTGTGCTCTGTGTGAGACATGATCTGTATCTGATTGGATTGTATCTATCCCAGTGCTTGGCACACAGTAAGTACTCCACAAATACTGTTATTCTCATTATTATTAAACGTGGAGAATGTCATTTGGAGGACCTCAAGAACATTTTTACCTATAAAAGAATTCTGTATGAAGCCTCTCGGTGGGGGAGATTACCAAATACCTAGGTTTTTATTTGGAAGGCAGGCAGGGCTTTAGAGTCTCTGAAAAATCATTATTTTCTAAATCAGTCAGTGATATTCCTTGAGACCATACTGTGTGCAGACATTGTACTAAGCACTGGGGAAAGTACAGTTCAACAGAGTTGGTACACGAGGTATATTTCGATTCTTTATAGTAGTTCATGCTCATACCAGCCTAGGAATTTAGAAGTTTAGCTTACAGTGTAGACTGTATATATATATATATATATATATATATATATATATATATGTTTGCATGTATTTATTACTCTATTTTACTTGTACATATTTTTACATATTCTATTTATTTTATTATTTTATTTTATTCTATTTATTTTATTTTGTTAATATGTCCTGTTTTGTTCTCTGTCTCCCCCTTCTAGACTGTGAGCCCACTGTTGGGTAGGGACTGTCTCTATATGTTGCCAACTTGTACTTCCTAAGCGCTTAGTACAGTGCTCTGCACACAGTAAGCGCTCAATAAATACGATTGATTGATTGACTGTAAGCTCCTTTTAGGCAGGGAGCATGTCTGCCAACTCTGTTGTATTGTACTCTCCCCGGGCTTAGTAAAATGTTCTTCCCAGTAAGCTCTCAATAAATACAATTAATTGATTGATTGAGTGTTCTCAGTAATCAAAGATAGAGTTGGTAGTTGGGCTGGAGGAAAGCTAGACTTTCCTGAAACCTAAGGGAAATTCACGGTGTTCTCCGTCTGCCATTACTGTTCATTGTGTTGGGCTTTCCTGTGTCCTGTTCATCTTTCAACAGGTGACCTTCCTTTTCATTGCCACGCTGAACCCGAAGTTAGGACAGCTTTGGGGGTTTGAACCTGGGACAGAGAAAGCTTTTGAAGACCTGTTAAAAATCTAGCCCCTGGATATAGTGGCTGAAAGCCACTATATATTAGACCCACCTGACCGCATGGACTTAGTCCTGATGGTCAATGTTAAGAAAAGCTATGAGGTAACCCAAGATCTGACGCTAATGACCACCTTATTGGCAGGCTCAGGAAAGAGGAGCAATACAGAAAGGGCAGTAGAAAAGCAAATTACCTTCTCACACCTCTTCTCCTAATCACGGCTATTAAGCATTCACACCAGGCACTCAATGGTAGCTCTAGAAATCAGAGAAAATGCCCCGTTCTTCCTTCAAGGGATCATTTTGCTTGCATTGTGCAGGTAACAAGACAGAGTAGACACACACACACTCTCGCTTTCTCTTTCTCTCTCCCCTTCTCCCCCTTTTTGTCAGACATTGGTAATGAGGTTGCCATTTCTGGTCTTTACCTTCACTCTTCCCATTTCTAATGGCCCAACCAGCCCTCCTCTCTAGGGAAAAAGGCCAGAGGGCAGAGACCCAACTGATTGGATGGATGTGGATAGAGGAAAGTAATGATTCCCATACTTGGAAGTAGCAGGAGAGAGTGATGAACTCACCTTAGCAACTGAAACTCCTAATGCATGTCTAAAGCGGCTGTGATCATATTGGCATCTCAAGCCTCGCTCATATTTTCAGCTTGATTTCTTCTTTTACGAAGATGTAAATATTTGATGCGTGTCTTTTCAGCATGGGCGAGTTAGACATTTTTAAGGACCCTAAATAATGCATCCCTCTCCAGATGAGGTTGTAGTGCTTCTTCAAGAATCATGTTTTGTGATGTTGAAAAGGAGATACTACCAAGGGCTAGTTTTGCTCTGCTCTCATGAAAAAGAAAACAAAATAGGGACAGAGGGGGAGGGAGGGAAACGGAAGTAGAGAGACCCGAGATTTCCCACAGTACGAAAACGGAGGCGACCTTTTGTATCGGGGCCTCTGAATCGCGTACCAGCCAGCATGATTTTTTTTTAATAAGTTCCCTGCTGAATCTCAGGTTTGATTTCAGTGGGGTTGGGGGAGGGTTTCAAAGTTAATTCAGTAAGGTCCAAATAAACCAAAAGCAATCTGTGCTACTATAATTGAAGTCGGTTGTGTGGGTTACGTTATTTTGTGGCAGTTTCGGCTTTTCTGCTCTGCACCCAGTAAGCGCTCAATAAATGCGATTGAGTGAATATTGCGTGCATTCCTTTCTTTAGCTGCAGTATCCATCCTGCATGCCCTCGCCCCCATTTTCCTATTCCCATTCTCCACCCCCTTTGGATTCACCATCAAGCCGAACTAAAAGTCCCTTAATTGCCCTGTGCTTTTTCCCCGCCTGATAGATTGGGAATAATATAATCATGCAGCATCCCAACAAAGAGCTTGCAAACTAAACTCTCGGTGGTGTCTCTGATCATTCCTGCTCTGTGCCCATTTTTCATCCTTGGCTTGACTCCGTATTGTATGTGTTTCATAGAGAAGGTAAACGGTATTTCTAAACCCGAGTGCTTTGCTTCTGCTTGAATGGCTCCGCATTTTAAAGACGTGTAAGGTCTTCACGTTGTCACGCGTGTCTGGTCGTTGACAGTTTTCTCAGGGACTATTTTGGTCATTCTTTCCATCTCCTTTGAGCTAGTTTGGCTTTCTGAAATGATATCGATGATGGGATTGAGGGTGGGGGCTGCTCCTTAATAGCCACTGGCCCCTGATCTTGAGAAGCAGCATGGCCTAGTGGAAAGAGCACAGACCTGGGTTTCAGAGGACCTGGGTTCCAATTCCAGCCCTGCCACTTATCTGCTGGGCGACCTTGGGCCAGTCACTTAGCTTCTCTGTGCCTTGGTTGCCTCATCTGTAAAATCTGGATTATGTCTGTGATGGGAAGGGGATGGAGGATGCTGGAACCAGTTTCCCTTCTGTGACCACTCAGGTCCCGAGTATTCCTGGGACTGTGAGTCCAACCTTGTATGTATCCCAAGGCTTAGTACAGTGCCAGCACAATCAGTCAATCATATTTATTGAGTGCTTACTATGTGCAGAGCACTGTATTAGGCATTTACTAATGATGTGTATATATCTATAACTCGATTTCGATGCTATTGATGCCTGTCTACTTGTTTTGTTTTGTTGTCTGTCTCCCCCTTCTAGACTGTGAGCCCATTGTTGGGTAGGGATTGTCTCTATCCATGGCCGAACTGTACTTTCCAAACGCTTAGTACAGTGCTCTGCACACCGTAAGCGCTCAATAAATATGATTGAATGAATGAGGGTGCAGTATGACAGAGTTGATTGACACATATCCTCCCCACAAGAATCTTACAATCTAGAGGGGGAGACAGACATTAAAATAAATTATGTGCGTAAGTGCTGAGGGGCCGAAGGAGGGGTGAATAAAGGGTACACATCCAGGTGCAGAGGTGACACAAAAGGGAGTGGGAGAAGAGGAGATGAGGGCTTCATCAGGGAAGGCTTCCTGGAGGAGGTGAGCTTTTAATAAGGCATTGATGGTGGAGAGAGTGATTGCCTGTCAGTTCTGAAGAGGGAGGATCTACCAAGGCAGAGAAGGAGGTCGTGGGTGAAAGGTCATCAGTGAAATGGACAAAATCAAGGTACAGTGAATAAGTTGACGTTACAGGAGCGAAATGTGCAGGCTGGGTTATAGTAAGAAATAAGGGAGGAGGAGCGTGAGTGCTCTAAAGCCGGTGGTAAGGAGTTTCTGTTTGACGTAGAGGTGGGTGGGCAACCATTGGATGTTCTTGAGGAGTGGGGAAACCCTGAACTAAACGTTTTTGAAGAAAAATGATCCTGGCAGCAGAGTGAAGTATGGACTGGAGTGGCGGGGAGACGGGGAGGTCAGCAAGGAAGCTGATGCAGCAGTCAAGGCAGAATAGGATAAGTGCTCGGAATAACGTGGTAGCAGTTAGGATGGAGAGGAGAGGATGAATTTTAGAGAAGTTGTGAAATCCGAAATCCGACAGGATTTGATGACAGATTGAAGACGTGGGTTGAATGAGAGAGATGAATTGAGGATACCTCCAAGGTTACGGGGTTGTGAGACAGGGACGGTGGTGATGCTGTCTACGGTGACGGGAATTTCACGGGGGGGACCGGGTTTGTGTAGGAAAATGAAGAGTTCTGTTTTAGATCTGTTAAATTTGATGTGTCGGCGGGACGTCCAAGTAGAGGGGTCCCGAAGGCAGGGGGAGATGCGACACTGCAGAGGAGGGGAGTGATCAGGGCTGGAGATGTAGATCTGGGAATCGTCCACATAGAGATGGTAGTTGAAGCCTTGGGAGGGAGGGAGTTCTCCAAGGGAGTGGGTGTAGATGGAGAATAGAAGGGGACCCGGGACTGAGCCTTGAGGGACCCCCACAGTTAGGGGGGTGGGAGGCAGACGAGGAGCCCATGAAACAAACTGAGAACGAATGGCCAGAGAGATGTGGAGAACCAGAGGAAGACAGTGTCAGCGAAGACAAGGATGAGTAATGTTTCCAGGAGAAGCGGGTGGTCAGCAATGTCGAAGGCAGCCGAGAGGTCGAGCAGGATTAGGATGGAGTAGAGGCTGCTGGATTTGACAAGAAGGAGATCGTTGGTGAGTTTTTAGAGGACAGTTTCTGTGGAGTGAAGGGTGTGGAAGCCAGATTGGTGGGGGTCAAGGAAAGATTTGGGGGATAGAAATCGGAGACAGGGGTGTAGACAACTCACTCAAGGAGTTTGGAGATGAACGATAGGGAGATGGGGCAATGACTGGATGAAGCTGTGCGATAAGGGAGGGTTTTGTTAGGATAGGATAGACACGAGCATGTTTGAAAGCAGTGGGGAAGAAGTCATTGGAGAGTGAACAGTTGAAGATGGCTGTCAGGGAGGGCAGCACTTAAACACCATTAAAAAAAAAAATCTTGGCGTGATTTCCCCAGATTTGGAATTGGCAGGATCATCCATCTGACCCAGTAATGGCATTGTTTGCATTCTTTAAAAGTTAGGGAATGGGGGTAGTTGTTGCTTGCTGAACTGAAAAAGAGAGTAGTGTTAATAGACATCTTGGAGCCGGGTGTCCTTAAGAATTCTGCTTCTGTTCCCTTCCGCCATTCCCATCACTTCCTGTCCTTGTTTGTCATTATTTCTTTAATTTCACTGTGTTATCATTGCTTTACACCACCCCAAACTCCGCCCAGTGGAAGAGATTGTGGATCTGGAAGATAGCAGCCTCAAGTTGTACTCCCAGCCCTCAGTCAGACCTTGGGGAAGTCACTTAACTTCTCAGGGTCCTCATGTGTAAAATAGGGTAAGTTGTGTGCCCTCCCTACCTCTTATAATATAAGTCCGACTAAGGTCAGGGATTGTCCGATTTGGTTATTTTATATCTACTTATTCTGTATCTCCCTACGCTTAGTACTTAGTAAGCACTCTCGTTCTCAATCATAATAATAATGACAATAGTGGTATTTGGTAAGCATTTTACAACATGCCTAGCCCGGCACTAAAGCACCGGGGTAGATACAAGATAATCAGGACGGACACAGGCCTTGTCCCACGGGGAGCTCACAGTCTAAGGAGGAGGGAGAAGAAGTATTTAATCCCCATTTTACAGATGACAAAACTGAGACGGAAGTCAAGTGACTTACCCAAGGTCGTACAGCAGATGATTCGAACCCAGGTCGTTTGATTCCCAGGCCTAAGCACTTTCCACTAGGCCACCCGGCTGCCATCGCTCTGCTGTGACCCATTGAGTGGGTGTATTCTCTGCTGTCCGTATAGCACATTCTGGTCATGACCCCAAATTTATCCAGGAATTGTTAAGTATTATTATTGTTAAGTATTATTATTAATAATAATAATAATTGGCATTTGTTAAGCGCTTACTATGTGCAAAGCACTGTTCTAAGCGCTGGGGAGGATATAGGGTGATCAGGTTGTCCCACGTGGGGCTCACAGTCTTAATCCCCATTTTACAGATGAGGTCACTGAGGCCCAGAGACGTTAAGTGACTTGCCCAAGATCACACAGCAGACATGTGGCGGAGTCGGGATTCAAACCCATGACCTCTGACTCCGAAGCCCGGGCTCTTTCCACTGAGCCACGGTGCTTCCTCTCTTCTGGAAAGGATCTGTGGTGATCTACCTGTGGAAAAGAAAGTGGAGATTTGGTAATGGTCCAGTAATTTTAATTCATGACGAAAACCCACTTAGATCATGTAAATGAAAAATATACGCTCAAGTGTGAAATTATCCAGATTGAAAGGAAATCGATAGCGCATAAACCGGGTTTCCTCTTCACTCTAAGCTGTGTAGACCTAGCAAATACATTGTGGTTTTAAGGTATTGTTTTACTCCTTGGCTCTAAAGCCATCTTCAAGATTACAGCATTTTCAAAATTATATAACGGAAAAATTGAGAGCCAAATAGCAAAGAACCATTAACGGATCATATAATTGTGCCCGTTCATGTTGGAAACACATATAATGTTTTCATTTTCACTGCTTTAAAAAGTTCAAGTTCTGTAGTTGAAAGGAAAGTTAAAATGTCTCAGGAATGGCAGTGTTCAGGCAACTTGAAATCAAGGTCTCAGCCGTTCCGAGTGATTTTTTAAAAAATATTTTTTTTCTTCCCATTCTAGCCGACTTGGAAGGAAACGATTCTGTTCAGTTCAAGCACACGTTATGATTTTCTGGATCTCTCCATTAAATACAAATTATAAAGCAGAAGTCATTACAGTGGCGAGGATAATCAAAAGACAGGCTTTTCACATATCAGATACAGCAATCTCCCATTAAAGCATTCTTCTTTTAGCATTTTTTTCGTGACGGTGCTATTAAATTTTAATGCTGCAGTGTCTTCCAGGGATCTAGCGTCTTGCTGTATCAGCTCCTGCTTTGCCACGTGTGGCTAATGAGCCACGTACCTGCCCTCTCTGTGTTAGACATACATGGGTCATTGGTCAGCTGCCTTTATATCGATCGATCAGTGGTATTTATTGAGCACTAACTGCATGCAGAGCACTGTACTAAGCCTTTGGGAGAGTACAATACGGCAGAGTTGGTAGACATGATCCCAGCCCTCAAGGAGCTTGCAGTCTAGTGGAATCATCATCATCAACATCATCAATCGTATTTATTGAGCACTTACTGTGTGCAGAGCACTGTACTAAGCGCTTGGGAAGTACAAGTTGGCAACGTATAGAGACGGTCCCTACCCAACATTGGACTCACAGTCTAAAAGGGGAATCCTCTAGACCACAAGCTTTTTGTGGGCAGGGAATGTGTCTACCAACTCTGTGTTTTCTGCACTCTCCCAAGCGCTTAATACAGTGCCCTGAACGCAGTAAGCACTCAATAAATGCTACTGATTGATCTTGTGAATATATAATAGGTAAATATATCATGACTTGGAAGCAAATATGAAATAATGCAGCCCTAGTAATATTTTCCTGGGCAGGAACTGAAGTATATGTGGTAGTAATATCATAATAATAATAATAATAATAATAATGGTATCTGTTAGATGTGTCAAGCACTGTTTGATACAAGCTAATCAGTTTGGACACAGTCCCTGTCCCACGTGGTGTCCACAGTCTTCGTCCCCATTTTACAGATGAGGTGACTGAGGCCCAGAGAAGTTGAGTGACTTGCCCAAGGTCACAGAGCAAGCAAATGGAGCCGAGATTAGAACCCAAGTCCTTCTTGCTCTATCCACTCAGCCATGCTGCCTCCCAGCAGACGTAGTAATAATAATAATAATAATAATCGTGTTTGCTAAGCTAATCGTGTTACTATGTGCAGAACACTGTGCTAAGCACTGATAGAGGATGTACAGGTGAGAATTAGGGTGCCTGGGCTGACATGAAGCAGACTGGTGACCCTTTGAGCAGAGTCAAGCATCGCAGGTAGCAAATGTCGAAAGAACTCAAGTCTGGAAGTGAAATAAGGTGGGCTGGAGTGTCTGGACTCACTTGCGAATTAAATCAATCTATGTAGATCATTTAAAAGGATCATTTAAAAACGGATTTAAATATGTGAACATTCGATTATTTGAATTCATAATTTATGAATTTACGAATTAAACCAAATTCATTGGTTAATATTAATGGCCGTCTCCCGCTCCGGACCGTAAGCTCGCTGTGGGCAGCCACCGACTCTGTTGTATTGTACTCTCCCAAGCTCTTAGTACAGTGCTTTGCATGCAGTAATCGCTCAATAAATTCCAGTGATTGACTGATATGTCATTGGTACATGTTACATTGCTGAATGAACATACGATGATGATGATGATGGCATTTGTTAAGCGCTTACTATGTGCCAAGCACTGTTCTAAGCACTGGGGGGATACAGAGTGATCAGGTTGTCCCTCATGGGGCTCACAGTCTTAATCCCCATTTTACAGATGAGGTAACTGAGGCCCAGAGAAGTGAAGTGACTTTCCCAAAGTCACACAGCTGACAAGAGGTGGAGCCGGGATTAGAACCCACGTCCTCTGGCTCCCAAGCCCAGGCTCTTTCCACTGAGCCACGCTGCTTCCCGTGATATGCTTTACTACATATCAGTAGTAAAAGCATTTACTGCACTCCAGCCAGTGGGCTGCTAAATGCTTGGTGTTAATCATATGAGTTCATAAGTAGTGTGAATGCTTTTTTTTATCCCTTTTAAAATATAGATTTATATTCATGGGGAAACTGAGCTTCATTTAACGCTCTTTCGATCAATGTCCTTTTCATTTAAGAACACTAACCAGAACTTTTCAATATCTTGTTTGTCTCAATCATCTCCATTGTATTTATTTGATTCCAGACTATGACATAACCACCTGCTTTATTTGTTCATAGCTTCTGATTGTGGCAAGAAGCAAAAAGGCCAACTCTTTTAATGTGTAGGGCCAGTGATGATGATGATGATGATGATGGCATTTATTCGTTCATTCGTATTTATTGAGCGCTTACTGTGTGCAGAGCACTGTACTAAGCGCTTGGGAAGTACAAGTTGGCAACATATAGAGATGGTCCCTACCCAACAGCGCTTACTATGTGCCAAGCACTGTTCTAAGCACTGGGGTAGACACAAGGTGATCAGGTTGTCCCACGGGGGGCTCACAGTCTTAATCTCCATTTTACAGATGAGGGAACTGAGGCACAGAGAATTTAAGTGACTTGCCCAGAGTCACACAGCTGATAAGTGGCGGAGCTGGGATTAGAATCTACGACCCCGGGCTCTTTCCACTAAGCCATGCTGTTTCTCTGTATGCCACTTTGATTCCTGACCTTTGGAAATGATGAGAGTATAGGAGTGTCTGCTGCTGCCTTTCTCCCCCTCCCTCCCTACCCATCCCATCCCATCCCTCCGTGTGGGATGGTGGTATCCTAGGGATTGGGTAAGAAAAAGCCCATAATTATTATGGATAATAATGGTTGTGGTATTTGGTAAGCTCTTAGTGTGTGCCAAGCGCTGTACTAAGCGCGGAGGTAAATCCAAGATCATCGGGTCCTACCTGGGGCTCGCAGCCTGATTAGGAGGTAAAACAGGTATTGAATCCCCATTTGCAGTTGAGGAAACTGAGGCACAGAGAAGCGAAGTGACTTGCCCATGGTCATACAGCAGGCAAGTGGCAGAGCCATGAATGGCCCAATGCAGCTTCTCTCAACTATTGGAAAAATTAATCAAAGTGCACGTCCCTTCTGGGGGTAGGGTGTCTCCTTCCTTTCTTTCTTCCCATCCCTCCCTCTGTCCTCCTCTTGAAATTCCAATAATACTGGACTCTGCTCACTGAAGGGATAGCAATGCCACAGGGCAATCCAGCTTTCTGACCTGCCCTGTTCAGAATTGCAGAAATCATCCTTATTTGGCCATAGACTGAAAAAGGTGGTTTCAAGGTTTCAGTTTCTTTCAAGAGAAAGCGACTGCCTCTCCCTAACGCACATAAAACACACACACATAAAATGGATGAATTCTCACCGTCAACCAACTTCGTCGTCTTAATACAAAGGACACGTATCTAATGTGTTGATAAATACATCCAGAGACGGTTCACTCAATGATACTGACTCATATTCTGCTTTTTATTTGGGGTACAAAATGTTAAAACAGTTGACTTCCAATTCCAAAGCACTGAAGTGACCAGTCTGTCCCAGTCCTAAAAAGATAAGATGGCTTGGTAGTTGGACTTCCCGTATTCACTGTCTAAGAAATAATCTTGTCTTTTTATCATGACTTTCATGTTTTATTGCTAATTGCCAAGGGATTTATCTAGACACTTGGTCAATAGACAGTAGTTAGTCTTATCGCCAAGTTCCACAAGAGCCAAACACCTTGGATCCCTGCCTTGGTGAAGAAGCTTGTTGCCACGGTGACCTCTGTTGACATTTCCAGTGAGAGGACAGTTATCCTGAATTCACTCCGAATCAATAGCTGTATATTACCATCTGGTTTATGTCATGTGCGTTTTAACGACCTCGCCTGTCGCCCCCAAGGACTCCGAAATTTTTCCATCAAATGGGCCGTGCGGCCGTAGCATCTTCCAAGCTTAGAAAGATGCTGGCAGCCCAAAACAGTTTTGATGATCTCAGAGGATGATATTCTGTTTTGAATCAATAATGTCTGAAAACTCCGAGTGGTCCTTGAGTCTCAGAGTTAGCCAGCAAGCTGTTTTGTGGTTGTCTTTGGTTGTGTATTTGAATTAAATCACAGATGGTTTTTGTGTCAAACATCCCATTATAGCTGCCGCGTTCAATTGATTCTCAATTAAGGTAGCTCAGAACCGAGATGGTGTGCACTAAAAACCACAGATACATTTTCCTCTCTGTTTCTCCCGGGGAGAGAATCGGGTCATTCTAAAATGAGTTTGTTTACAAAGAATCCATCTTTCGATCTCTGTTGATCTTAGATCTTAGTTCCGCAAAAATTAAGTACACTCATTTCCGCCAGCACGCTAGGAAATGTCTTTCTGGTAGGGCAAAGCCCGTTTGCGCTTGGCGGCCTCGTTATGGGAAGAAACGATTCGTGCACGTGGACAGCGTTGGAACAGGTGATCACTACCGATCGAGCTCACCGTAGGAAGAGGTTTTGCGAGAGGGCAGCCCTCGTATTTTAGGAGAATGGGTTGTATGGACAAGAGAGCCTTTATAGTACTTTGAGTATATTAAGATGATTGCGGCTACTATTTTCCGGATCATATGTGTTTCATATCGCACTTTGTCCAGCATTTTTGAGCAAAGACTGACCGGAAGGTCCTTATTCCACTGGAAAATAATAATAATAATTAATTGTGGTATTTAAGTGCTTACTATGTGCCAGGCTCCGTACTAAGCGCCGTTGTGGGCAAATCATGTTGGACATATGGGGCTCACGGTGTAGCGATGACATATGGTCTCCTGTAAGGTATGATTGTGCCAGCCTTTCTAGTTAAAGTTGTTTGTCCTAATTAAGTCTGCCGTCGATTGTTGACTTTGGACAAGATCCGTACCAAAGCTGTGTTCCCAGGGCTTAATGGACAGCAGCACCTCTCCCGGGGACTTAAAAGCATTTTATGTCATGCAACTTTAAGCTCCCTTACCCACAGATGCCTACATCTCTGCTGTTCACTGACCCTCTTCTGGTTCTTTTATCTACCCCAGCAGTTAGTACACTCCTTGGCACTTGCTGTACTCCTCTGTAAATGTCAACTCCGTGGTATTTCCAGGTGACAACGTATGGATCCGAAAGCCGGACGGTGAAAAAGCAGGTTAGAAAGAACATCGGTTCTTTTGAAATGTGGTGTTGGAGAAGGCTTTTGCCAATACCATGGACTGCACGAAAGACGAACAAGTGGATTTTAGAGCAAATTAAACCAGAGTGGTCTTTGGAAGGCCAAACGACTCGACATATTTTGAACACATAGGAGGACTAATTCCCTGGAGAAGACACTAATGCTAGGAAAAGTCATTCATTCATTCATTCAATCGTATTTATTGAGCGCTTACTGTGTGCAGAGCACTGTACCAAGCGCTTGGGAAGTACAAGTTGGCAACATATAGAGACGGTCCCTACCCAACAGTGGGCTCACAGTCTAGAAGAAAAGGGGAAAAAGTGGAAGAGGCAGACCAGCAGCTAGATCGATAAGAGACCGTGACAACGATAACGGAAGAAACCATTAAAAAGGTTAGAATGGCAGAAGACAGGACATTCTGGAGAAAGTACATCCATAGAGTCGCTATGATTCGGAAACGACTCGACGGCACTTAATAATAATAATAAAACACAGTAATCGCTCAATAAATACCACTGATTGACTGATTGATGGGTGATAGTAGCAGAGAAGGCACTGGAACCAAGAGCCACATTAGAGGCAGCAGAGAAAATATAGGTGCCAGGATGAATACCGAAGAAGCTCATTTTCAGAAGCGATAATTTTGTTCCCCTGCATCCTGACAGAGATCGGTCAATCGATCGATGGTATTTCTTGAGAGCTTACTGCGTACAGAACTCTGTACTAAGCGCTTGGGAAAGTACAGGGCAATAGTAGGTCGACGCATTCCTTACCCACAAAGCATTTACCGTCTAGAGGAGGAGACAGGCATTAAAATAAATCACGGATAGGGGAAATAGTAGAGTATAAGGAGATAAACCCAAGTGCTATGGGGGCCGGAATGAGTATCAAAGTGCTTAAGGGGAACACAGCCAAATGCATAATCGACACAGAAGGGAGGCGGGGAAGGGAAAATGAGGAGAAAGCAAAGGTGGGTTCTGAGCGGGTGGGATTGATTAAACATGAAAAACTGATTAAGGAGAGTATTAGATATTCATTCATTCATTCAATCGTATTTATGGAGCGCTTACTGTGTGCAAAACACTGTACTAAGCGCTTGGGAAGTACAAGTTGGCAGCATATAGAGACGGTCCCTACCCAACAGCGGGCTCACAGTCTGGAAGGGGGAGACAGACAACAAAACAAAACATATTAACAAAATAAAATAAATAGAATAAATATGTACAAGTAAAATAGAGTAATAAATATATACAAACATATATATATATATATATCAATCATTCATATTTATTGAGCGCTTACTATGTGCAGAGCACTGTACTAAGCGCTTAGGAAGTACAAACTGGCAACATATAGAGACAGTCCCTACCTAACATTGGGCTCACAGTCTAAAAGATATATAGGCATATATATATAGGCAATCCTTGAAATTGTTTGAATTAATAATAATAATAGTATTAAGCACTTACTATGTGCCAAACACTGTACTAAGCACTGGGGTGAATACAAGCAGATTGGGTTGGACACAGTCCCTGTCCCATGTGGGGCTCACAGTCTCAACCCCCATTTTACAAGAGGGAACTGAGGCACAGTGAAATGACTTTACCTGATAGTCTAGAATTTAGCCTGTTTAAAGTAAAATTAGAAAAACGATCTTCCACAGAAGACTCTAAGCCTCTTACTATTTACCCAAGTGATTAGCCAAGCCCTGGATTAAATTCACCCCCAGGCATATTTCACATCTAAACTTTATTTTAATAGTGCACAGGGACTCGGAGTTGTCTTGTGTATAAACATTCAAAATTGAGCAAATACACACTTTAACTGTTCTAATGGCCTCTCTGAACGTAGATAAAGACTGCAAGCTCGTCGCGGGGAGGGAATATGTCTCTTATGTTGTCACCCGCAGTAATCGCTCAATGAATATGATTGATTGATTAAGAGATGTGCTCCTATCCGGGCAGAAAAGTGATAATTTGGCAACTGCAGCGCTTCCAAACCAGTGGTTTTATTTTTATTTGGGTGAAAGCCAGTCCGGAGGAGGCTCTCCTTCTTCTCTCCCCTCACCAGTTCCTTTTCCGAGGTTACAGCTCACTGGCACATACCTTTTGGGTTAGGGATCTAGTGTATCATGTGGTTTAACCAATAACTAGCTATCTTTCCGTTACCATTTGCAGTTACTGTTTGAAAGAGATTGGTAATTTCAAAGTATTTTGATACCTGATGTGCTCATTGAAGGTGCTGCAGCAAAACTAGCAGTTGTGTGTGTGAGACATATGAGTTTCAGCCGGTCACATTTTCTTCCCTTGGTATTTGTATTAAGCATTTGGAGAACTAGATTCCCTACTGTTTGGACACTGCACTTAGATTGTATTAACCAAGGTTATCATGGTTTTTCGACAGCTACTCTTACAGAGCAACTATAGTTTGAAAAAAGCGATATAATGGCTGGATTAGCGTGGTGGCTGCAGTCCTTTCATAAAATATCTTATTAAATTTAACTGTGTTTTATTGTGCTTTCCTAAGCATTTAGTGCAGTGCTCGGCGCAAAGTGCTCAAGAAATACCATTGATCAAACGAATGGTTACAGAGCTGAGGTTTGCAAATAGTGCTGCTGATCCATTTTTGGATAACTTCCTTGTTCATGTGAAAAAGAGGAAAAACTCAAATATTAACAGTGTTTGTTTACAGGCACGTGATACCTGGTCTCCCTCCTGCTTAGACTGTGAGCCCCAGCGCTTAGAATAGTGTTTAACACATAGTAAGCTCTTAATAAATGCCATAAAAAATAACATTTACATGAGTAGTGAATGCTGAGATTGGATAGGGTTTCCAGGAGAAAGGGGGAGGTCAAGGAGGATTAGGATGGAGTGGAGGCCGTTGGATTTGAAAGAGATCCTTGGTGACCCTTGAGAGAGTAGTTTCTTTGCAGTGTAGGGGACAGAAGGGAATCAAGGAGAGAATTAGAGGAGAGTAACTTGAGGCAGTGGGTGTAGACAACTCACTCAAGGAGGGTGGAGAGGAAAGGTAGGAGGGAGATGGGGCAATAACGGGAGGGATCCATAGGGTCAAGATTGGGGTTTGGTTTTTTTTTTTAGAATAGAGGAGGCATGGGTGTGTTTGAAAGCAGTAGGGAAGAAGCCATTGGAGAGTGAACAGGTTAAGATGGCAGTTAGAAAGGGAAGAAGGGAGGGGGCAAGTATTTCGGTAAGGTGCGAAGGAATGGGATCGGATGTGCAGGTGGAGAGCGGGGATTTTTAGAGAAGACAGGAGATCTCTTCTAGAGATACTGCTGGGAGAGGTGGGAGAGTTGCAGAAGGTGCAGGACGGAGGAAGGGCAGGGAAGATTTTAGGGATATCCCACCTGACAAGAAAAGGAGGTGGAATCTTTGCTGGATAAATCCTCAGTCTTGGCCTATGCTGGTGTGTCAGATACAGCGTAGCCCTCCGCTTCAGTTTTCTGGTTTACACACGATACCTTCCTCCCTCTCATTCCCAGTGGTTAAAAAGCCGTGAAACCACGTTTTCCACGAGTTAGCTACAAGTCAGAGTTACGTTCCCTCAGCAATCAATTTTCAAGTGCTTTTAATAAAAGAAATGTATAAAGGTCTTACTGTCAGCCCCAGGTATGAGCCACCTCTGTGCAATTCACATAACATCGCGTGCATACGGTCAATTTTCTAGGCATCTGTTTCTGTGGGTCTGAAAATCGTTGGAACGCTTGCATAGTTAATATAGTCGTTATTCCAAACGCCCTGAGAAGTGAAACAATCATTAAGTTTCCCGTTTGCCATATTGCCTTCTGCTTTCGCGACCACTCTTTGAATGGAGATTTCGAGCTAGAGTCCTAAGTGGGCTGAAAACCTTTGACCCGAGCTTGCCCAAGCTGAATCTCAGGACCAAAGCGACCAGGTCTGGCCTGAGTCTGATAATAAAAGTTGTAATTGTGGCATTTGTTCATCACTCACTATGTGCCGAGTACTGCATCAAGCACTGGGGTAGATGGGAGGTAATTGGGCCAGACAAGACCCCTGTCCCTCCTGCAGCTCACGGTGTAAGGGGGAGAGAGAATAGGCATTTTATCCCCATTTTGCAGATGAAGAAACTGAGGTCCAGAGAAATTGAGTGACTTGCCCAAGGTCAAACAGCAGGCAAGAAAGGGTGGAGTCGAGATCTATTTATTTTATTTTGTTAGTATGTTTGGTTTTGTTCTCTGTCTCCCCCTTTTAGACTGTGAGCCCACTGGTGGGTAGGGACTGTCTCTATATGTTGCCAACTTGTAATTCCCAAGCGTTTAGTACAGTGCTGTGCACACAGTAAGCGCTCAATAAATACGATTGATTGATTGAGATTAGAATGCAGGCCCTCTGCTTCCTAGGCGCTTTCCTCTAGGTCATGCTGCTTCGATGGTAGAGACTGGAAGGGGTTGCAGAGCCCTCCCTCACCTCTTCCGCGTTGAGTGAAAGTACAAATATCTCCTAGAAGCACACTTTGAAATTCACCATTTTAGGATGGAGGCGTATTAAAATTAATATGCTGTAGAAGTAAAGAGGCTGAGCAGGGGATTTTGGATTATAAACTGTGGAGGTCAAAGATCAGGTTTTTAAAACACGATGATGTAGGAGCCTCAGTTGAGCTACAGAAATAATGACCCGGTGACAGAGTCCCCTTAAAGGTGACTTAATGAAAGTCGAAAAGATACGGTTTCCCCCATATCTATTCAAGTAGGGCAAGATATACCTTTACCCTCCTGCCCTTTTCGGTCTCTGGTTACCTTCTTTTAATCATTGCTGAATGTCAAACCCGATGGAATTTTTTCTGACATCATCCTTCTCACAGACTGTTTAGACTTTCCGTCTCTTTCTCCTAGAGGAATATTGTGACCTGATTATAGGTCCATCCAGGCCTAAATTGCAGGTCTACTTTTGGTGGCTCAGGAAGGCTGTGACCTTATTGATTGACATGCCGCACCCTCTGCGTAGGTGACTGTTGAGATTCTCTAAGGCTCAGATTTTGGGGGCCCACCGGATTCTCAGCCCCACGGACCCTGAAAAATTGGGAATTCTGTCCTCCCGGACCCATTTTTTTTTTTTTTTTGGCCTGCACAGCAGGGCTGGCATTTGAAGGGGGCTTGAGAGCACACAGCATGATCCCTGCTCGGGCAGAAGCAAAACATAAACCGCTTTTTCACGTCCTTCATTGTTTTGGTCCATCTCCCACCGAGCTGAAGCCTGAACAGAGATTACATTCAGGTATTCATTTAGTTTCCTTCCTTCCTCCCTTTCCTGCTGGCTGCTTAGCCTTCCCCCTTTCCCACCGTGGGAGGGTGAGAGAGGCAGTAGTTGCCATCCAAAAATGTTTGATTGGGTTCAGCTTAGGTCTGGCTTAGTGTTGTGGAGCAGCTTTATCCCATAAAGTGACTGTGTGACTGTCAGAGAATTGTCGTCTTTCATTTTTATCTATTTTTCGTAAAAAAAATCACTTCCAACACTTCAGTTTTGTGCAAGACAAGGCACTCCAGCCTCCCCCCACAAAACTTTTGGAAACCCTCGAAGGTTAGCTCTCCCCTGTCAGCATGTTCCCGTTCGGCATCATTATACTCTTCGGTTGAATCTTTTACCCTTCTGTTTCTTGTGGCAACCCTACAGATATAAAATAGTCATGGGAAGTATGGAGGAAGGAAGTTAAGAACCCCCCCCCCCCCCCCCCAAACAATCTGGTCCCCAATGGGCATCTGGCACAGAGGAAGAAATTTAATGACTAAAATTAAATCCCATCGCTCATTTTTCTGTTGGATGATGTAGACCTTAATAAGAGCTGTGTGTATATGGTGTGTGTATATATATATGTATATATATATATATATATATATATATATATGTATATATATGTATATATATATATATATATATGTACATATGAATATGTGTGCATATATACACATGTGAATAATATATTTATCCTTGTGTATATGTATAGTTGCCTTATATCAATCAGTAGTATTTATTGAGCGCTTACTACGTGCAGAGCACTACACTAAGCATGCAGCAAAGTTAGCAGATCTGTTCCCTGTCCACAACAAACTTACCGGCTTATATTTGAGGGAGATGCCCTTGATGATGAAAAATCACCTGTTTGAACTCATTCTTTCGATTGTATTTACTAAGCGCTTTCTGTGTGCAGAGCTCTGTACTAAGCACTCCTGTGGGACTGGCGAGATTAATGTGGAAACTATGCTCTCAGCTACATCGTGTGCACCAAAAAGCTATCCCTTGATAGCTTGAAGCGCCGGGAGCTTTTCTTGCTGGGGTTTTGGGGGGTTTTTTGCCTTTAAGTGGTATTTGTTAAGCACTTACTGTATGCCAGGCACTGTGCAGAGTTCTGGGGTCTATACAAGAGTCCGTGTCCCACACTGGGCTCCTAGTCTTAATCCTCACTTTACAGATAAAGCAGCCAAGTCCCAGAGAAGTTAACCGACTTGCCCCTGGTCACACGGCAGATAAGTGGTAGAGGCAGGATTAGAACCCAGGGCCTCGGACTCCCAGTGCCACTCCTCTTTTACCACGTCTCCTGTTCTTTCCCAAAGTCCTGCTTAGAAAGAGCCGCTCCGTTCTAGGTGGCAGCTGATCGATCCTCAGCAGTCGTCTTCCCGTTTTCAGCTGGGATGGAGGCGTAGCTGGGATTGAGACGACCATGGGCTCCGTCCCAGAATTTCATGGCTCGTGATCTTGGCTTGCCATTTTATCGCGAGTCTGGCCCGAAAGGTGGAACTGCTTGAGGAGCTGGGTGGGCGCTTGGGTGGAGTCCGGATCTCACGGCTGTAATAATAATAATAATGATGATGATGATGGTGATGGCGTTTATTAAGCGCTTACTATGTGCAAAGCACTGTTCTGTAGTAGGGAAGGTCGGACAAAACCGACCTGTCATTTATTTATATTAACATCTGTCTCCCCCTCTAGACTGTAAGCTCGTTGCAGGCAGGGAATGTGTCTGTTTATTGTTATATAGACTGAGAACCTTCCTTCCTCTCCCCCTCGTCCCCCTCTCCATCCCCCCCTTCTTACCTCCTTCCCTTCCCCACAGCACATGTATATATGTTTGTACATATTTATTACTCTATTTTATTTGTACATATCTATTCTATTTTATTTTGTTAGTATGTTTGGTTTTGTTCTCTGTCTCCCCCTTTTAGACTGTGAGCCCACTGTTGGGTAGGGACTGTCTCTATATGTTGCCAATTTGTACTTCCCAAGCGCTTAGTACAGTGCTCTGCACACAGTAAGCGCTCAATAAATACGATTGATGATGATGATATTGTACTCTCCCAAGCACTCAGTCCAGTGCTCTGCACACAGTAAGCACCCAATAAATATGAATGAATGAACAAGACGACAGATCTGAAGACTGGAGTCAGAGGTCGTGGGTTCAAAGTCTGCTGTGTGACCTTGGGCAAGTCACTTAACTTCTCTGAGCCTCGGTTACCTCATCTGTAAAAATGGGGATTAAGACTGTGAGCCCTACGTGGGACAACTTGGTCGCTTTGTATCACCCCAGTGCTTAGAACAGTGCTTTGCACGTACTAAGTGCTTGACAAATGCCATCATTATTATTATTATTATACGCTGTAGGTTTTTTTTAATGGCATTTATTGAGCGCTTACTATGTGCTTCTCCCCCTTTTAGACTGTGAGCCCACTGTTGGGTAGGGACTGCCTCTATATGTTGCCAACTTGTACTTCCCAAGCGCTTAGTAAGTAAGCCCTCAATGAATACGATTGACTGATTGATTGGCGTCGTCGGGATTAGAACCCAGGGCCTTCTGACTCCCAGCCCGGCCTCTTGCCACTGAGCCACGCTGCTTCTCCGATTATTTGAGTAGTGATTATTCGTGATTATTTGGCGACGGCTAGCCAATATTGACTGCTCAGGTGGCGATTCCACGGAATGGGGCCCTTCAGGGGCGACGCGCCCGGGCTGCGGGGTGACTCTGTTGTAGCCAAAATCTCACATCTGAATCCACCTGCTGATTCAGGCCAAATGTGCAGAGAACATTTCCGAGCACCAGCAGGTTGTGTTCAACCATTTCAGAGGCCCGTGGCTTTAAACCCCTTTCCAGAACGATTGGATCGAAAGCCGTGGTGGTGGTTCCGTGTCGAGCTAACCCGAGAAAGTGAGAGGTCGGGTGTTTTCGCAGGGTGGATGTTTCCCGCCATGGTTGGAGGGGGAAATCGCCTTAAACGTCCCCTTGATTGAGGTGAAATCAGTGAGATTTTACTGTATATGTGTGTCAGTATGGTGTTTTAGACTGTGAGCCCACTGTTGGGTAGGGACTGTCTCTGTGTGTTGCCAATTTGTACTTCCCAAGCGCTTAGTACAGTGCTCTGCACATAGTAAGCGCTCAATAAATACGATTGATTGATTGATTGATTGTACGTAAGTGAACCGCAAACTGGATGTACTCTTTTAAGCTTCTGCTGCCTGGCCATCGGCTCTTGGCTCGAGATTTGCGAGGTCCAAATGGACGCTAGCGGCTTCTCTGAGGGAAAGTAAAGGAAATCTGAAATTGATTTTTCGGTGCTCATCCTTCCCCCCCGTCTTTCCTTTTCGGCCCAGCTTCTAATTAACGCTGTTCCAGACAGGAAGAATGTCCTGGTGAAAAGAAACAGGAAGGGGGGATTCATTTTGGTTCCTGAACAGAGCCAGCGCCTCATTTTTTTTATTTTTTAAGCAGGTTGCTGTGTGAAAATGACACTCGGCCTCACACTTCCATTGACTTAGTTCATTAACACCTCCAGGTGAAGCTGAAGGAGGATAGATGTCTCATTACCAGCCACGGTAATTGATTTCGAAGCTATCCTTAGCAACGTGGCCGATGCTCTGGGAGGAAATGACTCGTTTTTCTCTCATTGAAGGTAAAAAAAAAAATATAATAATCCTTAATCCTCTGCAGAACCCTCCCAGTGCCGTGAAGCTTCATGTGATTCTCTAAACCATCTCCCCTCCTGTCCCACCTCGTAGAATATCAGTAGAACATTTCAGTAGAAACCGCTACCGCAGAATACTTTCTTGCCGTTAATCCGCGGGAAAATAGATTGATTCTTTCACTCTTAGGGAAGCAGCGTGGCTTAGTGGGTAGAGCGTGGACCTGGGTTCGAATCCAGCCTCCGCCACCCGCCAGCCCGGGCTTCGGCGTCAGAGTTCGTGGGTTCAAATCCCGGCTCCGCCAGTTGGCGGCTGTGTGACTTGGGGCAAGTCACTTCACTTCTCTGGGCCTCGGTTCCCTCATCTGGAAAATGGGGATGAAGACCGGGAGCCCCCCGTGGGACAACCTGATCACCTTGTAACCTCTCCAGCGCTTAGAACAGTGCTTTGCACATAGTAAGCGCTTCACAAATGTCATCATCATTATTATTATTATTCTCTGTGCCTCAGTTCCCTCATCTGTAAAATGGGGATGAAGACCGGGAGCCCCCCGTGGGACAACCTGATCACCTTGTAACCTCTCCAGCGCTTAGAACAGTGCTTTGCACATAATAAGCGCTTAACAAATGCCATCATTATTATTATTATTATTGTTGTTATTATTCTCTGTGCCTCAGTTCCCTCATCTGTAAAATGAGGATGAAGACTGTGAGCCCCCCGTGGGACAACCCGATCAACTTGTAACCTCTCCAGCACTTAGAACAGTGCTTTGCACATAGTAAGCGCTTAACAAATGCCACCATTATTATTATTATTCTCTGTGCCTCAGTTCCCTCATTTGTAAAATGGGGATGAAGACCGTGAGCCCCCCGTGGGACAACCTGATCACCTTGTAACCTCTCCAGCGCTTAGAACAGTGCTTTGCACACAGTAAGCGCTTCACAAATGTCATCATTATTATTATTATTATTATTATTATTATTATTATTATTATTCTCTGTGCCTCAGTTCCCTCATCTGTAAAATGGGGATGAAGACTGTGAGCCCCCCGTGGGACAACCTGATCACCTTGTAACCTCTCCAGCGCTTAGAACAGTGCTTGGCACATAGTAAGTGCTTCACAAATGCCATCATTATTATTGTTATTATTCGCTGTGCCTCAGTTCCCTCATCTGTAAAATGGGGATGAAGACTGAGCCCCCCGTGGGACAACCTGATCACCTTGTAACCTCCCCAGAGCTTAGAACAGTGCTTTGCACATAGTAAGCGCTTCACAAATGTCATCATTATTATTATTATTGTTATTCTCTGTGCCTCAGTTCCCTCATCTGTAAAATGGGGTTGAAGAGTGTGAGCCCCCCATGGGACAACCTAATCACCTTGTAACCTCTCCAGCGCTTAGAACAGTGCTTTGCACACAGTAAGCGCTTCACAAATGTCATCATTATTATTATTATTATTATTCTCTGTGCCTCAGTTCCCTCATCTGTAAAATGAGGATGAAGACTGTGAGCCCCCCGTGGGACAACCTGATCACCTTGTAACCTCTCCAGCGCTTAGAACAGTGCTTGGCACATAGTAAGTGCTTCACAAATGCCATCATTATTATTGTTATTATTCGCTGTGCCTCAGTTCCCTCATCTGTAAAATGGGGATGAAGACTGAGCCCCCCGTGGGACAACCTGATCACCTTGTAACCTCCCCAGAGCTTAGAACAGTGCTTTGCACATAGTAAGCGCTTCACAAATGTCATCATTATTATTATTATTATTATTCTCTGTGCCTCAGTTCCCTCATCTGTAAAATGGGGATGAAGACCGGGAGCCCCCCGTGGGACAACCTGATCACCTTGTAACCTCTCCAGCGCTTAGAACAGTGCTCGGCACATAGTAAGCGCTTCATAAATGCCATCGTTAGTATTGTCAGCTGTTGTGACCTTGGGCAAGTCGCTTGGTTTCTCTGCGCCTCAGTTCCCTCATCTGTGAAATGGGAATTTAAGACTGTGAGCCCCATGCGGGGCAGGGACTGTGTCCAACCTGGCTAATGAGGTAGATTATTAGCTCTACTAATAATCTAGTGCCTAGTACGTAGTAAGCGCTTAACGAATACCCAAAAAAAAAAAAGTCGCGGAACCTGTGCCGTAACGGTGGCTGCTTCCCGTGTGCTTTCTCTTTCTCCATTTCCTCACCCTCCAACCCCACAGCCCCAGTGCACGGCGCGAGGCCAATAGCGGTCGCGTTTATTCTGGATAACGGGGTCCCTTTTGGCTCGTGCCGCTCTCCCCGCCTCCCCTTTCCAAGTCTAATTCCCACCCGTTTACTCTTTCCCAGCACTCTGCCCCGCCCTCAGTAATAAATACTGTTACTGCTAATAAATACCAGCATTACGACCACCAGGATGCTATAAACTATTACTTCTGCTGCCGCGGCCGGGCCGATTCACCTCACTGGGAGATCAGAGCCGCCGTGCCCTTCGGCTGTGCACGTAGCCACTAGCAGGGCGAGTGGCTGCTGAATATTTTAGCTTAATTAATTGGGTGCCAGCTGGGGAGACAGTAGCCTGGGCAAATAGTTTGGGTTTGGCAAATTGTATTCCCAGGGCTAGTTCGGTTATTATTATCGGGGGCTTTTTATTGGGGCCTTTGCCAGCACGCAAGAAACCCGAAGGAGAGGTGAATGGTATCACAAGTTCCCGTTGCGGTTCAAAAGTGGAAAAGTCTTAGAAGTAGAGCACGATGCGTAAAATTCCATTTTGAAGATGAGTATAAGCTCCCAATTCAAAATACCGTTCCCCGAAGATAAATTCCGATGGGGGTAAAAAAAAAAAGCTAACGTTGAAGCATCCTTGCTAATCCTGACTCTTCATTCAGTCGTATTTATTGAGTGCTTACTGGGTGCAGAGCACTGTACCGAGTGCTTGGCACTGAACTGTTTAAAGAGGATAGTTTTTGCGCCATTTATACACTGGCTCAGGCACCAGTGTTCACTGAAACGCCGCAGATTTCCATCCTCGTTATCACCTTGCTACTTGGCTTGAAAGTGGTAAAGCCTGAGAGATGCCATTTGCTGAGGGCACCCGCTCCCTGTTTTAATACCCAAGGTAGTTGCCGTCCTACCAGCCTGACAGTTCCGCGTTCGGCATTCCTGACACGACCGATAAGTTTGATTGCGGGGTTGCTATTAGCAAACATGTAACGACATAAAGAACGGAGCATTGAATTGGATCTTCGACAAATTCGTATTGAAAGAAAAGAGCGCAGATGGCTGAAAAGAGCTGTAAAATATTCCATTACGTGCCTGCAAAAATCATCAGGCGGCAGTTAAGGATGTTATTAACGTGGCACGTTGACTGGGGGAATCGTGTTTGTGTAATGCACATTAAAACAATGATACTTCTGGTATTTCAAATGGCACCGTAGCCCGACACAAGCCTGTCTTGCTCTGCAATTATAAAATTGATTTTCGCTCCGGATAGTTTGTTATTTCTGTTTTCCTGCTATAACCCCAAGCTGCAAACTAAAGCCGGGAATGATCTCTCCGATCCATCTCTGCGAACGTGGACTCTTGTTTTACTAGACATTTGTCAGTGTTAGTTCAGAACTTAGCGTGAGTGGCAAAAGTGCCCTGGAAGAAGGAGGAATTGGGTCTCTAATTCGGATGTCGAAAGCAGATCTCACATTGAAATGCATTCATTGGAGATTTGCTGATTTTGTTTTTAGTCATTCACAACCATCCTGGATGTTTACTTCATCCCCTACTGGCTTGACTCAACCCAGAAAAGGTGTTAGAGATCAACAGGAAAGGCTCGGTGCTATCAAATAGCCCCTAAGCTCAGAAACAACCTCAAAATTAGTCATCTGGAGAAGAAAAAGGTTTATATTGTGCACCAACTTTGCCACCTCCTGAAAGGATGGTGAGCAAGTAAATATTTCTGAGAACTGTTCAGGCTTTTTTACCTGATTTAGGATGTGATTGACTGTTGCTTGTTTCAGGCCTAGAAAAAAGCGTTTGCCCGGTACTAATTGTGGTCTTTGTTGAGCGCTTACTACTCTGTGCCAAGCACTGTACTAAGCACTGGATAGATACAGATAATATATATAATATATCTATAATGTATAGATAAGATACAGATAATCAGGTCAGACACAGCCCTTGTTGGTACATGAGGCGCCCAGGCCCAGCCCCCCCATTTTTCATAGACTGTGAGCTCGTCCTCTAGACCGTGAGCTTGCTGTGGGTAGGAAATGTGTCCGTGTTGTACTCTCCCAAGCGCTTAGTACAGTGCTTTGCACACAGTAAGCGCTCAATAAATGCGACTCAGTAATACGGCGTTGAATGTTCCTGTACAAATCCACAAGAGAAGACTCAGAACTCAAGTTAAAAAAATCACCCAGAGAAATAGTTTTATAATGAAAACATGGCTACAGCAGAATATTGACGATGAACTGTCTGTTAAATATTAAATTGAGAATATTAAATATTTCTCGGAGTTCTAGGTGACTTAAAATTTTGGTGTGGTTATTCTCCCTAAGCTCTCTGGGCTCCTTGGAAAATGAACTATCTCGCTGTTTAACATGCTCAAGCTTTTTTTCTTTATTTATTGACAAAACCGTTCGATCATTTTTGCAGTTGCTGTTTGGAGGTGCCATTCTTTTGCTTAATCTTGAAAATTAATCTTTTTTTAACTTTTTTGCTGAAAGTGCAGAAAACACTTTCTGATAAAGAGGTGCTTTTGATGGTGTTGTGATTTCAGTGTCACAGGAATTTTGAGTGTTGTCATTTTCTCATTGAGAGTTGATTTATATTTACTCTCTGAGAACTTTAAATAAGAATCCATTTCATCTCCCAAGGTACCAGTCTTGTGGAGCAGTTTAGGTCTCCCAAATCTTAAAAATTAATCTTTTTTTAACCTTTTTGCTCAGTCTAGGGAAAACACTTTCTGATAGAGAAAGAGGTGCTTTTGATGGTGTTGTGATTTCAGTGTCACAGGAATTTTGAGTGTTGTCATTTTCTCATTGAGAGTTGATTTATAATTACTCTCTAAGAACTTTAAGTAAGAATCCATCTCATCTCCCAAGGTACCAGTCTTGTGGAGCGGTTTAGGTCTCCCAAATTCCAGCTGCACTTTAAATTTTCAGAAAACTAGGCTTTTTGAGTTTGATTTAGCAGTATTTTCTCAGAAATACACTTGAAGGAAATTTAGTGGAATCAATTGTAGCGTCGCCTTTAGAGCTTAATATATATGACTGGTGTGTATTTTAGCAGTTAAGCAAAACTAAAACATAGCAGCAAAGGAAAAATAGATGCTATGATGCAGTCGATAACCTTGGTGGAAGGAGATTTTTATTCCTGGCGTTACGCCCAGATGCCCACTGATGATACCAAACGAAATGATGCACGAGCTATTACATACATTCCGGGGGACGCAACGAAATGTCCTTTGTTTTACCACTGGATGTGTCAAATGGGCAGTCTGCTTCCCTACATTTTTATTTGTAAAATGGAGAAAACACGTGGCATCAGGTGCCTGGCACATGTTTTAAGGTGCTTGGGCAGTAGAGACTGTAGGAAATCAAAATGCTAGGTGATGACGTGAGGTGGATGTCGAGATTAATGAGTGTGTAAAATAACTTTCACAGTTGAAGATTGCTTTGGGACCTTAAACGACGTATTTATTTCAATATGGTGTGTGTGAATTAAAAGCCTTGCAGCCCCCTTCTCTATTTTTCATTAGACATACTGCACTCCCAGGGTCCGCAACCTTTTCGTGCAGAAGAACAAATAAAAAAAGAGAAAATAAAAATGAAACATTTAAGCAGGTGGTGGATAAAGAACCAATCATGCGCGTTAAATGAACTTGAACGTAGCTTACTTTATTGTGAATGTGTAAAGAATAATAAGGAGAAGGGTAGGGAAAGAGGAAAAAAGACCCGTTCCTGCTTTGTTACCCTCTCCTCCTTTGGGGGAAGATGGCTGCAGGTAGCACTGTTGTGAAGCATTGTGTTTACAAATTAAATAGACTTTTGAAAGGGGGTTAGGTGTTAGTCTTGATTCAAGTTGTAGGGCCAAACCTTTGCTGGCGGGGGAAGAGCTATGTATATATGTTTGTACATATTTATTACTCTATTTATTTATTTATTTATTTTATTTGTACATGTCTATTTTATTTTGTTAGTATGTTTGGTCTTGTTCTCTGTCTCCCCCTTTTAGACTGTGAGCCCACTGTTGGGTAGGGACTCTCTCTATATGTTGCCAATTTGTACTTCCCAAGCGCTTAGTACAGTGCTCTGCACATAGTAAGCGCTCAAAAATACGATTGATGATGATGATGATGATGGAAAAGGAAAGGCTCAGCCCACTAGGTTTCTGGGGAGGAAAAGAACTTGCCGGCCAAAGTAAAATCAAAGAAAGTTTGTCAGTGAATGAGGGAGGGAAGCAGAGAGGCAACTGCTGGGAATCAGTCAATCAATCGTATTTATTGAGCGCTTACTGTGTGCAGAGTACTGTAGTAAGCGCTTGGGAAGTACAAGTTGGCAACATATAGAGACAGTCCCTACCCAACAGTGGGCTCACACTCTAGAAGGGGGAGACAGAGAACGAAACAAAACATATTAACAAAGTAAAATAGAATAGATATGTACAAGTAAAATAAATAGAGTAATAAATATGTACAAACATATATACAGGAATCAAATACATCCCTTGTGCAGAGCCCGGTTCTAAGGCTGGGAAAAATGTCCAAGTGAGAGTTAAATGGGGGTCCCTGCCCCTCTATTGGCTCACCGTCTTAGAAATCAGACGGGGAAGCGTTTGGCAAGAGGCACGGTGAAATTGGATATATACAGAACTGCATCAAAGGCAAAGTTCAGAATCCAGCAGGTTGGTGGTAAAAAGGGAGCCCGCGGGGCCTCGGGTTCGGCCTCTTGGATCACCAGGGCCTGTTACAATAATAATAATAATGATGATGATGATGGCGTTTGTTAAGCGCTTACTAGAGAAGCAGCATGGCTCAGTGGAAAGAGCACGGGCTTGGGAGTCGGGGGTCATGGGTTCGAATGCCGCCTCCCCCACGTGTCTGCTGTGTGACCTTTGGCAAGTCGCTTCACTTCCCTGTGCCTCAGTTCCCTCATCTGTAAAATGGGGATTAAGACTGTGAGCCCCACATGGGACAACCTCATCTCCTTGTTTCCCCCCCCCCCAGTGCCTAGAACAGTGCTTTGCACATAGTAAGCGCTTAACAAATGCCAACATTATTATTATTATTATCATGTGCCAAGCACTGTTCTAAGCACTGGGGTAGATACAGGGTAATCAGGTTGTCCCACGTGGGGCTCACAGTTTTAATCACCATTTTACAGATGAGGTAACTGCCGCCCAGAGAAGTGAAGCGACTTGCCCAAAGTCCCACAGCTGCCGAGCGGTGGAGTCGGGATTAGAACTCATGACCTCTGACTCCCAAGCCCGGGCTCTTCCCGCTGAGCCACGCTTGGCTCAGCCAAAGCTTTGGTCCGTCAGTGGTATTTACTGAGCGCTCACCGTGTGCACAGCACTTGGGAAAACACGGTGCAACGGAGTTGGTAGACGTATTCCCTCCCCACGGGGAGCTTACAGTTTGCAGGGGGCGGGCACAGTTCCTGCTGCCGCTGCTGGGCCCCTACCAGTCATCATCAATCGTATTTATTGAGCGCTTACTATGTGCAGAGCACTGTACTAAGCGCTTGGGAAGTACAAATTGGCAACATATAGAGACAGCCCCTACCCACCAGTGGGCTCACAGTCTAAAAGGGGGAGGCAAAGAACAAAACCAAACAGACTAACAAAATAAAATAAATAGAATAGATATGTACAAGTAAAATAAATAAATAGAGTAATAAATATGTACAAACATATATACATATATATACAGTCGCGCCCCATGGAGGGATGGCAACGGTGGCAAGAGCCAAGGCAAGCTCTCACTCGCCCTGCTCCTCTTGCCCCGCAGCTGAGCTCGGCTGCTCTGTTCATCATCATCATCATCATCAATCGTATTTATTGAGCGCTTACTATGCGCAGAGCACTGTACTAAGCGCTTGGGAAGTCCAAATTGGCAACGTACAGAGACAGCCCCTACCCACCAGCGGGCTCACAGTCTAAAAGGGGGAGGCAGAGAACAAAACCAAACAGACTAACAAAATGAAATAAATAGAATAGATATGTACAAGTAAAATAAATAAATAAATAGAGTAATCAATAAGTACATACATATATACAGGTGCTGTGGGGAAGGGAAGGAGGTAAGATGGGGGGATGGAGAGGAAGGAAGGCCCTGTTCCTGGGCCGGCTGAGCCTGCCATTTCTCTTCCCCTCCTCAGGGCCCGAGGGGAGGACCACCAGCCTGCCTGCCACCCGGCACGGACCCCCTCTCCTTCCCTTCCCGCCCAAAGGCAGCAAGGAGTGGGATCGCCATCCTGGCCCCCCTTGGGCTCCTTTCTGGCCCAAGGGAACGGGCTGGGCGAGCCCCTTCCCGCCCAAAAGCTTGTGATGGCAACCTCTCCCTCGAGGTGCCTACGCTCGAGAACCACTCGTGACATCGAGACAGCCAAGGCCGGTGGCTCCCACCTCCTGCTCGCCCCGTTTTCCTACCTGAAGCGGTGTACGGAGAGCTCGTTAATCAGGCGCGTGCTGAGCGTTGTACCGAGCACCTGGGGGAGTCCAATATATGGGCCGATAGGATGTGTCCCCTGCCCACAGTGAGCGCGTAGTCCAGAGGGGGAGAAAGCAGCAGCGTGGTTCAGTGGAAAGAGCACGGGCTTTGGAGTCATGGGTTCAAATCCCGGGTCCGCCAACTGTCAGCTGTGTGACTTTGGGCGAGTCACACATCCCATCCGCCAAGCTAGCTCTCTTCCTCCCTTCAAGGCCCTGCTGAGAGCTCACCTCCTCCAGGAGGCCTTCCCAGACTGAGCCCCTTCCTTCCTCTCCCCCTCTCCATCCCCCCATCTTACCTCCTTCCCTTCCCCACAGCACCTGTATATATGTATATATGTTTGTACATATTTATTACTCTATTCTACTTGTACATTTCTATCCTATTTATTTTATTTTGTTGGTGTGTTTGGTTCTGTTCTCTGTCTCCCCCTTTTAGACTGTGAGCCCACTGTTGGGTAGGGACTGTCTCTGTGTGTTGCCAATTTGTACTTCCCAAGCGCTTAGTACAGTGCTCTGCACATAGTATGCGCTCAATAAATACGATTGATTGATTGATTGACGGAGTAGGTACAAGGTAATTAGGCTGTCCCATGTGGGCCACACAGACTTCATCCCCATTTTACAGATGAGGGAACTGAGTCCCAGAGAAATTAAGTATGTATGTATATATGTTTGTACATATTTATTACTCTATTTATTTATTTATTTATTTTGCTTGTACATGTCTATTCTATTTATTTTATTTTGTTAGTATGTTTGGTTTTGTTCTCCGTCTCCCCCTTTTAGACTGTGAGCCCACTGCTGGGTAGGAACTGTCTCTATATGTTGCCAATTTGTACTTCCCAAGCGCTTAGTACAGTGCTCTGCACATAGTAAGTGCTCAATAAATACGATTGATGATGATGATGAAGTCACTTCACTTCTCTGTACCTCAGTTACCTCACCTGTAAAATGGGGATTAAAACTGTGGGTCCCAGCGCTTGGAACAGTGCTTTGCATGTAGTAAGCGCTTAACAAATACCATCATTATTATTATTATTATTATTATTATTACTATTATTACAGTGCTCTGCACCCAGTAAAAGCTCAATAAATGCATTTATAATAATAATGATGGTGGCATTTGTTAAGCGCTTACTGTTCTAAGCGCCGGAGTAGATACAAGGTAATTAGGCTGTCCCATGTGGGCCACACAGACTTCATCCCCATTTTACAGATGAGGGAACTGAGTCCCAGAGAAATTAAGTATATATGTATATATGTTTGTACATATTTATTACTCTATTTATTTATTTTACTTGTACATATCTATTCTATTTATTTTATTTTGTTAGTATGTTTGGTTTTGTCTCCCCCTTTTAGACTGTGAGCCCACTGTTGGGTAGGGACTGTCTATATGTTGCCAATTTGTACTTCCCAAGCGCTTAGTACAGTGCTCTGCACACAGTAAATACGATTGATGATGAAGTATATATGTATATATGTTTGTACATATTTATTACTCTATTTATTTATTTATTTTACTTGTACATATCTATTCTATTTATTTTATTTTGTTAGTATGTTTGGTTTTGTTCCGTGTCTCCCCCTTTTAGACTGTGAGCCCACTGTTGGGTAGGGACTGTCTCTATACGTTGCCAACTTGTACTTCCCAAGCGCTTAGTACAGTGCTCCGCACACAGTAAGCGCTCAATAAATATGATTGATTGATTGATTAATATAAATGAATATTAATATGTGTTAATCCAGCATTTGTTGGAAGAATCTTTCTATGCCACGTCTGAACGGTTTTTTTTTTCTTCTCCTCAAAGAGATTCTGTGAAACAGCGGGAGGATAACAAGTAGAGGTTGTTGATGCAGTTCTTTAGAAGAGCATTTACAGAGAAGAGCTTGCTCTTTCTCTCTCCATTATACTTGACAAATGTCAGCGGAGAAGGCGGGGGGCCAGCGGGGAGAGGGGGCACGGTAGGATTTCAACCAGGAGGCAGCCGTGTTTTTGTTCGGCATATTTCCAGGAGCCCCACCTTTGTTTATCCCCTCTTCCCTCCCAACCCTAATGCAGAATTCCCGCTGGAAAGGCAAAAAGGTCGACGCGGGCGTGCCGCGGGGCCGTGCGCCTCACACCCCGGGATTCCGTAGCTCTGCCCGTAATGTTCTGGCCAAACAGTTTTTTATGGTATTTGTTAAGCGCTTACTATGTTCCAGGCACTGAACTAAGCCCTGGGGTAATTATAATAATAATAATGACATTTGTTAAGTGATTAATATGCACCAGGCACTGTACTAAGCGTTGGGGTGGATGCCAGCAAATCGGGTTGGGCACGGTCCCTGTCCCACGTGGGGCTCACGGTCATGGGTTCTGATCCTGGCTCTGCCGCTTGCCTGCTGTGTGACCTTGGGCAGGTCACTTAACTTCTCGGTGCCTCAGTTACCTCACCTGTAAAATGGGGATTAAGACTCTGAGCCCCCTGTGGGACCCGGACTGTGTCCAACCTGATTAGTAAGCACATAGTAAGCGCTCAGTAAATACGATTGATGATTAGTTTGTTTATACCCCAGCGCTGAGGACAGTGCCTGGCACATAGTAAGCGCTTAACAAATACCATAACATTAAATAAATAAATAAATGTGGCGCGGTGATAGTATAGCGTGCGGTGTGCGGGGAGGTAATGGATGTAGGCGGCCGTAAACCGTATGGCTCTTTATGCCCCAACTGCTCAAAGGTTTCTTTCTGTGGGGCTCCTCTACAGAAGAAGGTTGCCTCCTCCTCTAATATGTTTCATACGTCTTGTGAATATTTTGTAGGGGATTTCTCTTTAGAGTTTGTTATAGACAAATGTAATGGTAATGTTCTGATATTATGCCTCGAACGACTGCAACAAAGATCAAACCGTATTTCAGTGATATTTAATTTTCCGGCTTTCCTGTTGTTTTTGCGGCGGTTCTAGACTGGTTCCGTAATTCATAATAGTACGTCTGTGAGAAAAAGTACCGGGCATAGCCATTCACGACACTGTCACGGTTTCAAGAAATGTAGCCCGGGCGTGTTGTGAGCTGTTCCTACACGTGATGTTCTGGCAGCTTCTCGTAAAGTGACGGTAGCAGTTTCTTTCATTATAATACAGCCTTCTCGACAATACGCTCGCCATGGGCAGAGAACCCATCTGCCCACTCTGTTCTGTCGGACTCCGTCTCAAGCAAAAACTCCTCACCATTGGCTTTAGAGCACGCCATCACCTTGCCCCCTCCTACCTCAACTCGCTTCTCTCCTTCTACATCCCAGCCCGCAAACTTCGCTCTTCTAGTGCTCACCTTCTCACTGTGGCTACTCCCCCCCACCCTTCAAAGCCTCGTTGAAGGCCCATCTCCTCCAAGAGGCCTTCCCAAGCTAAGCCCCACTTTTCCTCATCTCCCACTCCCTTCCGTGTCGCCCTGACTTGCTCCGTTGGCTCTCCCCCCGTCCCAGCCCCTCAGCACTTATGTACACGTGTCATTTTATTTATTTCTATCAATGCCTGTCTCTCCCCACCCCCCTCCAAGAATGTAAACTCACTGTGGGCAGGGAATGTCATTGTTTATTGTTGTATCGTACTTTCTCAAGCGCTTCGTACAGTGCTCTGCACCCAGTAAGTGCTTAATAAATACGGTTGAATGAATGAATTTGCCCCCAAGTAGACTAGGGAAGTAGAACTAACCCGCAACTAACCTAGATTGCCAAAGTGCACGCGCTGCCTGGTTGCAGCCCCCTTGGAGGGGGCAAGCCCCCCTACCTTCATTTCTGTAAGGCCAGACCGCCTCCACTGTGAGTCCAAACTCTTGCTCGTTGTTTTTCACTTTCAGTTCACCTCTTCTGCCAGTGAAGAAACGGGGCCACGGCAACATACAAGATAAGCCAAAAATTGGAAGCTCTAATTCTCATCTTGAATACTTTTTGGATTTACTAAGATGTAGAATAACAATATTGATTTTTTTTTTATTTTAGTTTTCTCCTAAGGAGCTCAAAAAACTTCACTTATATTCAATTTATCTTTAGAGCATCCTGGTACCTTTAAGAGGAAACCCCATTTGACTGCTGGGGAAAGCGATGCATTTAGGGCGCATGGTCAAGGCCATACAGCTAAAGAGTGGCAGAGCCAGTATAAGAACTCAGGTATCTTTAGCAAGCTTCGCCTTCCAATAAGAATATACTTTGTCTATTTTCTTTTTTCCTCTCCATGTAGTTACAGAGCCAGAAAGTTAGGTACATCAGTGAACAGAGAGGCGTCTTTCTCCCTTGCCTCTGTGGGAATCATGAAAGACCATGGTGGGTGTCTAGTTTGGGCATGGGACTATCAAGAAATCCAGCTGAAATGATCTGTTTGGGGTTTAGCTTGGGTGTGGGTTCCCTGGAGAGTGATGCTTAAATGTGGGTTTCCGATTGTCAGAAAGCCACGGGCGAGTTTTTGTCAGTTGAGTTTTATACAGTCAATCAGTCAATCAATACAAGAAATAACTCCCAGTTGTTGATAAACATCAATGTTTAGCCCCTAATAGTTTCCCCATGGAATAGTAGACCCGAAACACGCTTGTTTCACAACTGGTCGTAAGTGTTGTGTTAGGGAGTTTATTCATCAGAGAACAGAGATCTTCGTCAGCCCCAGAGTTTGTTGAAATGAAGAACTCCCTTTCTTTGCCCTTCTAAAATGGAACTCTGGATACGTTTCTGTAGGAGCTGGTTCCTTTGGAAAATGGAAATCTGGGCCTTTTAGGGTGTTTCTATGCAAGACGTAGCATGATTTTGGCAATTGTGTGGTCACGGTAGTGATGCTGGACAACTTAGAGATCACTGTTTTCTTTCCCCCTCTGTATAAGAGATATTAGTGCCGAGCCCTAGATGAGTGTGACATTTTCAACCAGCCAAGCATCGACAGCTTTACTTTGGAGGCCATTTGGGTCGTCTTCCTCCGTCGGAAGTTCGGATGCAGAAGTTAGGCCACCTGACATTTTGCCGGTCCTTTGACATTTGGAAGACTTATCAGCCATGATTCAGCAATTTTTGAGCAACTGCAGAGTTGGGCCTGTCTCGTGTTGTTGTTTTTTCCCCCTTTTTCATTTTATGCCAGTTTTTTACATTTGTACACAACGGAAGAAATATCCACCCGAAGGCTAGCTGTCATGTGGACTGAACTTTTGTAAATCAAAGGTCGCGGTCTCGGTCGTAATCAGTCTGTCAGTAAGTAGGAGGATAGATTGGAGCGGAATACGCTGGGGATGAGTGCAGTGGGAAAAGAAAGACTGGCTCCTATCGCTAGCCCTCGGGGTGATGAGAGGATAACAGTTTCAGTTCATCTGATCTGAGGCAGCTCTTAAACTGCCACGGGTCCTTTGTGTCCTGGTGGTTAGCCACTTTTGCTTTTTAAAGACTATAAAGGTCCCAGATTTGAAATATGCATTGTTCGCTCAAAATTTTTAATTAGGATTCAGACACCTAGCCGGCAATAAAATGGTGCTGCCGAGCAGTGGGAGACCAAAGGCAGCTTCCCCCATCTTAATTTCTCTACAGACAACAGCTCATAATCATTATGGTACTTTGAACGAAGCTGGTTGGAATGTATAAGGTATTTATGGATCGCTCTTCACCTGTTAACGTCTACATTGATTTTACATGTCAGTGGAGAGAAAAGTTACCATCAGTATGACCTTCCAGATAGAGCACTGAAATGACACTGTACAAAGCGTAATAATAATAATTATCGTGGTATTAAGCGCTTGCTAGGTACTAAAAGCTGGGGTAGATTCAAGACAATCAGGTCCCACGTGGGGTCCGTAATGGAAGTCGAAGCCCAGAGAAGTTGCGACTTGCCCAGGATCACGCAGCAAACAAGTGGTGGAGTCAGGATTAGAATTCGGTTCTTCTGGCTCCGGAACCCGTGCTCTTTCCACAAGGCCACGCTGCTTCTCGGTGCTAACCGGGTTTGGTGTCTCTCCGCGTATGTTACCGACATTCATTCCTGGGCTTGTGTCAACCCTTAGTAGGAACGAGGAGGGAAACAGGGAGACTGAATGTTTCCGGAAAAAACTCTGTCTTCAGTTTGGCTCCAAGTGCCAGCCGCACTATATCGAAACTTTACATTTACCTTAGGTATTGCCATAAATGATACCTATTGCAATTGGAGAGACCTCTCTCAGATGATGTTTCAATTTGGTCAGAAAAAGAAAGGCAGTTAAACAGAGACCTTGGACCCTGCTCTAAAGTAAGCTCCTTGTGGGAAGAGTTTACCAACTCTGATTATACTCTCCCAAGCACTTAGTACAGTGCTCTGCACACAGTCAGCGCTCAATAAATGCCATTGTTTGATTGATTCCCCTCCCTGGATGAATGCTTCAAATGTTTCAGTGTGAGCCTTCTCATTTATAATTGCAAAGTAGCCCGCGGTTGTGTCCGTGTCATTTGGTGCATATATGAACTGAACCCACACTATCAGTAGGATCAGCTTTGAACCTGAAGGACAGCCATATACAGGTCTGGTCTTCTAATGGAAACGGTGGAAAATGGCAGTGGAAACCGGGGCGGCTAGATAGCGTTAGGAGCCAGAGCGACGTTGCCTGGCTTAAATAGGCTTTATGTGTAACGTCAAGAAATGTTGGTTTCAAACTGCCCCCTAGACTGAGTCCCATGTGGGTCAGAAACTGTGTCCAACCTGAGTGGCTTGGATCTATCCCAGGGCTTACTACAGTGCTCGACACATACCAAGTGCTTAATAAATAATGTTATGTTTCTCAGGATCTCACTTAGAAGTCAATAAGGCACATTTGAAAAAGCAATACACAAAGTTTAATAATACCTATTGTTGTTTTTTTTTTCTACTCTAACTTGGTTTTGAGTTCTGAGAATTCAGCCTGGGTCAGACAGTGAATAAAGTGAATAAGAGACTCCATCCACAGGTACCCACCCTCCAAAACAAATGTGTGGAAAGCAGCTTTTTATTTCCCAGGAGTTGGCTCTAATTTTGTATATTTCAATCTACCTTCATTCCTCTCTTTCACTACCTCTGTGTCTATCTCAATCTCTCTCGCGCGCGCTTTCTCTCGAATTATTTTCAAGTAAATTTGAACAGGAGAAGAATTCTTCAACATCCTCAGCAGGTCTGAAGATACTAGGAGAATATAGAGGTGTTTAAGTCCTCATTATATCTTCACCAAGCTATAGAGAGTTGTCTGAAATGCCAAACTTAGAATGGACCAAAATGTACTGTGTTGGGCTTTTCATCATGGGCCTTTCATGAAACAGTCTGGGAAATCCCGAGAGAAGTAAGGGAGAGCAGGATAGGGAAAGACAATTCCCTAGGAAAAAGCACTGTGGCAGCATATGGGGCGCTTCTTAGCTGTACATCTCCCTGCGTCGTACACATTCTGCAGTTCTTTTCACCCGGAAGAAACTTAAATGTTCCTTGACAGTGATGAGGTGGTGACTATAGCTCTTGCCAGTACTGACTTGGACATAAAAATTGCCTTGTTTGTAACCCCCCTTTCAGCTTTTTTCCCCCTTTTTCCATTAATCGCTTCCCCTCCATGGTTTCCAGTTAATCTACCGTATTTATTGAGCGACATACAAAGTACTTAGGCGCGTACAGTGAAATGCCAACTCACCACCATCTCAGCCCTCCTGAATTTGTATTTGTTTATCCGTCAATCGGTGGTATTTACTGAGTGCTTACTGTGTTCATTTATTCAATCAATCATATTTATAAGCGCTTACTGTGTGCAGAGCACTGTACTAAGCGCTTGGGAGAGTACAGTATAATAGAGTTGGTAAACAGATTCCCTGCCCACAACGAGCTTACAGTCTGAGGGGGATACAGACATGAGTATAAATAAATAAATTACGGATATGTACGTAAGTGCTGGGGGGCTGAGGGAGGGGTGAGTAAAGAGTACAAATCCAACTGCAGGGGCCACACAGAAGGGAATGGGAGAAGAGGAAATCAGGGCTTCATAATAATAATAATAATAATAATGGCATTTATTAAGCGCTTAGGAAGGCCTCTTGGAGGAGATGTGCTTTTAGTAAGGCTTTGAAGGTGGGGAGAGCGATCGTCTTGAACGAGTAAGGCGCTCCAGGCCAGAGGCAGGATGCGGACGAGAGGTCGGCAGCAGATAGACGAGATGGAGCTTGACATTAGAAGAGTGAGGTGCGCGGGTGGGTCGCAGTTGGAAATCAGGGAGGCTAGGTAAGAGGGGGCAAAATGACTGAGTGCTTTAAAACCCATGGTTAGGAGTTTCTGTCTGATGTGGAGCTGGATGGGCAAACACTTGGAGGTTTGGGAGGAATGGAGAAAGATGGACAGACCTTTTTTTAAAAAAAAAAAATTTAGAAAGATGATCCAGGCAACAGAGTGAAGTATGGCCTGGAGCAGGGAGAGACAGGAATGGAGGGAGGCAAGCAAGGAGGCTGACGCAGTAATCAAGTGAGAAGAGGATAAGTAGTGGGACTAATGTGGTAGACGATTTTGACACCTGTCCGCTTGTTTTGTTTTGTTGTCCGTCTCCCCCTTCTAGACCGTGAGCCCGTTGTTGGGGAGGGACCGTCTCTAGATGTTGCCGACTTGTACTTCCCAAGCGCTTAGTGCAGTGCCCTGCACACAGTAAGCGCTCAATAAATGCGATTGAATGAATGGAGAGGAAAGGGCAGACGTCAGCAAGGTTGAGCCAACAGAATTTAGTGACAGATTGAATACGTAAGTTGAATGAGAGATAACGCCTTGGTTACGGGCTTGTGAGACAGGGAAGACGGTGATGCTGTCTACAGTGATGGGAAAGCCGTGGGTTTGGGTGGGAAGATAGGATCTCTCTCCCAGGCCCGTGCTCTTTCCACTAGGCCATGCTGCTTCCTATCATAATCTTTCTGGGCCTCTCAGCTGCTTTCAACACTGTGTACCATCCCCTTAGCCTGGAAACATGATCTAACCTTGGCTTCGATGACACTGTCCTCCCTTAGTTCTCCTCCTGTCTCTCTGAATCCTCTTTCTCAGCTTTCTTCACGGGCTCCTCCTCTGCCTCTCACCCACTAACTGTGGGAGTCCCTAAAGGTTCAGTTCTGGGTCCCCTTCTATTTTCCATCTCCACCCACTCCCTTGGAGAATCCATTCACTTCCACAGCTTCAACTGTCGTCTCTATGCAGGTGATTCCCAAATCCGCGTCTCCAGCCCTGATCTCTCTCTAGTCTGCAGTCTCACATTTCTTCCTGCCCTCAGGACATCTCTACTTGGATGTCCCACCAACACCTCAGACTTAAGTTTCCACTACAGAACTTCTTATCTTTCCACCCAAACCCTATCATCCCCTTGTCTTTCCCATCACTGTGGATAACACAATCATCTTTCTCCCCCTCCTTCCCCTCTCCATCCCCCCGCCTTACCTCCTTCCCTTCCCCACAGCACCTGTATATATGTATATATGTTTGTACGTATTTATTACTCTATTTATTTTACTTGTACTTATCTATTCTGTTTATTTTATTTTGTTAATATGTTTTGTTCTCTGTCTCCCCCTTCTAGACTGTGAGCCCACTGTTGGGTAGGGACCGTCTCTATATGTTGCCAACTTGGACTTCCCAAGCACCTAGTACAGTGCCCTGCACACAGTAAGCGCTCAATAAATACGGTTAATTGATCTTTGTCCATCAAGCCCGTAAGCGTGGCGTTACCCTCGACTCGCCGCTCTGATTCGACCCGCATAGTCTGTCACCAAATCCTGTCAGTCCTGTGTTCGTAACATCGCTAAAATCTGCCCTTTCCTCTCCATCCAAGCTACCAGGCTGATCCAGGCGCTTTATCCTATCCTGCCTGACTCCTGCGCCAACCTTCTTGCTGACCTCCCTGCCTCCTGTCTCTCCCCACTTCAGTCTGCTGCCCAGATCGTTTTTCTTAAAAGCCATTCAGTCCACTTCTCCCCACTCCTCAAGAGCCTCCAGTAGTTGCCCATCCACCTACATACCTAAAAGGCACGCCTTACCGTTGACTTTTAAAGCACTGCCCCATCCTCTCTTACCCTGTTAACTTCTTTCTACAACCTAGCTCCGCACTTCGCTCCTCTAATGCCAACCTAATCACTGTACCTCAGTCTTGTCCATCTCACTGCCAACACCTTACCCACCTGCTCTCTCTCTGGCCTGAGACTCCCTCCCCCTTCATATACTACAGACCATCACTCTCCCCACCTTGAAACCTCTCTAAAATCATAAGTCTTGCAAGAGGTCTCCCCTGACTAAGCCCTCATTTCCTCTACTTGCTCTCCCTTCTGCATTGCCTGTGGACTTGAATCTGTACCTTTTAAGTACGTCATTCATTCAGTCGTATTTATCGAGCGCTTTCTGTCTGCAGAGCACTGTGCTAAGCGCTTAGGAGAGTACAATATAAGAGTAAATAGGCACGTTTCCTGCCCACGGTGAGCTTACAGTCTAGAGGGGGAGACGGACATTAATAGAAATAAATTGATTACAGATATTTACATGAGTGTTGTGGGGCTGAATCAGGGGAGCAAGTCAGGGTGATGCAAAAGGGAGAGGGGGAAGAGGAAAGAGGGCTTAGGCAGGGAAGGCCTCTCGGAGGAGATGTGCCTTCAATAAGACTTTGAAAGGGGAGAGAAGGGCGGATTTGGGAAGGGAGGGCGTTCCAGACCAGAGGAAGGACTTGGCCGAGAGGTTCGCAGCGAGAGAGACGAGATCAAGGTACGGTGAGAAGATTAGCATTAGAGGAGAGAAGTGATATTCACCCCAGTCTCAGCCCCACGACACTTAAGTCCATGTCTGCAACTTATTATAATGTCTCTCTCCCCTTCAAGACTGTAAGCTCCTTGTGGGCAGGTAATAGGTCTACCACCTCTAATGTACTGTACTCTCCCCAGCTCTTAGTACAGTGTCCTGTACAAGTGCTTAATAAATACCACTGATTGACTGATCCCTGTCCTTTCACCACATGGGGAAAAAAAAGACACAAATGGGTGAATGTACTATAATGAGTATTGGGGGAAATAAATAGAAATGATAGACACGTGAATAAACACGTAAGGCATGTGTAGACAATGGTGAGGAATGGTAGAAAGGTGTTGGGGCAATAACCGGAGGGAGCCTCGGGGTCAAAGGAGGATTTTCTTTAGGGTAGGAAAGACTTCAGCATGTTTGAAAGCAGTGGGGAAGAAGCCACTGGAGAGTGAAGAGTTGAAGATGGCCCTCAGGGAGGGAAGGGGAGAGGGAGGAAGCGTTTTGATATGATACAAAGGGATGGGGTTGGAGGTGCAGGTGGAGGGGGGTAGACTTGAGAGGAAGCGGGAGAGCTGCTCTTGAGAAACAACTGGGAAAGAGTAATAATCATGGTATTTGTTAAGGGCTTAATATGCGCCAGGCACCGTACTGAGAGCTGGGGTGGATACAAGCAAATCGTGTTAGACACGGTTCCCTTGTCCCACGTGGGGCTCCCAGTCTCAATCCTCATTTTACAGATGAGGTAACTGATGCCCAGAGAAGTGAAGTGACTTGCCCCAGTTGTCACAGCAGACAAGTGGCAGAGCTGGGATTGGAACCCATGCCCTTTTGTGTCCCGGGTCTGTGCTCTGTCCAGTAAACCACGCTGCTTCTGGGAAAGATGGGCAAGTTGAAGAAGGGACAGGACTCTGTCACTACTCTGCACACACCGATGATGATGATGAAGAAGAAAAAGAGTTAGAGAATGGACAGGAGCCGGGGAGATTTTAGGGAGAACATGCCTGGTGGTTTCAATTTTATAGATAAGGTACGTGGCAAGGTCATTAGGGGTCGGAGGTTGGGGAGGGCTGGGGTGATTGAACAAGAAGTTTTGGTTTCCCCAAAGGGAGCATTTTCCTAGAATTTTTTTTGGTTTATCCCAAGTGCTATATTGGCAGTAACTCCTAGATCTTAACTAAAAGGCCTCTCTGCTAAAGCTGGGCGGCCAGGCTCATTCTCGTTACTTGATTCCTTAGTGTGTGCTTTTTTAATGTGTATTCCGGTTATTAATGCTGGCTTGCGTGCATTTAGATCACTGCACAGAAACCCTTTCTTCAAAAAGTACAAAGGAAAACGTCTATCCTGCAGCGGTAGACGTTCGCATTAGTTTGGGAAATATTATTTTGATCGGCTATCTAAAAAAATCCCCCCCCCGCCCAATAATCACTGCTTTGTGATTATTTTTCAGTCCCCACAAATTAAAATGAGTCTTCTTTTTTCATCACCTTGTAGTTTGTTTCCAAGACCCATTTTTTGGCCTACATTAAACGCTACTGAAGGGGACGGTTGACGCAGTCTTGGCCAGGATGAGAGCATTTACAGTAATCCTTCACAGAGGACCTAATTTAAATCCAGTGTGCACCACTCTTAAACGCAAATGCTGTGAAAATGGAGAGATGCATTCAATTTTAAGGACGAACAAAGTAAATCCATTTCATAAAGAAAAATCCACCCAGCTCACCCGCAGGAACGCCGTGGACTAGTGCGTTGATCTTTTAGAGAAATGGGGAGTCATTTTTTCCTCTTTTAGTGATTAAGTGAGATGAGATGGAAACCACACTCTTTCTCCCAAATGCTCCCTTTGGGAATTTTAGAGAATGGACGTATTTTAAAGTAGCCTGAAGGGCTTCTTCTCTTGACAGGCTACTGAAAGTACTGAATTGGATGTTTTGAGGGGGGGTTTTTTTGAAATTTGAACATCTTCAGCAGGAACCCATTCACAAGACTCGCCCTACTCCTGTGATTGCTGTTTCAATATTGATCTACTGTAATTTCTAATCCTGTGAAAATACTTTGCTGTTTACCTTGACACATCAAAGAAATGATGAGCTGAACCACTGCGCTCTGTCAGTAATGAGTAATAAAGTGTTTATTATCAAAAGAGTTATCACAGTCTAGGTGAGCCCCGAAGTCCTTCATCTCGATAATTTTCTTTAAAATTAGCAACTCTTCTCTCGTAAAATAAAAACCTTGGGATTAGATTTAAACTTTCCGAGTAAGTGCCCAGTTTTGAAACTTGGGGAGAGGGAGGAATGATTTTTCTGTAGTCATAAAACAGCGTTCCTTATTCCTCACTCACCATCTAACTGCATCAGAGGCATCATTCATCTGCTCTTAGAGAAATTAGAGAGACATTCATCTTTTCTCTATGCGGCATCTTGACGGGTAATGTACTCATAGTCCAGCTGCGTGTGACGCATCAGCCAGAGCTGGAAGAAAAAAGAACAAGGTAGGGCATTTTGATTTCTAAACTAAATTCCAGAGGACGTCTTCCCGAGTTCTTTCGTCCCTCAAGGAGAAAGAGAATTCACCGTCTCATCTTTCTCCAGTGAAATATGTCCCTTCCAAGAATCAATCAATCAATCGTATTTATTGAGCGCTTACTGTGTGCAGAGCACTGTACTAAGCGCTTGGGAAATACAAGTTGGCGACATATAGAGACAGGCCCTACCCAACAGTGGGCTCACAGTCTAGAAGCAGGTGTATAGTCTTAAAAGGTAACCTGGGAGTGGGTGGCGTCTCGCAGGTAGCAGTCTGTTAACATACTTCATCAGGAGCGCCTAGTACAGTGCTGTGCACGCAGTAAGCGCTCAATAAATCCGATTGAATGAATTAGTGAATGACTACTCCTCTTGGGTGTTCTGTTGGTCCTTCTCTCCCTCAGGTTCAATAAAATATCTCCAAAGTGGAACTCTCAGTTAATGGTGCTTATTGAGTGCTTATTGTGCGCAGAGCACTGTACTAACCTCACTGTGGGCAGGGAACGTGTCTGTCAACTCTTGTGTAATAATAATGGTATTTGTTAAGCGCTCACTGTGTGCCAAGAACTGTTCTAAGCACTGGGGTAGATACAAGGTAATCAGATTGTCCCATGTGGGGCTGAAAGTCTTAATCCCCGTTTCCCGGATGAGGTCACGGAGGCCCGGAGAAGTTGAGTGGCTTGCCCAGAGTCACACAGCAGACAAGTGGCAGAGCCAGGATTAGAACCCACGTCCTCTGACTCCCAAGCCGGGGCTCCTTCCGCTGAGCCACGCTGCTCTCCCGAGCACTTAGTCCTTCTCTGTGCCTCGGTTACCTCAAGCAGGGATTAAGACCGTCAGCCCCATGTGGGACAGGGACTGTGTCCAACTTGATGAGCGTCTATCTGCTGCAGCTCTTAGAACAGTGCTTGACACGTAGTAAGCACTTATTATCGTTATCATTATCTTTATTACTTGGAGCGAGGCTGTCTTCCTTCCAGGATGGGCAGCGGCTTCAGTGCCGTGGGATTCCATGACCGTTCTTGCACAGCATTGTAGGCTTCTTGAGGGTGCTCTTCTTTAATCTACCCCGAGAACGCAGGCGCTCTCTATAGCCGCACAAATCCCGTTCGCCGAGGGCTCGGGTGTATTGCAGAACTACTTCAAAAACCTACAGCTTCAAGTCCACGTGGACACCGGGATCCCATCAAACATATTCCGTTGCCTGGGACAATTCCTGCTTCCGTCTCCCCCGTTAGAAGGTAGGCTTCTTGTGGACGGAGAACACGCCTTATCTTTCTGTTGTACTTTCGCCTCAAGGAAGCACTCGATAAATAGCTTTACTTCCACTAGATCCAGGTCATAAAATGCTGCGTTTGTTCATTCATTCATTGTCGTATTTATTGAGCGCTTACTGTGTGCAGAGCACTGTACTAAGCAATTGGGAAGTACAAGTTGGCAACATCTAGAGACGGTCCCTACCCAACGGTGGGCTCACAGTCTAGAAGGGGGAGACAGAGAACAAAACAAAACATATTAACAAAATAAAATAAATAGAATATGTACAAGTAAAATAAATAGAGTAGTATTTTACTCTATTTTTACTAATGGATGGGTTCCCCCTCTCCATTCCCCCATCTTACCTCCTTCCCTTCCCCACAGCACCTGTATACATGTATATATGTTTGTACATATTTATTACTCTATTTATTTATTTTACTTGTACATATCTATTCTATTTATTTTATTTTGCCCCCTTTTAGACTGTGAGCCCACTGTTGGGTAGGGACTGTCTCTAGATGTTACCAATTTGTACTTCCCAAGCGCTTAGTACAGTGCTCTGCACATAGTAAGCGCACAATAAATACGATTGATGATGATGATGATTTTGTTAGTATGTTTGGTTTTGTTCTCTGTCTCCCCCTTTTAGACTGTGAGCCCACTGTTGGGTAGGGACCGTCTCTATATGTTGCCAACTTGGGCTTCCCAAGTGCTTAGTACAGTGCTCTGCACACAGTAAGCACTCAATAAATACAATTGATTGATTGATTGATTCAATTCTGGTCTTTCAAAGACTATGGAAACAGATGTGGGGTCAGGGCCAGCGAGCTCCAAGAACACAACTACCCTCGCTTAAGTGTGCGCTTAGGTAATATTTGCTGAGGACTGAGGAGAAGAAGGCAAATTCCCCAGGAGTTGGAAGCCAGCCCCTGGATATCTTGAGTTCTTGGTAATATCAGGAGCAAGAAATGGCCATATTTATAAGCCTATGCAAATACCCTTATAACAATAATAATAATAATAATAATAATGGCATTTATTAAGTGCATTTATTAAGTACTAAGCGCTGGGGAGGTTACAAGGTGATCAGGTTGCCCCATGGGGGAGGGCTCACAGTCTTAATCCCCATTTTACAGATGAGGTAACTGAGGCCCAGAGAAGTGAAGTGACTTGTCCAAAGTCACACAGCTGACAATTGGTGGAGCCGGGATGTGAACCCCTGACCTCTGACTCCAAAGCCCAGGCTCTTTCCACTGAGCCACGCTGCTTCTCTAACTGAAATAACTATTTCCCCTGTCCGTAATCTCGTTGTATATTGTACTCTCCCAAGTAGCCAAGTGCGGTGCAAGTGCTCTGCATAAAGTAAGCGCACTTAAATAAGTGTGATTGCCTCTTTGATTGATCTTTTGACTGATTAAGAGGATGGGGGACTTCAGTCTGTCCATTGGCCTTGCAATCCCTGAGACCGATCAGGAGATGCCTAAAATAAAAAGACCAGCCAAAGCTATTTTCTCCCACTCTTCCGCAGAAATCTCGTTACAAAATGACCCATTTCCAGTGCCAGTGACACAAGACCTGTAAAAACGAAAAAGGATTTTGTGTTCATAACACCAAAGGAGTTTGCGCTTCCTCGGTTATTTAAAGAAAGCCGAAAAATTGCCCTCTGGCTTTCAGTGTCTTTTTTTATTTGTTTAGCCAACTCCACAGCCTGGCTGCTTGCTGCCCTTGAGACCAAGTTGAGGAATTCCCGAAATTTCATTGGCAGAATTTGTTTTCCCTCTCTCCCTCATTTCTCTCCCACGCAAGAGAACGGTATTCCGTCCGCAAATTAAGTTACTGCGAGTTATTAGGACAGCCTGGGAAACCCCCTTCCTGCTTTTGATGGTTTCTATTGTGGAGGCGGTCTTCCTTCGAGGTAGTCTTCGGTTTAAAGGTGGCTCCGCCACATGTCTGCTGTGTGACCTTGGGCAAGTCACTTAACTTCTCAGAGTCTCAGTTACCTCATCTGTAAAATGGGGATGATTGTGAGCCCCACGCAGGACAACCTGATCACCTTGTATCCCCCCAGCGCTTAGAACAGTGCTTTGCACATAGTAAGCGCTTAACAAATGCCATTATTATTATTATTATACGGCCAGGTTGCCTCCCATTCCCCAAACCAGCTGTCGCGCGATGTTTGCCACAGGTCACAGAGGAACCAGGTTGAGAGAGGGTCAGGGTGTGGGCTATCACCACTACTGCAAAAACAGGCTTCACTGGCGCTTAGAACAGCGCTCGGCACGTAGTAAGCGCTTAACAAGTGCCATCATTATCATTCAGACATAACTCTTCCCTCTTAACCATTGATGGCTTCTATAGGCCCCCCCAAAATAATAATAATGGTATTAGTTAAGTGCTTACTCTGTGCTGAGCACTGGGGTACGTGCAAGGTACTCAGGTTGTCCCCCGTGGGGCTCACAGTCTTAATCCCCCTTTTCCAGATGAGGGAACGGAGGCCCAGAGAAGTGCAGTGACTTGCCCGAGGTCACACAGCAGACAAGTGGCGAAGCCGGATTAGAACCCATGACCTCGGGCTCCTTCCACTAAGCCATGCAGCTTCCCAGAAGAGAGCAGCTATGTCTAACCAGTGTGCCAAGCAGGTGATTGTGTGTCGCTTCGTAGTGTATTATTCAGCCACAGCCTTTGTCGAGCAACTTCTGGATGCAGAGCACTGTACTAAATGCCTGAGAGAGTAAAATGGCTATAGGAAGCACTGTCCTTGCCCGCGAGGAGTTTCCAAAGTAGCAGGATTATAACACCTAGTTGTTTTTCTGAAAACCTTTTATCGGTCGGTTGTGTTTGTTGAGTGCGTGCCGCGTGCAGAAGAACACTGTACTAAGCACTTGGGAAAGTACAGTGCGATAAGTTAGTAGACACGGTTGGTTGTTTCGTTTTGTCCTCAAAACATCCCCCTTCTAGACTGTGAGCCCACTGTTGGGCAGGGACCGTCTCTATATGGTGCCAACTTGTACTTCCCAAGCGCTTAGTACAGTGCTGTGCACACCGTAAGCGCTCAATAAATACGATTGAATTGAATGAATGAATGAATCCTTGTTTTTATGCCCAGTTTTGACACCCTTGTATCTGTCACTTGGGATTTTTTTTTTTTAGTTCAGTAGTAATACTAATAGTATTTACTAAATTCTTACTGTATAGAGCATCGTACTAAGCACAGGGAGGGAATACCTTGGTGGGTAACAGGCATAGTCCTTAGGGACTGTCTCTATATGTTGCCAGCTTGGACTTCCCAAGCGCTTAGTACAGTGCTCTGCACACAGTAAGCGCTCAGTAAATACGATTGATTGATTGATTCTCTCTCAGGGAGTGCACAATCTAATAAAAATGGGGAGAGATGAAACGAAAACCAAGATCAGCAGCACGGCATATCCCTTAGGAGTCAAAGGCTCCGGGTTCTAATTCCCAGCTCTGCCACTTTCCTGATGTGTGACCGTGGGCAAGTCACTTCACTTCTCTGTGCCTCAGCTTCCTCAGCTGGAAAATCAATCAATCAATCAATCGTATTTATTGAGCGCTTACTGTGTGCAGAGCACGGTACTAAGCGCTTGGGAAGTACAAGTTGGCAACATATAGAGACGGTCCCTACCCAACCGTGGGCTCACAGTCTAAAAGACACAGTCTAAAAATGGGGATTCCAGTATCATCATCATCATCATCAATCGTATTTATTGAGCGCTTACTATGTGCAGAGCACTGTACTAAGCGCTTGGGAAGTACAAATTGGCAACGTATAGAGACAGTCCCTACCCACCAGTGGGCTCACAGTCTAAAAGGGGGAGACAGAGAACAAAACCAAACATACTAACAAAATAAAATAAATAGAATAGATATGTACAAGTAAAATAAATAAATGAATAAATAAATAGATAGATAGATAGATAGAGTAATAAATATGTACAAACATATCTCTCCCGGCTAGACCGTGCGGCTCATATGGGTTAGGGACTTTGTCCTCCCCGATCATCCTGTAATAATAATGATAATGACGGCCTTGATTAAGCGCTTACTGTGCGCAAAGCACTGTTCCAAGCGCTGGGGAGGTTGCGAGGCGATCAGGTTGTCCCACCGGGGGCTCACAGTCTTAATCCCCATTTTCCAGGTGAGGTCACTGCGGCCCAGAGAAGTGAAGTGACTTGCCCAGGGTCACACAGCTGACTATTGGCGGAGCCGGGATTTGAACCCATGACCCCGACTCCAAAGCGCGTGCTCTTTCCACTGAGCCACGCTGCTTCTCTAAGCTGGGCTGACCCACAGTAAGGGTTTAACAGGTACCACAGTTATTATTATTATTTTCGGGGTAACTGTGGCTAGAGGAGCAGAATCCCGGGCTCCCCATGCCACAGTTTTGCGGAGGCGGCACCTCTTCTCCATGCGGTTTTCTCGAAGACGCGGAGGCGAGCCGGCGGCGGCGGGCGGTCCCGGAAAGGCAGCGTGGTAGAGGAGGGTACAATCAATCATCTTTATTGAGCGCTTACTGTGTGCCGAGCACTGTACTAAGCGCTTGGGAAGCCCAAGCTGGCAACATCTAGAGACGGTCCCTACCCAACAGTGGGCTCACGGTCTAAAAGGGGAAGGCAGAGAACAAAACCAAACACACTCACAAAATAAAATAAGTAGAATAGATAGGTACAAGTAAAATAAATAAATAAATATGTACAAACATATATACAGGTGCTGTGGGGAAGGGAAGGAGGTAATCAATCAATCGTATTTATTGAGCGCTTACTGTGTGCAGAGCACTGGACTAAGCGCTTGGGAAGACCAAGTTGGCAACATATAGAGACAGTCCCTACCCAACAGCGGGCTCACAGTCTAAAAGGGGGAGACAGAGAACAAAACCAAACATACTCACAAAATAAAATAAGTAGAATAGATATGTACAAGTAAAATAAATAGAGTAATAAAGATGTACAAACATATATACAGGTGCTGTGGGGAAGGGAAGGAGGCAATCAATCAATCGTATTTATTGAGCGCTTACTGTGTGCAGAGCACTGTACTAAGTGCTTGGGAAGTCCAAGTTGGCAACACATAGAGACAGTCCCTACCCAACAGTGGGCTCGCAGTCTAAAAGGGGGAGACAGAGAACGAAACCAAACATACTAACAAAATAAGATAAATAGGATAGATATGTACAAGTAAAATAAATAAATCTGTACAAACATATATACAGGTGCTGTGGGGAAGGGAAGGAGGTAAGATGAGGGGGATGGAGAGGGGGAGGAGGGAGAGCCCCCCAAAGGGGGCAACTTGGCCCCGGACTGTGGCGGGAAAACTTTTCTCTTCTTAGACCCCCGCCCCACCTCAGCCCCCCGACATGGGGCCTAGGAGTCCCTTTCCTTCCCTCCCTCTCCCATTTTAGGGGAGCCACGATAAGAGGGTGGCCGAGGAGTCGTGGGGCCTTCAATCCCATGCGCAAGGCGAGCGGGGAGCCACAATGGAGGGCTCTAGGCGCCCAGAAGGATCGGTCACACTGCCCATCCGGTGAGGAGCGATGCCCAGAAAAAGCCCAGCAGAGGCGTTAGTCCACTGGCATAGGCACGGGGCACACTGGGAGCACCGGGAGGTCGTCGGGTGGAGAGGGATGCCCAGCGAGCCCCCGGCAGCGGCTTACATCCACGTGGCCGGTGGTGCCCGGGGCTTGCCGGAAGCAGGAATAATAATAATAATAATAATAATGGCATTTATTAAGCGCTTACTATGTGCAAAGCACTGTTCTAAGCTCTGGGGAGGTTACAAGGCGATCAGGTTGTCCCACGGGGGGCTTACAGTCTTAATCCCCATTTTGCAGATGAGGTAACTGAGGCCCAGAGAAGTGAAGTGAATTGCCCAAAGTCACACAGCTGACAAGTGGCAGAGCCGGGATTTGAACCCATGAACTCTGACTCCAAAGCCCGGGCTCTTCCCACTGAGCCACGCTGCTGTTGGGGGCTGGGGACGGCGGGGCGGGGGGGTCACGTAGCGGACTGGTGGAGGTTGCATAAGCAAGACGTTGTGGTCATTACAATAACGTAACAATAACCACAGCAGCCCGTATCTGTAAGCTGCTCTCAAGTGCTTTCGCATCAGTGACCCCGTTTTATTCTCACAACATCCCCGTGAGGCCTCGTTCTCCGGCCCGTACCTGAGAAAGTAATTCCGGGAGCCCCCAGAATGAGTTTTTTGCATCACGTTTCAGAACAGCTTTATTTTGAACGAATTTACAGGTGTTGTGGGAAATTTCCTTTCCGGTTTTAGTTTCCTCATTAAACTCCATTTTTTTTTTTTATCGTTGACTTTATGGGCTCACATTTGGTGAGCTGATAAGATTGAAGCGGTTTAGGCAAATCGATCTTTCTGCTAAGGACATTTGGGTTCCGAAAGAATAGGTAGGCCTTATGCCGGTGAAAAATCATTTAAAAATTCCAGACTGATATTGATTAAAATGGCTTGAAGATTAGAGATCCAGAGTATACAGATTTGTCTTCCTCTTTTATTCGGTGTACGAGGCAGGAGACACTAAGCGTTCTGTGAAAAGGGTTGTTCCCAACATTTACGACAACATTTCGGCAAGCCATCTTCTTTATTGGATGCAGTGGGGAAGGAATAATTTAGATACGGAGATCGGCCAAAAAATGAAGACGAAGCGAAGAGTTTGGATAATCCTCGCCTAAGGTCGCACGGCAGGCAAGCGGCAAGGCCGGAACGAGGACCCAGGTCCTTTGATTTACAGGCCCTCGCTCCTTCCACAATGTCACCCTGCTTCTCTAATCCTGCCAGAATGCAGTAGCGTTTGCCTCTGAAGCAGTCAGAGCTTCAGGTAGCCCTCGCTAATACATCCCTGATCAGTAGCTGGGCTGTCTGTAATTCGTCAATGGATTTTTCTTCCTCCTTTAATCGGTAGTCAGAAAGTTGGAAAACGTTAAAAGCGGACTTGGCTTGTGTGCATCGTTGCGTGTTTCATAAAGCTTACGGCTGTCGCTTCACTTCGATACGTTAGAATTTGTTTTTTCCAACTCCAGTGGAGTGGATGGATGGGAGCATATACAGTTCTACTGTTTTTAAATGTCCGTTTTATCTGACCCGAATCAAGGCTGAATATTTGGGCCCGTCAGGAAAAAAAAGGCATTCCAGAATCGTGCCACACCCCAATTTTAGGCACATTTGGTGTGAATGCGGAATGTGTGCTGTTTGTTTTAGATCTCATAGATCCCCCTCATCCCCCTCTCCATCCCCCCCATCTTACCTCCTTCCCTTCCCCACAGCACCAGTATATATGTATATGTGTTTGTACATATTTATTACTCTATTTATCTTGTACATATCTATTCTATTTATTTTATTTTGTTAGTATGTTTGGTTTTGTTCTCTGTCTTCCCCCTCTAGACTGTGAGCCCACTGTTGGGTAGGGACCGTCTCTATATGTTGCCAACTTGTACTTCCCAAGCGCTTAGTACAGTGCTCTGCACACAGTAAGCGCTCAATAAATACGATTGATATGAGGGTTTGTATTTTGATGTGATTTGTGGGGGAGAGGGGCGAAAAATCACTTTCACTTTTACAGGGAGAACTAGGAAAAAAGTCTCCAGGATTGCAGAAAGTGGCCAAAGTGGATCGCCGAAAGTCACGTGGACTTAAATTGATCATTTTTTTTTCTCCCAAACGTGTAGAATTTGAAAGAACTCCCGCAAGACAAACTAAGTAGACTAGCGACCAGAACGGTGGCTTCAAAATCAGACAAGTAGGTTTCTGTCCCCGGGCTGTGACTCTTTGCCTGACCTTCAATGAGCCAGCGACGCCTCCCAGGCCGTGGTTTCTGTACCTGTAAAATAACGAGGCTGATGTCGCCCCTGCTATTTGCGTCCTGAGGACTTGTGAGAATAAAGAAGTTGATATCCATAAATGACTCGGAGAGGCTTGGATATAAGCCCCTTTCATGTAAAGTCTTATCGGTATCGGAGACCCTTGTTCTCAGGTGCTTTTCCCACATGCTACGTTTTTGGTTCCCGTTCCATTATATCATCTCATTACTTCCTTTCCCCGCATGTTCCTTTTAGGGCCCTGAAAATATCACACATACTAATGAAGCCTCGCTGAATGATTAGTACGCACCCAGAAATTTTCCACCAACACTAGAGTGACTGAATGATCCCTTTAACAATAGCATTAGGAGACTCCTGCATGCCTGAAAACTCTAGTGCTTAAAGATATATTCAAGGTATAATTCAGAAATATGAAAATAGGTGGCTAGCAGGAGCAAAGATTTCAGCGAAATTGCTCCTATCACAGAAGATTAAGAAATGCTCGCTTGAGGACTAGCAGGAAAGAATCAGGGAACCCGCCAAGACTGCTTTTAGTTTCACCCAATCAGTCAATCGGTTGTATGTATTGAGCACGCGCTCTGTGCAGAGCACTGTACTAAGCACTCAGAGGAGTAAAATAGAGTTCTCGGGCATAATCCCCGCTTGCAAGGAGCTAACAATGCAGAGCAGGAGACACACTAAAATCAAATAAAATGCATGTAGCGGGGGGCGGTTTAAAGAATCATATATTAAGTGCTACAGGTGTGAAGGGGTTAGTATCCAAGAGGGTGAAGAGCTAAGAGTTTAATCAAGGAAGGCCTCGTGGACGAGGGAGGAAGGAGGCAGAGAGATGAGAGTCTAATCAGGGAAGGCTTCCTGGAGGAGTTGTGATTTCCGGAGAGCTTGGAAGACGGAAAGAGCAGTTGTCTATCGGCTGTGAGGGGAGGGAACGGGGAGGAGGGTGGGTGTAAGCAAGGGCCTGGCGGTGAGAGGGACAAGAATGAGGCACAGTGAATAGGTTGGCTTGAGAGGAGCGAAGCGTACCGATGCAGAAGACGACATTTTTACATCACAAGAAACTCATTTGCCTGGTCACGCCAAGCGAAGGTTACATAAATTTTTATCGCCCATAATGGTCAGTTGATGTCTCCCAACTCCTCAAGAACCTCTGATGGCTGCCCATCCACCTCCACATCAAAGGGCAACTCCGTTTCATCTGGACCTTGTAGCGCTTTCCCCTCAACCCCCCGGGTCTTCGTGTTAACGACGGGCTCCAGAAAGTCCTGTCCTTAGCGCTCTGCTAATCTCCCCCACCAGAGGTTCCCCAACATTTAATTCGATGCCACTTGTATAAAGTCCTTCAAAATGATTTAATTAAGGAGGCTGGCACTTTCTGGAGTGGTTATCGATTCAGTACTGGAAGAGTTGATGCCTCTGACACTGTGAAGAGAATAGTCTCCGATCTGTGGCTGGGGTTCAGCCAGTCTGAAACTCAGATTCGCGGTTTAGCACCGACCAGGGCTATTTCCGCGTCTGATTAGTTCTCATAACCCCCACGTCATGGGGGGTCAGAGTTTTTAATCCGTTTTGTACATGGGAACATTCGGAATTATAGGAAGTCAAGCGGCTTCTCCGGCGTCACTCTGCAAATGGGCGGCAAGACCCAGGATAGAATTCAGGGGTTCCTAACTGTCATGCCATCGTTGCAGAAATGGAAAATTTTATCAAGTGGCTGTTGGTGACTGGCAAAAAAAGCTTTTTAACCCCTGCCTCTGGACAGTAGCAATCAATCAGTGGTATTTATTGAGTGCTTACGGTGTGCAGAGCACTTGGAAGACAACAATGAAACAGAGTCGGTAGAAACGTTCCCTGCCCACGACGAGCTTACAGTCTAGGGGGTGAGACATTTCTGCTGGGCTGAACAAAAGGAATTCATCGAAAGAATCATTTAGAGTTTATTCTTTTTGTTTACTTTCCAAAAATCGCTCATCAGATTTCATCAAGCAAAACCAATACAGATCCAGTTGGTCCAGACAATTCCTACTTGCTTCCATTTTGGAATGCAGGTGGGATTTCCTAGTTACTGTGACCCTGCTGTGGGTGTCTGCGGCATCTTTTCATGCACTGTTTTCATGATGTGTTTATTTTTAACCTACTTTGTGGGGGGAAGGTAAATAACCTTTCCTTGCTTGTTTTCCCTCCTTGTACTACAACTGCTAAATTGGTCATTTCAAGACAAGCGTAGAGATTAATTTCCCCTTTTGCATATTTTTAACCTACTTGGGGGTAATAACAAGAATAATAATTATGGTATTTGTTAAGCACTTACTATGTGCCAGGCACTGTACTAAGCGCAGGGGTGGATACCAGCAAATTGGGTTGGACACAGTCCCAGTCCCACGTGGGGCTGACCGTCTCAATCCCCATTTGCCAGATGAGGTATCTGAAGCCCAGAGAAGTGGAGCGACTCGCCCACGGTCACACAGCAGACAAGTGGTGGAGCCAGGCCCGTGCTCTATCCACTAAGCCGTACTGCTTCCCCTGCTTCACACCATTTTCGTGATATGTTTATTTTTAACCAGCTTTGTGGGGATTGGGGGGGAAGGTAAATAACCTTTTCTTGCTTGTTTCCCTCCCTGAACAACAAATTTCCAGGCAGGCATAGGGATGAATCAGTCAATCCATCAGTCAGTGGTATTTAATGAGCATTTACGATGTGCAGAGCCCTATACTAAGTGCTTGGGGGAGAGTACAGTACCACAGAATTAGCAGAGCCGCTCTCTGCCCGATAACGAGCTTACGGTCTGGAGATGTCAAAAAAAAAAAATCAACTGCCTCTCCTGGGGCGTCGGGAGAGAATGGCCATACTGGAAGTGGTGAATCAGACTAATGGGGTCATTTGAAGATAGCAGATTTGCTAGGGTGCGCTTTGTTGATATATGGCACAGAGTTTTCTCAACCCTTGAATTATTAGAATAATAATTGCAGTACCCGTTAACCGCTTACTGTGTGCGTAGCACTGTACTAAGGCCTGGGGTCGATACGAGATAATAATCAGGTTGGACGCAGTCTCTGCCCCACGTGGGGCTCACGGTCTACGTAGGAAAGAGTGAGACTGAATCCCCATCCATCGATAAATCACTGGTATTTATTCGAGTGCTTGCTGTGCGCAGAGCAGCGTACTAAGCGCCTCGGAGAGTACGATGCAGTAGGGTTGTCAGGCACTTTCCCTGCCCACACAGAGCTTTGTCTTGAGGGGGAAACAGACATTAACATAAAGAAATAAGGTATAATCCGTAATTCACCGTTACGTTCGTAAGTGCTGCGCGGCCGAGGGTAGGGTGAACGCCAGAGACCCAAAGGCCACCGATCCGCGTGCGTAGATGGGATAGAAGGGCGAGGGAGCCGGGGAAAAGAGGGCTTAACGGAGGAAGGAGGGTTTGAAGGTGGGGGAGAGCGGTGCTGTGGTATTTATGGAGAGGGAGGGAGTCCCAGGATAGACAGAGGACATGGGAAAAACATAGAGGAGATTGGGGCACAGGGAGCAAGCCGGCACTAGAGGAGCAAAATGTGGCGGCGGGGTGAGAAGGGGCTGGAATAGGAGATCGGTGAGGTGAGGTAGGAGGGGGCAAGGTGATGGACTGCTTTCCAGCCAACGGCCAGGAGCTTCTGTAAAATGCAGAGGTGGATGGGTAACCACTGGAGGTTCCTGAGGAGTGGGGAGACGGGGACCGAACGTTTCCCCAGAAAAGTAATCCGGGCTGCGGAAGGAGATACGGGCTGAAGTGGGGAGAGACAGGAGGTCAGCGAGGAGGCGGATGCAGTAGTCACGGTGGGGTGGGGCTAAGTGCGTAGGGCAGTGTGGATCAATCAATCAATCAATCGTATTTATTGAGCGCTTACTGTGTGCAGAGCTCTGTACTAAGCGCTTGGGAAGTACAAGTCGGTAACATCTAGAGACAGTCCCTACCCAACAGTGGGCTCACAGTCTAGAAGGGGGAGACGGAGAACAAAACCGTGGAGAGGAAAGGGCTGATCTTAGCCACGTGGGGAAGGTAGGACCCACGGGCTTTGAATATGAGGCACCCGAGGCACAGCGAGGTGAAGTGACTGGCCCGAGGTCACGCAGCAGACAAGAGGCGGAGGCGGGATTGGAGCCGGGGGCCTCTGACCCTCAGGCCCGGGCTCTTTCCACCAGGCCACGCTGCTTCCACGGGAATGACGTGTTTATCCTGAAGAAGCAGCCATTTGCTTTCAGGGGGCTCTCTGGGGCTTGGGAATTACAACATGGAGTCTTTGAATCTGAGCTCAGCTGGGAGTGCCGAATGATCAGGTAATGTTTTATTCAGGGCTGCATATATAACATTAAAATGCAGTCTAAATACATTAATCACGTATACAATAGCCAGTTAAACACTGCCTTGCTGCCTTAAAGGGCTGGTGGCTTGCAAAGTCCTCTGTTGCCACCTTTTGGCGAGCTGGCCTCTTTCCCCGAAAAAAATCCCTGCCGCCGTCGAAAGGGAAGGTCGTTTGTGTCCAAGAGTTATTATCATCATCATCAGTCATATTTATTGAGCGCTTACTATGTGCAGAGCACTGTACTAAGCACTTGGGAAGTACAAATTGGCAACATATAGAGACAGTCCCTACCCAACAGTGGGCTCACAGTCTAAAAGGGGGAGACAGAGAACAAAACCAAACATACCAACAAAATAAAATAAATAGAATAGCTATGTACAAGTAAAATAAATAGAGTAATAAATATGTACAAACATATATACATATATACAGGTGCTGTGGGGAAGGGAAGGAGGTAAGATGGGGGGATGGAGAGGGGGATGAGGGGGAGAGGAAGGAAGGGGCTCAGTCTGGGAAGGCCTCCTGGAGGAGGTGAGCTCTCAGCAGGGCCTTGAAGGGAGGAAGAGAGCTAGCTTGGCGGATGGGCAGAGGGAGGGCATTCCAGGCCCGGGGGAGGACGTGGGCCGGGGGTCGATGGCGGGACAGGCGAGAGCGAGGTACGGCGAGGAGATTAGCGGCGGAGGAGCGGAGGGTGCGGGCTGGGCTGGAGAAGGAGAGAAGGGAGGTGAGGTAGGAGGGGGCGAGGTGATGGACAGCCTTGAAGCAGAGGGTGAGGAGTTTCTGCCTGATGCGTAGGTTGATTGGTAGCCACTGGAGATTTTTGAGGAGGGGAGTAATATGCCCAGAGCGTTTCTGGACAAAGATAATCCGGGCAGCAGCATTAGCGCTGATCCAGTCTTTACTCTCTCTAGCTCGTCTTGGGGGAAGGCAGACGGCCCACAGAGCGTCCTCACCTACGGGAACCTCAACCAGTCTGTCAGCGGTGGGGGGTTTGAAGTGGTTTAATATGCGCCAAAAGCACCATACCAAGTCCCATAAGGGGAATGTTCAAAGCCCTACTGAAGGCTCACCTCCTCCAGGAGGCCTTCCCGGGCTAAGCTCCCCCGTCACCCCAACTCGCTCCCTTTGCTCTCCCCCCGGCCCCACAGCACTTGTGTCTCTATGTCCATATCTATAATTCTATTTATTTATATTAATGCCTGTTTACTTTTATATCTATAATTCCATTTATCTATATTGGTGCCGTTGATGCCTGTTTACTTGTTTCGATAATAATAATAATGATGGCATTTCTTAAGCGCTTACTATGTGCAAAGCGCTGTTCTGAGCGCTGGGGAGGTTACAAGGTGATCCCACGGGGGGCTTATAGTCTTCATCCCCATTTTGCAAATGAGCAGACTGAGGCCCAGAGAAGTGAAGTGACTTGCCCAAAGTCACACAGCTGACAATTGGTGGAATCGGCTTTGAGCCCCTGACCTCTGACTCCAAAGCCCGGGCTCTTTCCACTGAGCCACGCTGCTTCTCGATGAGCCCCCTCCTTCCCATCCCCCCGTCCTACCTCCTTCCCCTCCCCACAGCACTTGTATATATGCTTGTACAGATTTACTACTCTATTTTACTTGTACGTATTTACTATTCGATTTATTTTATTTTGTTAATATGTTTTGTTTTGTTGTCTGTCTCCCCCTTCTAACAATAATAATAATAATGATGATGGCATTTGTTAAGCACTTACTATGTGCAAAGCACTGTTCTAAGCGCTGGGAAGGCTACAGAGTGACAACTTCTCTGGGCCTCAGTTCCCTCATCTGTAAAATGGGGACAACCTGCTCACCTTGTAACCTCCCCAGCGCTTAGAACAGGGCTTTGCACATAGTAAGCGCTTAATAAATGCCATCATTATTATTATTAAGGTGATCGGGTTGTCCCACGGGGGGCTCCCGGTTTTAATCCCCATTTTTACAGATGAGGTAACTGAGGCCCAGAGAAGTGAAGGGACTTGCCCAAAGGCACACAGCTGACAGTTGGCAGAGCCGGGATTTGAACCCATGACCTCCGACTCCAAAGCCCGGGCTCTTTCCGCTGAGCCACGCTGCTTCTGGACTGTGAGCCCGTTGTCGGGTAGGGACCGTCTCTATATGTTGCCGACTTGTACTTCCCAAGCGCTCAGTCCAGTGCTCTGCGCACAGTAAGCGCTCAATAAATACGATTGAATGAATGAATGAATGAATGTCTCCCCCCTTCTAGACTGCGAGCCCGTTGTGGGCAGGGATTGTCTCTCTTGGTCGCCGAATTGTACTTTCCAAGCGCTTAGTACAGCACTCTGCACGCAGTAAGCGCTCAATAAAGACGACTGAATGAATGAGTGGAGAGTTCAGGGCTGAGTGAATCACCAGCCCAGAGCTCTAGCAGAAACACGGTGTCAGGATGGATGGATGGTCAAGAAGAGATTCCGGCAAAAGTCTCTTATAATAATAATAATAATAATGGCATTTATTAAGCGCTTACTATGTGCAGAGCACTGTTCTAAGCGCTGGGGAATTTACAGGGTGATCAGGTTGTCCCACGTGGGGCTCACAGTCTTCATCCCCATTTTACAGATGAGGGAACTGAGGCCCAGAGAAGTTAAGTGACTTGCCCAAAGTCACACACCTGACAAGTGGTGGAGCCGGGATTTGAACCCATGACCTCTGACTCCAAAGCCCGGGCTTTTTCCACTGAGCCACGCTGCTTCTCTTCAGCTCAGCTTGGCCTTTGACCAGCCATGAATATTATAGTTGGCCTGTGTTGCGGCTGCACTTTTCTAATCCATCAGTGGTATCTCTTGAGCACTTATGAGATGCCAGTACAACCGAGTCGCTAGACACGTTCCCTGCCCTTAAGGAGCTTACAGTCGAGACTGAAGTAGCCTCTCACAGTACCCAGGCGTGGTCAGCGTGGACGTAATAGCAGTACACGGAATCAAATGTTCCCATTAAAAGTAACTCACTCACCGTAGCGGTATATCACCAGGCAAAAGCGATTCATCGGGCTTTGCCTTCCATTATCAGTCGGGAAAAGGAAAACGAGACGGGATGTTAGCATTCGCGTTCAGAGCACCCACCCTGAGAGACGGAGGGATTCTGGACTTGGAAGCCATCAACACGACTGGGGAGGAACAGCCGGTAGTAGCCATCCGTCTGTCACTCAAGATATGAGTCATTAGTCGCCTTGTGCCCAGTCATTCAGGGCTGCCATACATTTCTTGTACTTCCCCAGCGCTTAGTACAGTGCTCTGCACACAGTAAGCGCTCAATAAATACGACTGAATGAATGAAAGAATTTCTTCACGGCTGTTGACAAAAATGGTGGCCCATAACCCTTCCCCTCGCCACCTCCCCCCCAGAAAGTGTGTGCTTTGGCAGTCCAGAGCATGTCAAATTTCAATCATCCATTCCTCATTCGCCTTCATAGAGCCCTTACTGTGTGCTTACTAACTTGGGGAGTTACTTCCCCTCAGAGGCTTCTGTCTGATTTTCAGTCTCCCCCGCAGTGTCTGAATCCTCTTAGTTTGAGTCTTCATTAAAAAAGAAATCCACACCCATAAATCACTTAAAACGGTGGGATTATTATAACCCTACCTATCGCGTTAATGCAGAATTGATCAATTTCAGTGACTTCCTAGTGCTGAAATTCACCCTGTAAGTGTTAGTTATTATCCGTGCCGGTTATCTGTTGTGACGGCTGCATATTAGGAAATGATGGGCCTTCTTTTGTTGTCATTCTTTCATTGTCCTCCACCATAGTCTTTCATCAGATTGGAGCTGTACCAGATGACTCAATTGTAATATTTATTGAGCACCTGCTGCGTGCAGAGCATTGTACTAAGCACCTGGGAAAATGCACCAAAAGCAAAGGACCAGATATCAGCCCTCACGGTGCTTACAGCATAAGGGAGCGACAAACACAAAATCATTTAGGGTGAAAAAGAGAAAGATGAAGCGCTGGAGTCGGTAAATTGATTTGTTCAAAAGTGAGTGGGTGTGAATACCAAAGTCCTGAGGTAGCTAGTAGCTGGATGAATGTGCCTTGGGAAAAAGAACATTTATCAGGGACTATCTCCCGGAGGAGGTGGGATTTCAGGAGAGATGGGGGAGAGCTGTGGTCCGGCTGATCTGACGTTGGAGGGATTCCCAGGCAGAAAGAGAAGGTGCGCAACGGGTCAGGGGCAGAAATCCCAAACAAAGCGCAATAGGAAGGTAAGACTGGGAGGAATGAAGAGCGTGAGCTGGGGCGTAGTGGGAGAAGGGAGCTGATGAGAGGCAGAAAGCCGTGGGTATGTCTCCGAGTCAGTGTTAGGAGTTTCTGTTTGATTTGGAGAGTGCTAGATAGCCATTGGGGGGTTCTGAGAAGTAGCAGAGAGATGTGCGGAGAATGACTTTTGAAAAATAATTTAGGTGGCAAAGTGAAACATCAGTCGACGGCTCGAGGAGGAGGCTGCTGCAGTAGTTTAGCACGCAGTAAATGCTCGATAAATACGACTGATTACTTGAAAATGCGTCCCAGCAGCAGGCCGACGAGGCCTGTTGCCTGGATGGGATTTCCTCCAAAGATATTTCCCTCTCCGAAAGGCGCCGTGCCTCTGCCAGCTTTGCTGTGGGTCTCGCCGGTCATCCGGGGAAGTCGAGTGACAGAGGGCCGGGGGCCTAGGAAGCCGACTCCGAAAGCCAGGAGGTCCCGGACGCCCGGGAAGCTTCGATCCTCCTGCCTCCCGGTGACCCCGGCCGGGCGGACGCGTGTGCGGACGGGGGTCTCTCCCGTTCTCGGCTGCTCCTGCACAGGTGGTCCGTGGTGGCCCCCTCTATGTTGGCAACTTGTAGAGGAGCGGCGTGGCTCAGTGGAAAGAGCCCGGGCTTTGGAGTCAGAAGTCATGGGTTCGAATCCTGGCTCTGCCACGTGTCTGCTGTGTGACCTTGGGTAAGTCACTTCTCAGAGCCTCAGTTACCTCATCTGTAAAATGGGGATGACGACAGCCCCACGTGGGACAACCTGATCACCTTGTATTCCCCCCAGCGCATAGAACAGTGCTTTGCACATAGTAAGTGCTTAACAAATGCCATCGTTATCATTATTGTACTTCCCAAGCGCTTAGTACAGTGCTCTACACACAGTAAGCTCTCAATAAATACGACTGACTGACTGACTGAATGAATGAATGAATAAAAGAGCCCCAAACTCCTGGAAAGAAACCGATTCCACATTCAGCGCTTAGAACAGTTCTTTGCACATATTTAAGTGCTTAATAAATGCCATTATTATTATTATTATTATTATTATTATTATTATTATTATTTCGGCAAGGACGAGTCTGACCATAGGCCCACTAACTGAAACCATTGTGGATACTGAGGTCACCTTCGCCTCGCTTTGTCACATCAAATAACTCACTTTCTGGGGCTGTAAGAAGGGAAGGACTCCTTGAGGGCTAAGATGCTTTGACCAGATGCCAGCAGTATCTCTCTTCTATAAAGAATGACCCTCTCGGGCAACTCTAACTCGTTGGAGGAAAATCCATTTGCAGTTTGGAATTTCGTGTTTATTTGCCTGAGAAAAGTAAAAGAGGCCCGGAGCCTGAGGAGTGGGCTGGAATGGAAGGAGAACTCCCAGGGGTAGAGGGAGACGACTCGGCGGATATCAGTAGCGGGATACTGTACATATTCGATTTATTTTATTTTGTTAATACGTTTTGTTTTGTTCTCTGTCTCCCCCTTCTAGACTGGGAGCCCACTGGTGGGTAGGGACCGTCTCTAGATGTTGCCAAGCTGGACTTCCCAAGCGCTTAGTACAGTGCTCTGCGCACAGTAAGCGCTCAATAAATACGATTGAATGATAGCCGGATGGGCCAGACGTTTTGGCTTCCTAGAGTGGTACCACCTTGAAAGAGGCAAGGGAATTCATAGCCACCCTTGATGATAATACAGATTGTGGTTTTTCTTAAGCGCCTACTATGTGCCGGGCACTGTACTAAACACCTGTCTCCATGTTTTGTTTTGTTGTCTGTCTCCCCCTTCTAGACTGTGAGCCCGCTGTTGGGTAGGGACCGTCTCCGGATGTTGCCGACTTGTACTTCCCCAGCGCTCAGCACAGTGCTCTGCACACAGTAAGCGCTCAATAAATACGATTGAATGACTGAATGAATACAAGCAAATGGGGTTGGTCAGGCACAGTCCCAGGCCCACGTGGGGCTCACACTCTCAATCCCCATTGTACAGACGAGGTAACTGAGGCCCGGAGAAGTGAAGGGACTTGCCCACGGTCACGCAGCAAACACGTGGCGGGGCGGGATTAGAACCCGTGACCTTCTGCCTCCATCCCGGGCGCTGCTTCAAAGAAAGCACGTGGACAAAGGCTGTTGCCTTCATTTAATTGTTTCCAACACGGGAATGAGAAGATCGTTCCATTTGGCATCAGTGTAAAACTCAAGTGAGCTGGAAATTTTGAAACCTTCAGGACTTGAGGGCTCCAGAGAACGGCAGCAGCACTCGGGAAGCTAATTCCATCCCCTCTCCAAGCCCCATACGTCTGAGGCGGGAAGCCTTTCCAAGCTTTTCCAAGCCTTTCCTTGGGAGGCGGGGCGGAGAGGACACCAAATATAGCAGCCTTGTTCTATTTTACCTCCCCGCCGTCGTCATATTTAGTGAAACTTTTAGGTGGGGCTGATCTGTCCCCCTGGCATTTGTGACTAGCTGTGCCATGGGGGCCTTCTCCGTGCCAGGCCAGTTCATTCATTCATTCGGTCGTATTTATTGAGCGCTTACTGCGTGCAGAGCACTGGACTGAGCGCTTGGGAAGTCCAAGTTGGCAACATAGGGAGACGGTCCCTAGCCGACAGCGGGCTCACAGGCGAGAAGGGGGAGGCATATTTGCCAAGCACCGCTCTAAACGCTGGGGTAGCTACAAGGGAAATCAGGTTGGTCCATGTGGGGCTCACGGTCTTCATCCCCATTTTACAGATGGGGGAACTGCGGCCCGGAGAAGTGAAGCGGCTCGGCTGAAGTCACACAGCCGATCAGTGGACTGTGAACTCCGTGTTGGGTTCCCCAACTTACAGCTTACGGGGGCGGTCCGGGAGCACGATGGATGGGAAAGGAGCGTGGCCTAGTGGAGAGAGCAAAGTGGAGTCAGGGGACCTGAGTTCCAATCCTGGTTCCACCACTTGCCTTTCCGTCACCTCCAAAAGCAGAAGCTCAGTTCGTTCAGCGGAAAGCTGTATCGATTAGTCAGTGGTATTTATTGAGTGCTTACTGTGTGCAGAGCACTGTACTAAGCCCCTTCCTTCCTCTCCCCCTCGTCCCCCTCTCCGTCCCCCCCACCTTACCTCCTTCCCTTCCCCACAGCACCTGTATATATGTATATATGTTTGTACATATTTATTACTCTATTTATTTATTTTACTTGTACATATCTATTCTATTTTATTTTGTTAGTATGTTTGGTTTTGTTCTCTGTCTCCCCCTTTTAGACTGAGAGCCCACTGTTGGGTAGGGACTGTCTCTATATGTTGCCAATTTGTACTTCCCAAGCGCTTAGTACAGTGCTCTGCACATAGTAAGCGCTCAATAAATATGATTGATGATGATGATGAGTGCTGTATGCCCCTGTGGGAAGACTGTTTAGAACGGCGAATCCAAATGTCAAAGCTGAATACCTTGGAGCGCAGAGCACACCACCAAAACAGTTCCATCCTCACATTTCTACACTGGTCACAGGAACGGAAGGTGAGCCCAAGTTACTTAGACCTTTAAGGATACTTAAATCCCACTTGCCAGCTGGGATTCATATTAACCGCCCTGGGCCTCGGTTTCCTCCTCTCAGTCGGATCCCCCGAGGGGCTCACAGCCTAAGCAGGAGGAAGAACGGGCTTGGTCGCCCCATCTTACAGATGAGGAAACTGAGAAGTGAAGGGATCTGCTTAAGATCAAACAGCAGACCAGTGGCAGGGCAGGGATTAGAACCCAGATCCTTGGCCTCCCGGGCCTGTGCTCTTTCCGCTAAGCCGTAAGAGTTGGCGGGTGGGGGTGTACACAGAGGCAAGGGGTGGAACGGGAAACCTCTCTGACCGTCAGTTACGGATGAGTAACACGGTTACATTTATGACTATACAGTTCTGGGTGATTTAGGTAATAATTAGAGTATCCCACTTTTGTTCCAGAACCAATCCGTCATTTATCGCGTTTTCCTGGGAGAAAATGGGTTCTGACTGCCGCATTTTGACCAGATGCAGTTTTCAGGAACTAATTGGGTCATGAGTCCAGAGACTATCCGTAATGAATATACATCTGTGTCTGCTTTGAATGCAAATTTACCTAAGCTTTTTGATGGGCGCTGGGCCCGGGGCGGGGGGGAAATACATATTTTACTTCTGTATGGCCCTCTTGTGCTCCGCACCCAAGAAAGTTCTGGCTAATGATGTTGATTACAGAGTGAAAGTAATCAACATCATTAGCCAGAACTTTCTTGGGTGCGGAGCACAAGAGGGCCAAAAACATAGTGAAAGTTTTTGGAAGAGTTTCTCCCTCTCAAGAGTCCCGTAGTTGTACAGGCCATCTTGCCGTCAGGAGCATCATCTTCAAACCCGAGGGCAACTAACTCGGCTGCTTTTTATTGAATTGCCATGGGGCACTAAGTTTGTGTCTTTTTGTGGCTTTTCACATATTAATTTGTGTTATGAGAAAGTAAATGAATGGAGGCAGGGGTGTGAGAGAGAGAGAGAGTAGCACATAGCATAGCCTAGTGGAAAGAGAATGGATTTAGGACATAGAGGACCGCAGTTCTCATCCCGGAATGAAATAATTAGTCAATGGTATCTATTAAGCACTTACCGCATGCAAAGCACTGTACTAAGTGCTTGGGAGAGAGTTCACTACAATAGCGTTGATAGGCACAGTTCCTTCCCTCAAGGAGTTTACAGTCTGGTTGGGGGAGAGATAATTAAAATCAGTTCTAGATGGGGGAAGCATCCGAGTGTAGAGATAAGTACTGTCGGGCTGGGGGGGGTAAGGTGAGTATCAGTCTTTTAGACTGTGAGCCCACTGTTGGGTAGGGACTGTCTCTATGTGATGCCAATTTGTACTTCCCAAGCGCTTAGTACAGTGCTCTGCACATAGTAAGCGCTCAATAAATACGATTGATTGATTGATTGATTGATCAAAATGTTTAAGGGGCACAATCCCAAGTACGTATGTGATGGAGAGGGGAGGGCAAATAGGGTGGGGAAATGAGGGGCTAGAAAGGGCCTCTTGATTTTCGGAGGACTCGGAGAATGGGGAGAGCGGTTGTTTTGTTGGCCGAGAAGGGGAGGGACGGCCAGACCAGAGGGAGGATGTGGGCAAGGGGCAAGGCCAGATAGGTGAGCTCGAGGTACAGAGAGTAGGTTGGCATTATGGAACTAAGCCGCCCCTTTTCCTCCGCCCCCTTTGATCTACCCCACCACCCTGCCCCACAGCACTTGTGTATATATGTACATATTTATAATTGCAATTCGATTTATTTTTATTAAAGATGTGTGTATGTCTATAATTCCGTTTATTTCTAACGATGCTACTTTTGCCCGTTTACTCGTTTTGCTGTCTCTTCTCCCCCCCACCCCCCAGACTGTGAGCCCATTACGGGCAGGGATTGTCTCTATTTGTTGCTGAATTGTACTTCCCAGGTGCTTAGTACAGGGCTCTGCACACAGTAAGCGCTCAATAAGTACTGTCGAATGAACGAGTGAATGAGAAGCAAAGTGTGCGGGCTGGGCTGTAGTATGAGATGAGTGAAGTAAGGGAGGAGGAGGAGAGCTCACTGAGTGTCTTAACACCAAAAATAAGAAGTTTCTGGTATGGAGGTAGATAGGCAACCACTGGAGGTTCCTGAGGAGTGGGGAGTTGTGGACTGAACGGTTTTTCCCGAAAAAGACGCGGGCAGCAGAGAAGTGCGGACTGGAGTGGGGAGAGGACAGAGATCCCCCCAAGTTCCTCAGGGCCCCACTGCTCTCGACCCAGCCTTCCTGACAAGAGTTTTCAATTTTGTTTTCAGGTCCACATCGGTCAACTATATTCAACCGACAAGCTTGTCGTCGAGAATCGAGAGAGACCTTCCACCTAAGCCGAGCCCGGTGATCCCGCAGTGGCAGCAGCCACGCCACGGACCAGCATCGCCCGTCGGCGCCCAGAAATGTTCCCAGCGTGGACCACGCGTGGCCTGCGACGCAGCATCGTATACTAGTTAGAACTCTCATTCGTGAGAAGCTGATTATCCGCGAAACCCGCTTCCATCGTTTTGCAAGCCAAGGGGTACAGAGTGACCGTCTCGTGGCTCACGGGCTAGGCTACGGAGCTAGAGTTCTGTGGAAATAATGCTACGCGTTATTTTTCCATCTCGTTTGTGATTTTTTTGCCTCTGGTAAAGAATATTTTCAGGCTTTTGTTTCTTGGTCTCGTTTGGCAATAAACGAAGAAAAAAGTACGATACACCTGTCCTCTTTGGTTTTCCACCCGAAATGAGCGTTCAAAAGCATTATTTCGTCTGCACGTTATTGGTCTGCATCTCGGGGTGAAATGCATTCGGCTCTTGATGCTTTCCGGTTTTTGGAAAACAACTGCATAGACCTGGCAAAGGAGAAAGGAGTGATGAGGCAGGGCTGCACATTTCCCCCCCCCTCCCGGCATTCCTGCAACCAATCAATCGATGGTATTTATTGAGCACTTACTGTGTGCACAGCACTGTACTAAGCGCTTGGTAAAATACAACAATCGATACACGTGACCTCTGTCCACGGGGAGCTTACAGCGTGAGGGGGAAGCAGGCATTTAGATTAGGGGTAGGGAAAGTGGGTGGGATATTTAACCTCATAACTACGTGGGCTGAGGTGACTTTCGAAGTGCTTAAGGCGGACCCCGCCAACTTCACAGAGGGGAGGGAGGATAGGAGAAATGAAGGGCTTCGCCTGGGAAGGCCACTTGGACGAGATGAGATTTTTAGGAAGGTTTGGTCCCGAGTTGTCATAGAAATAGTACTCAGCAGACACCTCCTGTGAGCAAAGCACACAGTCGAGTGTCGGGGGAAAAACATACGGTCGAGAATGAGACGGTCCCTGAGCCACCGGCGACGCAAAAACTGCAGGATGGAGGCTTGCCCCTGCTGATACTGGGGACCCCTGCCCACGCACGGGCTGAAGTTCCAGGGAAGTGGAAACTGGGCAGAACTGGGGGGTAGGAGGAGGCCCAGCCTCAGAAACTCCTGCCCATCGACTTTAAGGTTTTCAGTCAGCTCTCTCTCCCCTCTATTTATCCACTCACTTTTCCCCAGCTCCCATCCTTTATTCCTTTAAAGTTAACCTACTCACTGTGCCTCATTCTCACGACTCCCCTTTAACCCAAGCCCTTCTCCCTGACTGGAATCCACTCCCCCTTCACGTCTGCCAGATGTTTGTTCTTCTCCCAAATCACATCTGCTCCATCCAGCTGGCCTCTCTGACGCTTTCCCTTCTACCTCCTCAGCACATCTGTACGTAGCTTATATTCACTATTACGTATTAACTCAAATGATTTGAGTGTGCTGCCCCTGCTAGGCTCTATCCTCTCACGTGCTCATTAAATGCTACTGATGGGGAAGAGCGGAGGCAAAGACATATTTCCTCATCTTACTGTTAGGAAAAGTCGCCTGTTGAGGCTAGGGCTTCTCCATTTTGAAGTGGGTGGGATATTTAGCTTCACTGAGGACTGTGCTTCCTCATCTCTAAAACTCCCCAAATGTGCCCAATACTAGCAAGCCTGTCCAGAGGGGGAAAAAAAGGTGTCCACTTAATAATAATAATAAGGAAAGCCCCTGCTTAGCATACAATTTTCTTCATCCTACAAGGTCACATTGAAAGACCTGAAACCAAAAACATCTTTAGGAAGCAGTGCGGCCTAGTAGAGACAGCGTGGGCCCGGGCGTCAGGGATCTGGGGTCTAATCCCAGCTTCACCACTTTCCCGCTCTGTGATCTTGGGCAAGTGAATTGACTTCTCGGTGCCTCAGTTGTCATCTAAAAAATGGGGAATAAATGCCCCAGCGCCTGGAACGGAGTAAGTGCTTAAAATCCACAAATATTATTATTAATAGATGGGGAATGGTCCCGATAATTGTCTTAAATCTTCACTTTGCTAACATAGGCTTTTCAGTGGCTATTTCTGAATGCAAATTTTTCTTCAATTGATGAAATTGATATTTCTTGAGCACCTGCTGTGGGTAGAATACCGTATACTAAGTAATTGGGAGAACACAATAGTCAGTACACCCCAACGCCACCCTTCCGTGTCTAGCCAGTGGATGCTTGACATTTTAATTTTGGAAAAATCTGGGGGGAGGTCTGGTGAAAACACCTTACTAGTGAACACTGTCCAGGTGAACCAACTCACCAAAAACCTGCGTCATTGTCATGACTCAGGGAACTAGCATGAGAAGTAGTGTGGCCTAGTGGAAAGACCACAGGCTTGGAAGTCAGAGGGCCTGGGTTCTAATCCTGACTCAAGTGACTTGCCCGAGCTCACCCAGCATGAAAGTGGAAGAGCGGGGATTAGAACCCAGGTCCTCTGACTCCCGGGCCTGTGCTCCTTCCAGCAGGCCAGGCTGTTTGTGTGCTCCTGGTAACGTGCTCGCCTACTCGGCGCTTCCACAGGAACACCACCGGCTGGGATGAGACAGCAGGTGGTGTTCCACAAACGACCAGCACTGGAGTCAATTGTTTTGCACGGGTCCCAGCGTGGCCTAGTTCTAATCCCGGCTCTACCGCTTGTCTGTTATAATAATAATAATGGCATTTATTAAGCGCTTACTATGTGCAAAGCACTGTTCTAAGCGCTGGGGAGGTAACAAGGTGATCAGGTTGTCCCATGTGGGGCTCACAGTCTTAATCCCCATTTTACAGATGAGGGAACTGAGGCACAGAGAAGTCACACAGCAAAATGGTGGAGCCACGATTTGAACCCCATGATCTCTGACCCCAGAGCCCAGGCTCTTTCCTCTGAGCCACGCTGCTGTTAGGTGACTTTAGGCAAGTCACTTAAATTTGGCCTCAGTTACCTCATCTGTAAAATGGGGATTAAGACTGAGTCCTTTACAGACAGGCCCAATCTGATGATCTCGTATCTACCTCAGTGTTTAGTACAGCGCCTGGCACATAGTAAGAACTTAAACACCGTTAAAAAAAAGACAAAAAGTCAGGACCGAGACTTATCCAACATTCTCAATGGAAGGCCTCCTTGCTGGCCTCTCTGCCTTCTGTCTCTCCCCACTCCGATCCATACTCCATTCTGCCGCCCTGACTTTTTTTTCCTTCAAAATTGTTCAGGCCGTGTTTCCCCGCTTCTCAAGAAACTCCAGTGGTTGCCCATTCACTTCCGCATCAGACAACAACTCCGTACCCTCGGCTTTAAGGCACCCGATCACCTCGCCCCCTCCTACCTCACCTCCCTACTCTCCTACTACATCCCAGCCCGCAAACTTGGCTCCTCTGATACTAAGCTTCTCACTACGCCTCGGTCTCGTCTATCTCGCCGCCGACCTCTCGCCCTCATCTTGCCTCCGGCCTGGGACGCCCTCCCTCCTCAGATCAGGCAGATAATTGCTCTCCCTCACTTCAAAGCCTCACTGAAGGCACGTCTCCTCCAAGAAGCCTTCCCTGATTCGGCCACCTCTCTTCTCCCCCTCTCTTCTGCATTGCCCTGCCTTGTTCCCTTCCTTCACCCTCCCTCCCATCCCCACTGCACATCTGTATATACCTGTAATTTATTTGTGTATATTAACGTCTCCCCCCTCTAGACTGTGAGCTCATTATGGGCAGAGAATGTGTCTGTTTCTTAAGTTGCACATTGTACAGTGCTTTGCACGCACTAAGCGCTCAATAAATACGACAATGAATGAATGAGGCCGTCATCCTCACCCTTCCTACAGGGAGCAATTTCTGATTTTATGCTCGAAGGATCATCGTCATCATCATCAATCGTATTTATTGAGCGCTTACTATGTGCAGAGCACTGTACAAATGGCTTGGGAAGTACAAATTGGCAACACATCGAAGGATGTGACATATCCAGAATACTTCATTCTTTGATATGGGTGAGAACAATCAGCTCTGCTATTCCCATGTACCAGAGAAGTGCACTGAGTGAAATACCTATATAATTGTAAAAAGTATGAGGTTTCTCTATAATATTGGCTCCTCTCGAAAATAAGTTACTAGCAAAAGCTAGTGATCATCCTTCAATACATAAGATTGAATCGTCTCTCAAAAGCATTCATTCATTCAGTCGTATTTAGTGAGCGCTGATGGACATCAATCAATCAATCAATCGTATTTATTGAGCGCTTACTGTGTGCAGAGCACTGTACTAAGCGCTTGGGAAGTACAAGTTGGCAACATATGGAGACGGTCCCTACCCAACAGTGGGCTTACAGTCTAGAAGACTGTAAAAGCATGTTAGGTCACTACCACAGTCTGGCACTTGTTTCAAGGGAAAACACGCAGCAAGGCATCCGTGAAACACCTGCATAACATACACTTGTGCAAGTGTCAAGAAGGGAAAGATTTTCAAGCCATCGACCTCTCGGGGACAAAATGAGTGTTAAAACCACGTTTCGCCTCCCTCGATACTGAATTTAAACAAATATCAAAATTGCCTTTGCCAGAAAACTGTAAGGCATATGAAAAATTCAACTCAACCAAATGAACCATAACGGGAGTTTTATCCCTTGAATTTATTTCTTTTCTCATTAGACACCAGATGATGCGCTTTAAAATTATGTAAGCCTGCTAGTATTATACATTTCAAAATACAATATTTGGCTTCACTTTCCGAACACAGATCTCTTCCAGATCTGAGATTCCCACGGAAACCGGAATTGTGTTTTTCAGTGGGGCCAGCCTTCCGAGTACATCGAAGACAGAACAGAGAGAACGGCGGGGGCTTCCACGGTCCGGACACCCATCCAGCCAAGCTAGCCTTTATCGACTCCATAGAAATAAAGCTTTAATTTTATACATATATATATATTAGTACAGTGCTCTGCACGCCGTAAGCGCTCAGTAAATACGACTGAATGAATTTAAAAGCTGAAGCCTTAAAGTGCTGAACAAGCTTACCGCAAAGTTGGTTCTCATCAGACGGGATCTGGAGATCGACCGACTATGCAGGTTGAAGGAGAGAGAAGACTCAAATCCTCCACTCCTCCGGAATCCACCCCTTCGTCTCCAGCTAAATTGTTGCCACACTGGTCCGGGCACTTGTTCTACCCCATCTGGACTACTCACAGACTCCGTGTCTCCAGTCCAAACTTCCCTTTGTAGCCCAGATCATTTTCCCGAAGCACCATCCCGTGGGCATTTCCCCACTCCCGATGGAAGCCCGTTCCTCTCTGCATCAAGCAGAAATTCCTGACTGATGCTAAGACCTTCTCTGATGGGTCTCTCATCTCTTCCCACCTTCTCTCTCCCTCTTCTGCTACTTCACCACTTCCATGTCACCTAAGAACTTGGGGGCTCATTCCCCCCGTGGCCCTTTGTGCACGTTTTTCCACTCCTACCCGTAAATCACTCGATCAGTGGTATTTACTGAGCACTTACTGTGTGCAGAGCACTGGGAAATTGGTAGACGAGATCCCTGCCCACAGGGAGTTTGGGGGTCTGCACAGTTGGGGAGAGGGAGGGCAGACATTAGAATAGATTAGGGGTGGGGAAAGCATAAAATAATTTATTTTAGTGCTCTAGATTATAAGTAAGGGCAGGGATCGGGTCTACTAATTCTATTGTACTATTCTAGGTACTTAGCACAAAACGTCTCAATAAATACCACCGATTGATTGAAGCCTGGTGCGTAATAGATGCATTGTACTTAAACTTTTAAGATGTAGAAAGCTTAAGCATAGGTCTCTAGTGATTAAAACATTTCCAATCAATCATTTGTGTCACTGGGCAATTTTCTGCAAGTTACAAACTTGAAGATTGAACAGTCTTTTACAGTGATTACTTATTTCCTGTCATTAGTGTACATTAGGGATACCGCTACATCCAACATGGAATCCTCTTCCCACAGATGTCTTGGAAGGAGGTGAAACCACAAATCCTCAAGAGGCAACTGAAAGAAAAAAAGAAACAAACATTTAAAAATATTACTCTCCTCCTGAATCTCTCATTCTGGTCAGCATTAGTGAAACATTCTCTCAGGGCCCACCTAATTGTGTAAAAGCCAAGACTGTGTATAATAATAATAATAATGGTACTTGTTAAGCGCTTACTATGTGCAAAGCACTGTTCTAAGCGCTGGGGGGATACAAGGTGATCAGCTTGTCCCACTTGGGGCCCACAGTCTTAATCCCCATTTTACAGATGAGGGAACTGAGGCAGAGAGAAGTTAGGTGACTTGCCCAAAGTCACACAGCTGACAATTGGCGGAGCGGGATTGGAACCCATGACCTCTGACTCCAAAGCCCGTGTTCTTCCCACTGAGCCACGCTGCTTCTATTTTTAAAAAATAAGAAGATCAATGAACGGTATTTATTGGCCCTTTCTTTGTTCAGGGCACTGTACTAAGCACGTGGGAAAGTGCATTACAATAGAGTTAACAGACGCGAGCCACAGCCTAGCGGGTAGAGCACGGGCCTAAGAGTCGGGAGGACATGGGTTCGAATTCCGCTCCGCCACCTGTCTGCTGTGGGACCTTGAGCAAGTCACTTCACTTCTCTGGACCTCACTGACCTCATCTGTAAAATGAGGATTAAAACTGTGGGCCCCACGTGATCTGCTTGCATCTACAGCGTGGCTCAGTGGAAAGAGCCCGGGCTTTGGAGTCAGAGGTCATGGGTTCAAATCCCGGCTCCGCCACTTGTCAGCTTTGGGCAAGGCACTTCACTTCTCTGGGCCTCAGTTCCCTCATCTGTAAAATGGGGATTAAGACTGTGATCCCCACGTGGGACAACCTGATCACCTTGTATCCCCCCAGCGCTTAGAACAGCACTCAGCACATAGTAAGCGCTTAGCAAATACCATCATTATTATCTACCCCAGCAATTAGTGCACACTGCCTGTCACATAGTAACCACTTAAATACCACTATTATTATTATTATTGTTGTTGTTGTTATTAAAGAGTCCAGGCCTGGGTGTCAGGGGGCCTGGGTTCTAATCCTGGCTCTGCTGCTCGTCTGCTGCATGACCTTGAACAAGTCACTTAACTTTTCTGGGCCTCAGTCACCTCATCAATAAAATGGGGCTTAAATCCTACACTCTCCGATCTAGATAGTGAGCCCCAGGTGGGACAGAGACTGTTCCCAACCTGACAAGCCTGTACTTACCCCAGCACTTAGAACAGTGCTTGGCGCATAGCAGGCTCTTAAAAAAAGGCTTTAGAGTCTAGAAGGGGAGGCAGTCATTAAAACAAATTACAATCAATCAATCGTATTTATTGAGCGCTTACTGTGTGCAGAGCCCTGTACTAAGCGCTTGATAGGAGACTGGTGGCATGAAACGATATGTGCCTTAGTGCTGAGGGTGGGATGAACAGCGAGTGAGAGTTAGCACACCCTACACTCTTGTAACGCCATTCAATCAATGGTATTTACTGAGCGCTTACTACGTGCAGAACGCTGTACTGAGTGCTTGGTAGAGGACAACTCTACTGATGGAAGCTGGAAATCCAGGGTCTAAACAGCCCAGTTCCCGTCCGTGCCCGACCCAGCCTGCTACCGGCGATCGAAAGAGCGGAACTGAGCACCTGAGCGACGAGACGGGCGAGACCGAGGCCCAGGGAGGAGGTGAGCACGAGAGGGATGAAGCGTGCGGGCTGGGTTGTAGAAGGAGAGAAGGGACGGGGCGAGGTGATGGAGAGCCTTGAAGCTGAAGGTGAGGAGTTATTGTTTGATACGGAGGTGGATGGGCAACCACTGGAGATTTTGGGGGAGCCGGGGGTCCGTTTTTGTAGAAAAATGATCCGGGCGGCAGAGTGAAGTATGGACTGGAGCGGGGAGAGACAGGAGGCAGATGCCATAATCCAGGCGGGTTAGGATGAGTGATTCTGTTCACGTGGCAGCAGTTCGGACGGAGAGGAAAGGGCGGATTTTAGCGATGTTGTCAAGGTGGGGCCGGAAGGATTGAGCGATGGATTTAAAACGGGCGTTGAGTGACGGAGAGGAGTCGAGGATAACGCCAAGGTTACGGGCTTGTGAGACAAGAGGGAGGGTGGTGCCATCTACGGTGATGGGAAAGTCGGGGGGGGGGACGGGGTGTGGGTGGGAAGATGAGGAGCTCCGTTTCGGACAGGTTAAATTTGGGGTGACAGCAGGACATCCAAGTAGAGAGGAGGCAGGAGGAGATGCGAGACTGGAGAGAGGGAGAGGGATCCAGGACCGCTTTGGATTTGCACTACAGTGCTTCCCCGGCGAAGTTGCTCTCCTCTCCAAGTGGTTTCAGCTCAACCGTTGAAGGATCAGGCTGAGCAGCCCTGACGGTATTAATGACACAGGTAAACGCTGTCAGCAGGAGAAATCTCTCTCATCAGGTTTTTTTCAAATGACTTGTTCCAGAATGATTTGTCTTTAACCGGTGAAAGGAAGCCAACATTCTCTCTAGTCACATAAAGGCCTCACACCGCTTATTTAAAATGCACTCGGGAGTTATTTCAGCCGGTATTCTTCACTAGTTCTCTCAACTTCCACTCAGCCGAAATGTCATTCAGTTAGTCCTCGCCAAAACAGGCTGTTCTCACGGCCGAGGTCAAATAACTAAACTTTACAAAATAGAGGAGAAACACTACGAAAGAAAGAAAGATGGCTTTAACCCTCTGGCTTGCCTAAACGCATACCGGTCCAATGAGCCGCCACTTCTACAACCCTATTAACCCAAGATTAAAGGGCAATTACAGAGAAGCGGCTTGGCCTAGGGGAAAGAGCCCAGGCCTGGGCGTCAGAGGAACTGGGTTCTAATCCTGCCGTATGACCTTGGGGAAGTCGCTTAACTTCCCTGTACCTCAGTTGCCTCATCTTTATAAAATGGGGATTAAGACCGTGGGACAGGGACTGTGTCAAACCCGATCATCTGTCTCTACTCTGCGTAGAGAAGCAGCGTGGCTCCGGGGAAAGAGCACGGGCTTTGGAGTCAGAGGTCATGGGTTCAAATCCCGGCTCCGCCAACTGTCAGCTGGGTGACTTCGGGCAAGTCACTTGACTTCCCTGTGCCTCAGTTACCTCATCTATAAAATGGGGATGAAGACCGTGAGCCCCCCGTGGGACAACCTGATCACCTTGTAACCTCCCCAGCGCTTAGAACAGTGCTTTGCACATAGTAAGCGCTTAATAAATGCCATCATCGATATTATTATCGCCCCAGCACTTAGTAGAGTGCCTGGAACTTAGAAAGCGCTTAAATACCGTAAAAAAAAAAATACTGAGACCCTTTCAAATGCACCGTGCAAACCAAGGGTTTGGCTCTGGCCCGTCCCCCCCGCCCTACCTCCTTCCCCTCCCCACAGCACCTGTACATATGTTTGTACAGATTTATTACTCTATTTATTTTACTTGTACATATTTCCTATTCTATTTATTTTCTTTTGTTAATATGTTTGGTTTTGTTGCCTGTCCCCCCCTTCTAGACTGTGAGCCCGCTGTTGGGTAGGGACCGGCTCTATATGTCGCCAACCTGGACTTCCCAAGCGCTTAGTCCAGCGCCCTGCACACAGTAAGCGCTCAATAAATACGGCTGAAGGAATGACTGAGGAAAATTATGTGGCAACCCATTTTTATTACCGAATGAGGGCTGAGCTGATTGTCAGAGCAGGAATGTAAAAGTAACTCCACTTACTCTCCTGCAAAGTTTCCCAAATGTTTTCCAGAACCTCTTAGCTTTCTGTCCGCCGTCGGCAGTTGTCTTCGTTGCCGGGGGCCTGACCAAATGCTTTGCTAAAACCCATTTATTGAGGGGGCTAAAGGGGAGATTGGATGGCTTTTGTCCTCTCCCTTTGGCCTGTAAAACAGAAACCTGTCTGCCAGGAGGCCAGCCACTGGCTAGAGCCTAGAATCCTCACCCACCTCCTCGCCTGGACACCATTAGTCAAATCAGCCCCCAACCCAGCACTTAGAACAGTGCTTTGCGCCTAGTAAACGCTTAATAAATGCCATTAAAAAACAAAAAAAAAAAACGGAACCCAAGTCCAGAGCTGCAGGGAAGGGAAAGGCGAGCTGAGAACCGCTGGGCTAGCCGCTTCTCCCTCCCAGTACTCTCCTGGAACCCAAGTGGCCGACCAGACAACCCATCCTCGTCAGTGGCATTTACTGAGCGCCCGCTGTGTGCGGCGTATGAAGTGCTTACTACTGCTACTAATAATGCCATTTGTTAAGCGCTTACTATGTGCAGAGCCCTGTTCTAAGCGCTGGGGGGGATACAAGGTGATCAAGTTGTCCCACGTGGGGCTCACAGTCTTAATCCCCATTTTACAGATGAGGGAACTGAGGCTCTGAGAAGTTAAGTGACTTGCCCCAGGTCACACAGCGGACATGTGGCGGAGTTGGGACTCGAACCCATGACCTCTGACTCCAAAGCCCGTGCTCTTTCCAATGAGCCACACTGCTTGCTTAGTGAAGCACAGAGTGGGCAGACATGCTCCCTGCCATCAATGATGCTTATTTAAATCCTTGCCCAGCCGTCTGAGCGGAATAAAAACACGTGTAGCGCCTATCAATGATGCTTATTTAAATCCTAAATAAAAACATGTGTGGCGCCTATCAATCCTGACTGTGACCTTGGGGAAAAGAGCGCAGGAAGGCAGGAGACCCAGGCTCTAGCTCAGCTTTGCCACTTTCCTTTTGTGTGACCTTGGGCTAGTCATCAATCGTATTTATTGAGCGCTTACTGTGTGCAGAGCACTGTACTAAGCGCTTAACTTCATTAAGTCTTTTAAGTCATTAACTTCTCTGTAAAATGGGGAGGCAATACCTGGTCTCCCCTCCCCCTCAGACTGTGAGCCCTGTACGGGCCAGGGAGTGGATCCAATCTGATTATCCGCTATCTATTCCTGAACTTAATACAGTGCTTGCCACAGAGGAAGCCCTTAAATACCACAGTCATTGTCACCAACCACATCCAAGAAGCTTTGTTTTCATTTAGGGTTTCTTCAATTGGGCAGAAAGCTTGATATTTGCCCACCACGATGAAATTCATAGTTTTGAAACCCATCCTTTCCTTCAGAGAGGAACCAATCGATGGAATTTCTTCAGCGTTTGCTATGGCCGGAGCGCTGCACTAAGTGCTCGGTGCCCAAGGTACCTCACCGAGTCAGGGCACGTTACCACCTGGGTCAAGGGGAACCTGGAGAGGGATACGATGGCTCTGGAGTGAAGTTGAGGGGGACACTACGTTACACTGCGGGTCACGCACCAAATGACGATGATGTTTCAGAGAGCTGCAGAGGGGGTCGGGGGAAGGCGGGTGGGTCACAAATATCTCCTTGCCTCGGGCGACCAAATGTCTCAAGCTGGCCCTGTTCTGAGAATTATTATTTACTCAAATGCAAATCTCAAATCAACATACAACACAGGCAACGTGAATTAACACCAGCACTGAGCGTGTCGTTTAACTGGGTCTGAAATTGGGGGCATTTTTAGAATAAAATGACAGTTCAGGTATTGATATGCGATTACACGAGTAAGAAGAGCTCAAACACTTGTGAATTTGGGAAAACCGCGACTCACGAAGCAGCGTGGGCAAGAGGAAAGAGCAAAGGCTTGGGAGTCGGAGGTCCTGGGTTCTCGTCCCGGCTCTGCCACTGGCCTGCTGTGTGACCCGGGGCAAGCCACTTAACTTCTCTGTGCTTCACTTTTTGCTCAACCGTAGAATGGGGATTCAGTACCTGTTCTCCCTCCCTCTTAGACTAGAGCCCACTGTGGGGCAAGGACTGTGTCCAACACGATTATCACGAATCCACCCCAGTGTCTAGTACGGTGATTGGCACGCAGTAAGCGCTGAAATATCACATTATGAAAGGCTTCACAACATCGCTAAAATACATCCTTTCCTCTCCAGCCAAACAACTACCACGTTAACCCAGGCACTTCTCCTATCCCACTTTGATTACTGTATCAGTCTCCTTGCTGACCTCCCCGCCTCCTGTCTCTCCCCACTCCAGACCATACTTCCCTCTGCTGCCTGGACCATTTTTCTGCAAAGGCGTTCAGTCCCTATTTCCCAACTCGAGAATCTCCAGAGGTTGTCCATCCACCTCCACATCAAAAAAACTCCTTTCCGCCGGCTTTAAAGCAATCCCCCGTCCCCTCCTACCTCACCTTGATGCTCTCCTGCTACAAGCCAGCCCACACACTTCACTCTCGTAACGCCAACCTCCTCACCGTGCCTCCATCTCGCCTATGTTGCCGCGGACCTCTCGCCCACGTCCCGCCTCCGGCCTGGAGCTCTTCATATCTGACAGACAACTGCTCTCTTCACCTCAAAGCCTTACAGCCTCTCCCCCTTTTAGACTGTGAGCCCACTGTTGGGTAGGGACTGTCTCTATATGTTGCCAACTTGTACTTCCCAAGCGCTTAGTACAGTGCTCTGCACACAGTAAGCGCTCAATAAATACGATTGATTGATTACAGAAGGCCCATCTTCTCCAAGAGGCCTTCCCGGACTAAGCCCTTATTTCTCCTTTTCCCACTCCCTTCTGCGTCACCCAGCCCCGCAGCACTTCTATACATAGCCATAATTTATTTCTGTTCAACGTCTCCCCGCCAGACTATAAGCTTGTGATGCGCAGGGAATGTGTCTGGTATATTGTTGTCTAACTTGGCCAAGCGCTTAGTACAGTGCCCTGCACACAGTACGCACTCAGTAACTATGATTGCTTAGTTTACATGGGAAATCCCTGACTAATGGTCGTTCTGCTTCTCATTAGACATGCCATTTCCCACACCTGGGATTTCATCCATCCCGCGAACACTCCCCTTCTCTTCCTCACAACTCTTCGAGTCCCCCAACTCTTGCAGGATTACCTCACCTTCACCCTGGTCGTGCCATCTGCTTCAACTTCCTCGGGACGTCACGTGTATTTATATACATTTGGGTGTGAAGGTACCAATTTGTGTCAACTTGCAAATATTTCTGTATTTTCCTTTCATGCTTAAATATTTTGCACATGTCTACGTTTCGTCCCATTCTTCCAGTAAATTCCTTAAGGGCAGGGAGCATATCCGTTTTATCTTCCGTAATTCCCCACAGCGCTCTGCACTAAATAAGCAATCCATACAATCACTGTGGATGACGCTGAACGAAACACCTTTAAATCCAAGTCCGTGAGCGGGGGCCAAATTTTAGCAGTCTGGAGAGATTTGGCTCGGGATTGAATTATAAATCCATAAGAAGGCACATTGGCGGGGAAGTAAGCTGGTCGATCCAGATAGAAGTTCTTCAGATTGTCCCCATGGATCCAAAAGTATTTAGATTTTTTCCCTCTCTAGTCCTGTCCTATCTAATATCAGGAGATCTATTTCCATCTGAGAATTCAACGAGCAAATCAATTCCCTGGTTGGGTCCTACCATCACATCCAAAAAACATATTTCATCCACAGTATCATTTGAGACATTGGAGTGATGGAAAATCGATGCTTTTATCTGTGAAAGATCTTAGGGTTAGGGTGCTTACCTTAGAAAAGCAGCGTGGCTTAGTGGAAAGAGCCCGGGCTTGGGAGTCAGAGGTCGCGGGTTCTAATCCCGGCTCTGCCGCTTGTCAGCTGTGGGACTTGGGGCAAGTCACTTCACTTCTCTGGGCCTCAGTTACCTCATCTGTAAAATGGGGATGAAGACTGTGAGCCCCCCGTGGGACAACCTGCGACCTTGTTATCTACCCCAGCGCTTAGAACAGTGCTTGGCACATTGTAAGTGCTTAATACCATCATTATTATTATTATTATTATTATTATTATTATTATTTTTACCCCATTCACTTTAACAACAACCAGAACTCCTGCGGGAATCAAAGGAGCCCTGGAGACTTGGGTCGGATGTCTTGGGTGTCCGAATTTTTTCTTCCCCGTGGTGCAGTCTTCATCTCCTGCTGCCTTAGGAACACCAGGCTGATACTTGCTTAGAATAAAGTGTAATCCGGCTTATTACTTCCCTCCCTGCAACACTACCAATTTGATGGTTCCTTTGTTTTCTTTCATTATAAGTTCATTATAAGAAGATACTAGAATCAAAGGTTTTCCTGAGTTAGGAATATAGCCTTCTGTTTTCTACATAAGACGAATATGGCTTCCAAAACTAGAACACGGGCACTGGGAAAAGTCTGACATAATTTCCTCTCTTAGAGTCAAGCTGCTAGTTTACATATTTTTGTAATATTTCAAAAAAGGATTAATGCAAAAAAAAGGGGGTACGTCTTTCTGTAAAATTAATGAGGGCAATATTTAACTATCACTGTGAAAAATGTTTAGTCGGGTGTCTACAGAAATCCCTTGGGAGTTATTCTGATTCTGGCAGAGGCAAGAATATATTAGCTATAAAAACATGACAAAATGTGAACATCACAATTGGAATTTTTAGGCGAGTGGGTTACGGAAAAGTGATAACTGGAAAGCATTACTGAACTGCAGAAAAGGTGGAATTTTCTTTAAATCCAGCACAGATTTCTTTTGGTTTCTGGAAAAACAAGCACATCTCTAGATTCCCCGCCAGAGCCGCTCCATAGGTTTGGATCGTCTGTTTGAAGCCCACATTTAAAAACAAACACACGCCCGTCCCAAGCCCCCACTGCTGTTTAGTGACATTTTGTTTTGAAACATTTCGACGCTCTCCAGATGCAGAACGATCGACCAACCGTCTCCGATCTGGGTTGCTTGGGGCTTCTGGCCGCTGACCCGGATAAATACCCGCGTGTTGGGAGGGTGCAGAAGGAGCGGGTGTTTCAAGCCTAAGTAGCAACACCTGAGGAAATAGGAAAGGAGGAAGGCAAGAGAGGGCTAACGCGTAGGTCATTTGGAGAAGGAGCAGAGGAAAGGGGAAGGCTGAGGCGGAAAAAGAAAAGAGAGAGAGAGAGGGAGCAGCGTGGCCTTAGCGGAAAGCACATGAGCCGGGAAGTTGGAGGACCCGGGTGGGAATACTCGTTCTAAGCTCCGCGGAGGATACAAGGTGATCCGCTGCGAGAGAGGGGAGAGGAGCGAGGAGAGGATCCGGGGCGGGCCGGCCAGGGCGCTTGTTGCCAGCTTGTACTTCCCAAGCGCTTAGTCCAGTGCTCTGCACACAGTAAATACGACTGAGTGGAAGTGGCGGGGCCGGGATTAGAACCCGTGACCTCTCTCCTCTCTCCTCCCTCAGCCGCACGGGCCCCCCTCGGAAGGGGGGAAAGAAAGAACTTACCCAAGGTCACCCAGCTGCCAAGCGGCGGAGACGGGATTCGAACCCACGGCCTCTGACTCCCAAGCCCGCGCTCGGCCACGCTGCTCTTCTAATTCCGGCTCTGCCACGTCTCTGCCGGGTGGCCTCGGGTGAGTCACTTTACTCCCCCGGGCCTCAGTTACCTCATCTGTAAAACGGGGATTGAGACGGTTAGCACGACATGGGACAGGGACCGCTGGGCCCAACCCGATTTGCTTGTATCCACCCCAGTGCGTGGCGCATAATAATAATAATAATAATAATAATGGTATTTGTTAAGCACTTACCATGTGCCAAGCACTGTAAGCACTTCACAAATACTGTAATTAATTAATAAATTAATTTGTTTTCCTCCTGCCTTCCTTCCCCGATCAGCTGGCCTAGCCTCCCCTGACCTTTGCGTTGGTTCCCACTAACCAGGGTGACATTTCTCGACGGCATTTCCCGCACGTGGCTGGCACGGCCGCCGGGGTTATTAGCCAAGTCAATTTCTCCATCTTTTTCTTGCCCTTCCATCACTCTTCAACCTTCTATTTTGACGTTTCCTTTCCTTCTTTTCCCCAGTTTCCCCCACGGTACCCATCCTTGCAGGTAGCAAGTACAGTGCTCTCCACTAATTCGGTTGCATCGTACTCACCCAAGCGCTTAGTACAGTTCGCTGAATGTACTGAGCGCTCAGTAAATGCCACGGATTGATCCGGTATTGCTCTGCTTTGCACACAGTAAGTGCTCAATAAATACGATTGATTGATATTATTATTATTATCATTATTACTATATTTGTAAACGCTTACTGTGTGTCAAGCACTTTTCCAAGCATAGATACAAGTTAGGATGGACAAGGTCCCTGTCTCACGTGGGGCTCTCACTCTAATAATAATAATAACAGTGATACTTCCCGAGTACTGCGTGCCTGCACTGTGCTAGACGCTGGGGTAGATACAAGATAATGGACACTGTCCTTGTCTCGCATGGGGCTCACAAAGTAGAAGGGAGTTGGTTTAGATCCCCATTTTATAGATAAGGAAACTGAGGCACAGAGAAATTGAATAATAATAATAATGGCACCTGTTAAGCGCTTACTATGTGCAAAGCACTGTGCTAAGCGCCGGGGTGGGGGTGGGGATACAAGGTGATCAGGTTGTCCCACGTGGGGCTCACAGTCTTAATCCCCATTTTACAGATGAGGGAACTGAGGCTCAGAGAAGTTAAGTGACTTGCCCAAGGTCACACAGCAGACAAGTGGCAGAGTCGGGATTATTATTATTATTATTATTTTTCCCAAAAGCATAGTGAAAGCGTATGTTGTGGATTGACTGATTTCTTCAGCATCCTTATTTTTCTTTTTCCTCCTTCCCTTTCTCTTTCTCTCTCCCTCACACACACACACACGCACACACAATCAGTGTGGAGGAGCAGTGTAGCCCAGTGGAAAGAGCATGGGCTTGGGAGTCCGAAGAGCTGGGTTCTAATCCCGCCTCCACCCCTTACCTGCTGTGTGATCTCGAGCAACTTCCTTAACTTCTCTCTGCCCCAGTTCCCTGTGAAATGGGAATTCCATCCTGTTCTTCCGGGTGAGAAGCAGCGCGGCTCAGTGGAAAGAGAGAAGTTAAGGAAGTTGCTCGAGATCACACAGCAGGTAAGGGGTGGAGGCGGGATGGAATTTATTAAGCATTTCCCACGTCCCAAATGCTAGCTGAAGTTTTATTTAGAAAGCGCCATTCCGCTCAAACTCACGCTGCTGAATGAGGGCTCGGGGTATGCAAACAAGCTAGTCCGACCAGAATGGGTCCCTGACGCGGATTCCTATAGATGAGGAAACCGAGGCCCCGAGTCACACAGCACATCAAGGACGGCACTGGGATTGGAAACCCAATCTCCTGACTCCCAGCCCTATGGCCTTTCCAGGGGACCGCTATTGCTTCCCCAGTTATAGCATCATAGCAAATTCTTGGGAATTGCAGAGACTTTTCTTCGCACGCTGTTTGGAGGTGAGGAATCGGGTCAATTTGAGATCAGCAGTAGTTGCTGCAACTTTGTGATTTGTGCAGGCGGGCTGCTGATTCACTATTTTCTTCCTCGGTTCTGCTTCTAAAATTAACCCTAGAAGGTCTATCTTTTGTCCGGGCCGAAGGGCACTGAGGGTTCGGGATTATTAAAAGATCTGGGAATGCGGAAGAAAAGCTGCACGGACTCTGCGTTGTGTTTAAGAAGGGTATTTCAGAGAAAAGTTTATTACTCCTCGCGCTTCTTCCCGCTGTAGTAGGGCGAGGCGGTCAAGGGGCAGAGATTCCCCTGCGAGTCAAGGCCAGCTCGGTTCACAGCTTCATTTTATATAGTACAGCGACTAATTTAATCCAAGTACAGTGCAAGATAAATAAATCAGGAGGGGCAGGAACACCCCTTGGGGTGGGGTTTTCTAGAGCATTGGCGTGGGGGTCAGGGGTCAGGGGTTCTAATCCCGGCTTGGCCACTTGTCTGCTGTGTGACCTTGGGCAAGTCACTTAACTTCCCTGTGCCTCGGTTCCCTCATCTGTAAAATGGGGATTAAGGCTGTGAGCCCCACTTGGGACAACCTGATTACCTTGAACTGCGCTTGGCACGTAGTATGTGCTTAACAAATACCATTATTATCATTATGATTATTATTACCCTCTCAAGGTGATTACTTAAACCCACTCGACCCCACTAAATAATAATAATAATAACGGCATTTATTAAGCACTTACTATGTGCAAAGCACTGTTCTAAGCACTGGGGAGGTTACAAGGTGATCAGGTTGTCCCACGGGGGGCTCACAGTCTTAATCCCCATTTTCCAGATGAGGGAACTGAGGCCCAGAGAAGTTAAGTGACTTGCCCAGAGTCACACAGCTGACAATTGGCAGAGCCGGGATTCGAACCCATGACCTCTGACTCCAAAGCCCGGGTTCTTTCCACTGAGCCACGCTGCTTCTCACATCTTGTTTTCAGCTACTTCTGGACCACAAAGTGAAGACGTATTGTGAACTGGACTGCCGTGGTAACCAGAGGCAGGCCTACAGCTGAAAGGATTCGGAAAGAAGGGGGCAAATACAAGACTTTGACCATTATGCTCCCACAGGAACAAAGAAGATTATTTGATATGACTGGGTAATAGAGTACAGTCTATAGTCCTTTTAGACTGTGAGCCCACTGTTGGGTAGGGACTGTCTCTATATGTTGCCGACTTGTACTTCCCAAGCGCTTAGTACAGTGCTCTGCACACAGTAAGCGCTCAATAAATACGATTGATTGATTGATAGTCCTCTAGCTTTGTAATCTTGCCTACCAACTCCGTTTTCTTGTACCCTCCCAAGCGCTTAGTATGGTGCTCTGGTATCCCTTTTGTTTGTTTTTTTGGGGGGGGTTGTTGCTTGATTTGTTTAGACTGTAAGCTCTGACAATTCACGCCTGACAGTTCTATTGTACTGCATTTTCCCAAGCGCTTAGTACAGTGCTCTGCACGCTGTAAGCGCTGAAGAAACCAACACCGCTGACTGCCCGATTTTGCTCTGCTTCTGCACTTTTCCACTCCAATCCCCAACTCTTAGTAAGATGCTTACCTTGTGCGGAGCACTGTGCTGAGCACTCGGGGGAATACCACACAACAGAGTTGATAGACGTGTTCCCGGCCTCAACTGGGCCTAAACTGCCTGAAATGGCTCTAGGCTGAGCATGGGAGACGGGGGGCCTTTTTGGGCTAGTGCTTGGGGGGGATGCCCTTCGGGAATCTCACTTCCTCCAAGAAGTTTTGGCCAATTCATTTTTCTTTTCCACAGGTTACATCCTTCCAAATTCCATCCCAGCCCATCCGAGCACGTTTGTGCTCAGACTCCTGTTCATTCATTCATTCATTCAATCGTATCTGAGCGCTTACTGTGTGCAGAGCACTGTACTAAGCGCTTGGGGAGTACAAGCTGGCGACATACACTGTTGCACTTCTGTCCCTATCCATTTACATATCCCGCTACTTAAGCATTTCTTCCTATTTTGAAATTAGGTCTGTCTCCCCTGGAGTTGGAGTTTAAGCCCCTTGAGGGAATGGATCGAATCTACTGCACTCTCCCATGTCGTACAATCCCCTATCAATCAATCAAGAACGCTTTAATGGAAGGTCAGCATCAAGCACTAAAATGAAGCAAAAACCAAGTAAAATAAAATCCAACTTTCAATTGCACACGAAACCCTGATTGAAAGGAATTTTTGGAATAAATCAATCGCATATCCATTGTAATAATGATTTGGCGTATAAAAAATGTAAATCATGACACTAATGAAAGGTCTTGAACCTATGAAATGATGCCTATAGAATTTTTGTCATTCATTCAATCGTATTTATTGAGCACTTACTGTGTGCAGAGCACTGTACTAAGCGCTTGGGAAGTACAAGTTGGCAACGTATAGAGACAGTCCCTACCCAACAGTGGGCTCACAGTCTAGAAGGTCATGAGGGTCAAGGAGATTTTCTTCCTATTTTCTTTTACCTGTATTATTAACTGTTACAGAAAATAGCTCTCCATCTTAGACAATCTGAATACATTTCACTTTTAATGGGATATGATTCATCTAATAAATACACTTGAACCTCCTTCCCTTCCCCACAGCACCTGTATATATGTATATATGTTTGTACATATTTATTACTCTATTTATTTATTTATTGTACTTGTACATATCTATTCTATTTATTTTATTTTGTTAGTATGTTTGGTTTTGTTCTCTGTCTCCCCCTTCTAGACTGTGAGCCCACTGTTGGGTAGGGACTGTCTCTATATGTTACCAACTTGTACTTCCCAAGCGCTTAGTACAGTGCTCTGCACACAGTAAGCGCTCAATAAATATGATTGATTGATTGATTGATTGATCCCTGTTGCCATAAGCACTGATGACAGTACCAGAAAAAAACATTTCTGGTCCAGGCTTAGGGTCTAGGTTATGTCTGGGGGTTTTTTTTGCCCTAGACTGGAAACTCCTTAGGGGCAGGTATCATGTCTACTAATTCAAGTGGAATAGGCACAAAGTAAATCAATCAGTCAATGGTATTTATTGAGCACTCACTAGATGCAGAGCACTAAAAATAGACACTAAGTAAATCAATCAATGGTATTTGTTGAGCACTCACTAGATGCAGAGCACTAAAAATAGGCACTAAGTCAATCAATCAATGGTATTTATTGAGCACTAACTAGATGCAGAACACTAAAAATAGACACTAAGTAAACCAATCATTGGTATTTATTGAGCACTAACTAGATGCAGAGCACTAAAAATAGGCACTAAGTCAATCAATCAATGGTATTTATTAAGCACTCACTAGAGGCAGAACACTAAAAATAGGCACTAAGTCAACCAATCAATGGTATTTATTGAGCACTCACTAGATGCAGAGCACTAAAAATAGGCACTAAGTAAATCAATCAATCAATGGTATTTATTGAGCACTCAGTAGATGCAGAGCACTAAGGGCTTGGGAAAATACTATGCAACAGAATTAGCAAACAATATATTCATTCACTCATTCAATTGTATGTACTGAACGCTTACTGTGTGAAACACTATAGCTTGATGTGAGGGGAAACGTTGATTTCTTTACCTGGGTGGCCTCATGGAAAGAGCACAGGAGTCAGAGGACCTGGGTTCCAATCCTGTCTCTGCCCCGGTCTGCAGTGTGACTTTGGGCAAGTCACCTAACATCTCTGTGCCTCAGTTTCCTCATCTGTAAAATGGGGATTGAGACCGTGAGCCCCACGTGGGACTCCTTGGACGCACCCCAGCGGTTAGTACAGTGCCCGGCACAGAGTTAAGCACTTAGCAGACACCATTATTATTATTATTATTACATAATAATAATATAATATAATAATATTGTATTAGAGGTCATTATATTATATTATATAGAGGTCATGGGTTCGAATCCCGACTCCGCCACCTGTCTGCTGTGTGACCTTGGGCAAGTCACTTCACTTCTCTGAGCCTCAGTTACCTCATCTGTAAAATGGGGATTAAGACTGTGAGCCCCCCGTGGGGCAACTTGATCACCTTGTATCCCCCCAGCGCTTAGAACAGTGCTCTGCACATAGTAAGCGCTTAATAAATGCTATTATTATTATCATTATTATTATTACTATTATTATTCCAGGGCAGAGGTGGAAGTCCACGTGGGCCTAGCGATGGTTCCCCTGCCGCCCACCGCACTGAGCATGCGCAGCAGGCGCCGAGGGCGGGGCCGACAGGAGCGGGAGGTCACGTGGACTAGCGGGGGTCGCCGCACTGCGCATGCGCGGAAGGCGCCGAGGGCGGGGTCGACAGGAGCGGGAGGTCACGTGGACTAGCGGAGGCTCGCCGCACTGAGCATGCGCGGCAGGCGCCGAGGGCGGGGCCGGCAGGGGTGGGAGCCCACGTGGACTAGCGGGGGGGGGGGGTCGCCGCACTGAGCATGCGCAGCAGTCGCCGAGGGCGGGGCCGGCAGGGGTGGGAGCCCACGTGGACTAGCGGGGGGGGGGGTCGCCGCACTGAGCATGCGCAGCAGTCGCCGAGGGCGGGGCCGGCAGGGGTGGAAGCCCACGTGGACTAGCGGGGGTCGCCGCACCGAGCATGCGCGGCAGCCTCCGGGGGGCGGGGCCGACAGGGGTGGAAGCCCACGTGGGCTTAGCGGGGGTTCCCCTGCCGCACTGGGCATGCGCGGCAGTCACCGAGGGCGGGGCTGAAGGAAGCGGCAGCCTCGGCGTCCCGGGCGGAAGGCGGGCAGAGGACCGGCGGCGAAGGAGGGACCATGTCCGTCTTGCGCAGGCTACGGGAGGCGCCGCGGCACCTGCTGGTGTGCGAGAAATCCAATTTTGGGCACGACGAGTCCCGGCACCGGCAGCACGTGGAGAGGCATTACTTCAACTACAGGGTGAGTCCGCTGCCGAGCCTCCAATCTCTTTGTTGCACTTTCCAAGCGTTTAATACAGTGCCCTGGACCCAGTAAGCGCTCGGTAAATACGATGCAATTCCTCCAAAGCGCGTGCACCCTGGAGAGCGCTCTTTGGCGGGGGCGGAGCCAGAGCGCATGCGCGCGCGCGCGTTGGGGCTGGAACTACAATTCCCATAATGCCTCGGGCTGCCCCCTTCCCTCTCCCTTCTGTTGGTGCAATTCCAAGTCGGGAATTTTAAGTGGCATCCAGAGGGAAACCGGGATGTGGAGCTCATGCATTATCCTTGCTCAGAGGGGCAGGCCGCAGCCCGAGTGGGATGGGGCCTACTGGGAAAACCCCAGGGCTGGAATATAATAATAATGGTGGTATTTGTTAAGCGCTTACTATGTGCAGAGCACTGTTCTAAGCGCTGGGGAGGACACAAGGCCATCAGGCTGGCCCACGTGGCAAGTCTCAGTTTCCTCACCTGTTAAAGGGGGGGTAAAATAGCTTGTGTGGGACGGGGGTTGGACCAAATCTGGAATAATTGGGGCAGGCGGTGGGCATAGGAGTCAATAAATTTAGCAGAGTAAAGGTAGAGGCCTCTCGGGTAAGGATGTGCTTGTGGTGGATAATAATTAATAATAATGGTACTTGGTAAGTGCTTATTGTGTGCCAAGCACTGGCGTAGATCCAAGGTAATCAGGATGGACACAGGCCCTGTGGAGAATGAGTGATGTTATGTAGGTGGGAGGGAACCTATTGAGTGCCAGTGGTTAGGAGTTTCTGTTGGAGGCAGAGGTTTTCAAGGAGTGTGTAGAATGGTTTTTTGGGTTTTTTTTTTTTTTTAAGAAAACTGATCAGGACAGCTGAGTGAAGTGTGGACTGGAGAGGGAAAAGACTAGAGACAGGGAGGTCAGCCAGGAGGGTGATTCAGTAGTCGAGGCGGTTCAGTAAATTGTATTTTATGCAAAGCATAAAGAATACAGTAGAGTTGGCCGACGCATTTTCTGCTCACAGAACCTTACAGTTTAGAGGGGAAAAGAGCCATTAGTATAAATAAATAATTTACAGATAAGTATATAAGTGCTGTGGGGCAGAGGATGGGGTGAATTCCAAGGGTGCAGAAGGATTCATTCATTCAGTCGTATTTATTGAGCGCTTACTGTGTGTGTTCTAAGCGCTTGGAAAGTACAACTCAGCAATAGAGACATTCCCTACCCAACAATGGGCTCAGAGTCGAGAAGGGGGGAGACAGACAACAAAACAAGTGGCCAGGCATCAATAGCATCAAAATAGATAAATAGAATTATAGATCTATGCACATAATTAGCAAAATAAACAGAGGGATATGATAAGTACTTGGGTCAGCGTGGTAGCAGTTAGGGTGGAGAGGAAGAGATGGATTCTAGGGATGTTGCGACGGTAGAACCGACAAGGTTTGGTGACAGACTGAATGTGGGTTGAGTGAGAGAGGTGAGTTGAGGATAAAGCCAAGGTTGTGGGCTTGTGAGACAGAGAGGAAGGTGGTGGTGTCTGTAGTGATGGGAGAGTTGTAGGGGAAGAAAAGGTTTGGCTAGGAAGATGGGGAGTTTTGTTTTGGACATGAATTTTTTTTATGGTATTAAGCACTTACTATGTGCCAGGTGCTGTTCTAAGCACTTGGATAGGTATAAGGTAATCAGGTTGGACACAGTCCCTGTCCCATATGGGGCTCACCGACTGAATCCCCATTTTACAGATGAGGGAACCGAGGCACAGAGAAGTTAAGTGACTTACCCAAGGTCACACAGCAAAGTGGTGGAGCCGGGCTTAGAACCCAGGTCCTTCTGATTTCCAGGCCTGTGCTCTGTCCTCTAGGCCACACTGCTTCTCAGAAAGGGAACAGGGATGTCGGGGTCAGAGGCACAGGAAAAGAGGGTAGATTTTTCAAAAGCAGAGGGGGCTAAGAACTATGAGGGAATAGATGTGGGGGTGGGAGGAAGTTGAACAGGTGAGGGGAAACTACAGGGAGCTCACGCTTGATGCTTTTACTTTCAGTCATTCATTCAGTTGTATTTATTGAAGCGCTTAGTACAGTGCTCTGCACACAGTAAGTGCTTAATAAATGCGATTGATTGATTTATTGAGCACTTACTGTGTGCAGAGCACTGTACTAAGCGCTTGAGAAGTACAAGTTGGCAACATGTAGAGACAGTCTCCACCCAACAACGGGCTCACAGTCTAGAAGGGGGAGACAGACAACGAAACATGTGGGCAGGTGTAGAAAAGAGTAGTTGGGAATGTCATCAGGGCAAGAGAGGAAAGAGACGGGGCATTAATGGTTTCCGTTGTAGCTCCATTTCTCTCTCCTACCTCCCCTTATTTTAAATGTCTCCATTTGATTGAGCTCCTTGGGAGCAGAAACTATGCCTCTTACCTCCACTGTACTCGCCCAAGTCCTCACTACAGTTTTTTGCACGCAATAGACACTCAGTAAATGCCACCGACTGATGGACTAAGTGGGAGGAGTGCAATACGAAGAATCAATCACTCGCTCACTGTGTGCAGAGCACTTAAGGAGAGTACAACATAACAGAGTTAGTAGGCAAGTTCCCTGCCCACAGTGAATTTACGGTCTAGAGGGGGAGAAAGAAGACTTGATTTAAAAAAAAAATCTGCTTTTTAAACACTCCAAACACAATTTCTGCCGGGGGCTGGTAGGCGTGGTTATAATGGATAGTTTGCTATGGAAAAAAAAAATACTATCTGGATTTCTCATGCGAATAGGTGTCTCTTCTGATTCCTGATTGTGTGGTACCACCAAAAGAGCTGAAAAATATCGTCACGGATAGTGGACCTTATTACCTGGTGAAGAACTTATCTCTTCATGAATTAGTCGATCATGAATTTATCAGCACCTTTGTGAAGAAAGGTCAGTGGTTTCTGTGAATGCTAGTGGAATGAAAAACTAAATGTAGTTCTTCTAGACAGCTTGTTTACTTGTCTTCAGATAATGTTTTTACCGGGATAGCGACTCTCTCTCGTCATCCTTCACTTTATCCCCTTCTCCTCCACAGAGACTCTGGGACTCTGATTAATAAAGTCATGCAACTCCAGGGCAGCATTTATCTAAAAAACAAGAATTAAGAAAGAAGTGCCACTGTGTATGGGGAGATTATTTGAATTATGTAACACCTTTTATTTAGAGAGCTCAAAGGTTCCCTATGCTATTAACATATCCCAGCTATTGCTAGCTGCTTGTAAGAGTACTGAAAACGATGTTAAAGAATCAATTGTTTTTGGCCAATACATATAGATATATAGGCCAAAGATATACTTGGCCATATATATAGCTATGAATGGAATGAACTCCCCCAATTAAAAGCATGGTTTTGCTGCTAATTAAAACCACGACGTTCAGGTAGTGCCCTGGACTCTTGGTTCCTGAAAACTGTATCTTGAGTCAAAGCATTGTATGTCGGAACAGCATATCCACTTGAAGAGTCAGAGAGGTTACCCCGCAGGGTAGCTAACTTCTACTTTATTGCAAGTGAAATGGATGTGTCGTAGTGGGAGTAATGGTATGTATTGAATAACCCCTGTTCTAAGGACTTGGGAAAGTACAGCAGAAATACAGACGAGTTCTCTGCCAACAAGGAACTTCCTCTTTAATATACAAATATTTACAAGTGATAGCATCAGAACAAGTTATCGATTGTACACCTGAACCGAAGCAGCTTGGCCTGGTGGCTAGAGCCCGGGCCCGGGAGTCAGAAGGACCTGGGTTCTAATCCCGGCTCCACCACGAGTCTGCTGTGTGACCCTGGGCAAGTCATTTAACTTCTCTAGGCCTCTGGGCTTAGAACAGTGCTTGGCATATCGTACCATGCACATATAATGGCAGATGCTGGAAATCGGATAGTCAGTCTATCAGTGATATTTATTAAGTGCTTACTGGGTGCATAGCACTTATACTAAGCGCTCGGGAGAGTACAGTACGACGGAGTTGGTAGGCGCATTCCCTACCCACGCTGAGCTTACAGTCTGAGTAAAAGTGGTTACAGATAAGTGGTGGATGTGGATTTATAATAATTAGGACATATATTAAGAGCTGAGTGTCTGCGAGATTATAAGGTTGGACACAGGCCCTGTCGTACAAATGGCTCACGATATTTTCTTATCCCCATTTTGCAAGTGGAAAAATAAAAAAGAAAAGTGGGTCCCAGACCATTTAAGTGAACTGCCCCAGGGCACACAGGCCATTTGTAGGGCTGGGGCTAGAACCCTGATGGACTCTTTCCACTGGGCCACCTGCCTCCCAACATGAGTTGAGGTGTTGGGAGTTAACAAGGAAAGGCGTGTTGGAGGTGGACTTATATGAGGGCATTGCCGACGGTGAGGGAGGGCCGGGATCTGACGGATTTAGGGAGCGGAGGAGAAATTCCAAGCCAGGGGAAAGCGCTTAAGTTAGGAGTTAGAGATGGATGAGGCAAGAACGAGGAACTGTAAGCTTCTTATGTGCAGGGAACGCTTCTACCACCTCTGTCGGATTGTACTCTCCCAAACAGGGCAGTGCTCTGCACATTGAAAGCGCTCAATAACTGGTTAATTGAAATGAGCCTGTATGGAATGAAGAATGTGAGCTGGGTAGTAGTGGGGAAGAGAACTGCAAGGTAAAATGGAGAGATCTGGGGAAACCCTGGAAGCCAGCGGTAAGGAATTTGTGTTTTTGGGGGAGGGAGATGAGCAACCACTGAAAGATTTTGAAAAGTGTAGAGTCGTGAGCTGAACGACGACGTTTCAGCAGACCGAAAAGGGAAGAGATTGGCGGTAGGGAGACCGACGAGAAGGCCGACAGAGGAGACTAGCCCTGGTTAGGTGAGGGCTTGGACCAGGTTGGTGGTGGTTTGGATGAAGAGGAAGGGGAGGATGCAGGATCTGCTTTGGAGGAAGAATTTAGCAGTCGATTGGCTGGGAAGCGGTTTGGGGAGTAATGCCTGCACACGCGTATGGTGTCGATGAGTTTTCCTGAATGTGGGATTTGGCAAAAAGGCAGCGCCCTCGTTATCAGTCGATCACTGGTATTTATTGAACGCTTACTATTTGCAGAGCCCTGTACGAAGTGCTTGGGAGAACAAAATACAACAGAGTTGGACACATTCCCTGCCCTCAACAAGCTTACAGTCTTGAAGGGAAGAATGACATTATTATAAATGACGATTTATAATAATAATGATAGAGTGAGGTATACTAAAAACGGTGACACGCAGGGAGACGTGTATCTTGGTTCACAAATGAGAATTTTTCCCTAAGCTCTAAATTGGAACCAATCACTTCACGAGCTGACTGGCTATTCAAAACTCCAAGTGACAAAACAGGCTTTTCCTTGTCTTTCCATAAGTAAGAGGCTATGCTCCTTAACCTTTGGTAATCTCGCTAATAATAATAGTAACGATCTCTATCGTTTTGACTCCAGTCCTGCCTTCCTCTCCCTGATTTTTTGATTCCGGTGAGGGAGCTGGAAAGTCGGTGAGCAAGTTAAGGGTTCAGTTTCCTGGTTGCCTGCCGGGCCCGGGTGCTGGGTCGCCTTTAGGGAATCCGAGGGGGCTGAAGCGTTTTGTTGGTCTTTGCGGAGTCCGAAAGAAATACTGCCGGTGTCTTTGTGTGTAGCCGGTTTTTATAACTACGTCTCCTGTCCCGTTTCAGGTCCTTGCTACGCCCTGACCTACAATACAAATATCGACCAGGATAACACAGTTGCGGTGCTGCCAACGGGTAATCGTATTTTTAATCGGAAGGATGCGAAACGTCTGAAGAGTTGGTTTCTTTTACTCAGGTTTAACTAAATGAAAACTGTTATATATGATTTTTATCATAGTTCTCATGTGAATCGTAATTTGCTATAGGGAGACTCATTTTGTCCCTGGACAAAGACACTTATGAAGAACTTGGACTCCAAGGCCGCCCGTCTCAATATTCTGGGAGAAAAGCCATGAGATACAGTAAGTGTTTGAATCATTCGATTTGTTTAAACAGCCAGTTGATCAACTTACATTGATTTATTCCGTGCCCAGCCCTGTATTAGGTGCTCGGGAACGTATGGGGAAGCAACGTGGCCTAGTGGCAAGAGCACAGGCTTGGGGGTCATTCATTCATCCAGTCGTATTTATTGAGCGCTTACTGTGTGCAGAGCACCGTACTAAGCGCTTGGGAAGTACAAGTTGGCAGCATATAGAGACGGTCCCTACCCAACAGTGGGCTCACAGTCTAGAAGGGGGAGACAGACAACAAAACAAAACATGTTAACAAAATAAAATAAACAGAATAAATATGTACAAATAAAATAGAGTAATAAATACGTACAAACATATATACATATATACAGGTGCTGTGGGGAGGGGAAGGAGGTAAGGCAGAGGGGATGGGGAGGGGGAGGAGGGGTCAGTAGGTGTGGGTTCTAATCCCGGCTCTGCCACTTGTCGACTGTGTGACCTTGGGCGAGTCACTTCACTCCTCTGTGCCCCAGTTAGCTCATCTGGACAATGGGGATTCAGACTGTGACCCCTACGTGGGACAGGGACTGTGCCCAACCTGATTACCTTTTATCTGTCCTAGGGCTCAGAACAGTTGTTGGCCCATAGGAAGCGCTTAACAAATGCCACAGTTTTTATTCTCATAAAAGTAAAGCGCCCAGGCCCTTAATAACTGTAGCATTTGTAAGTGATTACTTAAGTGCTTGAAGCAGCCTGGCCTCGTGGGAAGAGCACGGGCCTGGGTGCCAATCCCGGCTCGGCCACTTACCTGCTGTGTGACCTTGGGCAAGTCACTTCATCACATCTGCAAAACGGGCTATACCTGTTCTCCCTCCTACTGAAACCCTGAGCCCTGTGTGGGACCTCATTATCATCGTGTATCTGCTAAAGAGCTTAGTACACTGCTTGACCTAGAGTAAGCACTGTGCAAATACCATAATTATTATTACTATGAACGAAACACTGCCTTAAAGCTGGGTTAGCTGCAATACAGAAAGATCAGACGTGGACCACATGGGGCTCAAAGTCTGAGGGAGCAGGAAAACAAGTCTTTAGTCCTCGCTTTACAGGTGAGGAAACTGAGGCACAGAGCAGTTAAGTGACTTGCCATAGGTCGTACGCAGCCACGTGGCAGAGCCGGGACTGGAACCCAGGTCACTAGGCTCCCAAGCCTGTATCTTCTCGAGGAATTTGAGCAGGAAAGGGAACTGGGAAATGTGGTGGAGTCAGTGAAGACTTAGTACAGTAGAGGCACACAGCAAGTGCTCAGTAAATAGCACCGGTGATTGAGTTAGAGGCCTGGATTGGTTGGTGAAGGCTGTGCGCCTGGGAGTCGAGGGAGGTTGAGTAGTAGTGCTGAGCAGAAGACGGGGCGTGCTCGAGGGAAAATGGCCCAAGTCAGCCGAGTTTGGGGATTTCTGCCCAATATGCTCAGCAGTATGAGTGCGGGAGTGGGGGGAGAGACTGACCGGGGCAGTCGAAGGACAGAGGGGAAGGATCTTGCGTGAGGGCATAGACCTTTACCGCTAGGAGAGGCACGGTAGCACAACCAACGCGGAAATGAATTTCCAGCGTCCGAGAACGGACTCCGGATGAAACACCGATCGAAGGAATTTACCCCTGGTGCCCACAGAAACGTAAACTCCTATACAAAGATTTAGGCCTCTAAAGGTTCCAGGCGAAAATATTTCACATTTTAAATCCGAGTCAGAGTTTTGTGTAAATCACTACAACCCATTAATTTTTTATTTCAGTTTTAAATGGGGTATAGTTTTTTGGGGGGGGGGCGGGTTTTTTTGGTCCATCCTGTAGAATTGAATATAGAGGAGCAATCAATCGTATTTATTGAGCGCTTACTGTGTGCAGAGCACTGTACTAAGCGCTTGGGAAGTACAAGTTGGCAACATATAGAGACAGTCCCTACCCAACAGTGGGTTCACAGTCTAAAAGGGGGAGACAGAGAACAAAACCAAACATACTAACAAAATAAAATAAATAGGATAGATATGTACAAGTAAGGAGCAGTCTTGACAGATGGATAGGTAACAGCCCTGGGAATAATAGTGAATAATAACTGTGTGGTATGTGTTAAGTAAGCACTTAGTTTGTGCCAAACACTGTACTGAGCTCAGGGGTAAATAAAAGGTGATCAGGTCTGATGTGGTCCCCGTCCCAGATGGGGCTCAGTCTACGGCGACCAGGTACTGAATCCCCATTTTACAGGTGAGACAACTGAGGCACTAAGAAGCAAGTGATTTGCCCAAGGTCACAGAGCAGGCAGGTGGCAAAGTTAGGAGAGCTGGGTTCTGATCCCAGTTCTACCTCTTGTCTGCTGGAATGATGATCAGAATCGCAGAGGGGCCACTCAAAAGCTTCTGTCCCAAAATAACAAGGTTGCCTCTAAGCCCCGAACCACGTAGAGAAGCAGTGTGGCCTAGTGGCAAATGCCCGGTCCTGGGAATCAATCCGCCTCTGCCGCTTGCCTCATGGGTGAATTTGGGCAAGACATTTAACTTCTATGCCTCAGTGTCTTCATCTGTAAAGTGGGAATTGAATATCTGTCTTTCTTCTCCCCTTAGTCTGTGAACCCCTTGTGGGAAAGGACCTACGTCTGATCCGATTATCTTGCATCTTGGCACGTGATAATTGCGTGACAAATCATTATTATTATGGAACGTGGTTGGGACCCAGTTGGTGAATGGTTTAAATTACTGGCCGTGGACAACAAAAAGCTAGATATAAAGAATACTTTTATTCATGAACAGCAGGGTTTGTGTTCTGTATTGGTTGTGCAGTTTGGTAGGAATCTTTTTGTAAACAGAATAAAGCACATAATTGAAAGTTCTTCTCTAGCATTTCTAATGGGTGAAAATTTTAGATGCCATTTATTATGTTTATGATTTGTTTACCCTTTGCAACTTTCAACATACCACTTTCTCTGTGGTAAAACTTGAGTGAGGAGAATGCTTCTTGTAAACTTGTGCTTTTTCCTTCTTTCTTTGAAAGTTGTTGCCATTGAACTGACTGACGACTCCTTTAATCCCGAGACCAAGAAGTATAAAAGAGCCGTCTGGGCCTTGAAAGAAAAGAAGCCATTGAAGTTTGACTTCCTTTTCGCTTGGCATCATACAGGTATTGAGAATTCCCTGCAGGGCAGTTTCCGGAAGTTAGAATGGAGCAGGAGAGAAGGAAGCAGTTGTGGACTGGGACCTAATGGCCAAATGATGGAAAGTGCAGCAAAGTTACTGGTTTTAAAATGAAACCCTTTGGTACCTGGGCTTCTGTTTCCGCGTGTGTGCCGTATGACAAACAGGCTTGGCTGGTGGTCACAGTTGAATGTATGAGTCTTTACAGACTGGGACGGGTGCGTTCAAGATTTCCTTGTTGAATTGCGTGGAGTGGGTGGCTGTAATCTGTCACTTTGGTGCCGTCCATCAGAAGGAGCTCAAAAACAAGGGGGGAGTGTAGGAGGGAAGTGTCTTTGTTGTCATGGGTCACCGATTCCTGCAGAACCAAACACGATGGGATGTCAAATAATTAGGGTACTTGTTAAGTCCTTCCTATTTTCCAAGCCTTGTACTGAGCACCGGGGGTAGGTACAAGATAATCAGGTTGGCCACAGTCTCTGCCCAGTTGGACTCGGAATCTTATAGAGGAGGAAACCGAGTCACAGAGAAGTGACTTAGCCGCAGTCACACAGCAGGCAAATGGTGGAGCCGGGATTAGACCCTCGGTTCTGTGACTCTCAGGCTTGTGCTCTTTCCACGAGGACCGTAACGCTTCTCAAGACCTGTAAAATTTGCCTTGCCAAATAAAGGCTCCCGCATGTCCCTTGTCCTTCCCCGCCTCGAGAAGCGCCCGGGGTGTAGAGGAAAGAGCGTGGGCTTGGGAGTCAGAGGACCTGGGTTCCAGTCCCGGCTCTGCCACTTGCCCGCTTCGTGACTTTGGGCAAGTCACTTCTCTGTGCTTCAGTTTCACCATCTGTAAAATGGGGGTGAAATTCCTCTTCCTCCCTACTTCTGAGACTGTGAGCCCCATGTGGGACAGGGACCGGAATTCTTTCATTCATTCAATCGTATTTATTGAGCGCTTACTGTGTGCAGAGCACTGTACTAAGCGCTTGGGAAGTACAAGTTGGCGACATATAGAGACGGTCTCTACCCAACAACGGTCCCTTCTTTTCCAAGGAAGGAAGGAAGATGAACATACTTAGAGGTTTGGGAGCGGATCAGTGAGTAGCGCTAAATGACTCAAATGCGAGCGCAGACTCGGGCAGCTCCCCTCCCCGTCTGTCCCAACACAAGTCATCATCATCAGTCGTATTTATTGAGCGCTTACGTGTGCAGAGCACTGGACTAAGCGCATGGGAAGTACGAGTTGGCAACATATAGAGACAGTCCCTACCCAACAGTGGGCTCAGTCTAAAAGAGCGTGAAAGGTTTCGGGGGTTCCAGTACTTGGTGTGTTTAGGGTTGCAACTCTCCAACAACTTTTTGTGGCGTTTAGGTGGAGAAGAATCAACGCTGATGTCGTATTTTTCCACGTACCAGATTCAGGCGCACCAGCCAAAAATAACAGTAAGTTCGCTCAAAGATCTGCAGTGTCCGGTGCTTCAAAGTAACGAGCTGAGGGGAAAGCCGGAAGAATCCTGCAGCGCACAGGAAGTTTTTGACTGGCTCGGCGCTGTCTTTAATAACGTCGACATGTAGGTATCTGAATTGGCCCTAATTCTGCGTGTCCCGCGTCTTTTGCAGTTGCTCTTAATGCACTGCAACAGAGCCGATCCAGACCTGTCTGTTTTTCCTTCGTGGCAGGGACAATCAGTCCTTCAATTTCTTGTCAACGTATTGCTGTTCGCAGCCGAGCATGGAGGTGGGGAAGGCTCATTTGTGTACGGTCACCGGTTTCATACTTCCTCAGACGATATGCCTGTTATTGGAGCAGCTGCGGTAAGCGCTCTCTTGCCGGGAACCCGTGGCCTTTCTGTCGGTTTCTCTTATCCCTCTGTGGCAGGGCTCCTTGGGCCGCCGCGAGGCCCACCCGGGCCTTCCAAGTGGTGGGCCTTGCAGTCCTGGCCAGCGGGAGGGCTCCTCTTTGGTCTCTATGTCTTATCCCACCTCTGTGGCCCGAGGATGTGTGTGGGGGGCCTCCGTTCTGTACGGTTAAGAATGGCCGTCGACAAGCTCTGCCCTGTGCCGTGTAGCAGGAGCCGAGTGGGCTGGGGAGGGCAGCTTTACTGTGCCCCTTCTCCGTTCAGGCCCGGAGCCTCCGCCGCGCTCCTGGACCGCCTTCCCTCGGCCCTCCCTTGTGGAAGCCACAAGGAGCCACGGGCGTCTTCCAGGAAGTCTGCTTTCCAGCAGGCTTTGTCCCTTTTGGGGGCAACCTGGGCCACTGGGCTTGCAAATCCCACCCCCCGACTGGCATGCTGAGGCAATAAGGCCCAATGGCAGAGTTAGTCCAACGGTGGGGAAAGGAGGAGAGAACATGCTTCTTCTTTGAGGAGAAACTCTCACTTGTTGGAGCTAAATGAGCTTTTCCAATGATTTGGCGCTATAGAAGCATTCATTTGCTTCAAAAAAACCGGTTCACCCTGCCCTCCCAGGATTCGGCACAAGGAACATTTTTATTCCGACCGGATGTTTGGATGCCCAGCACTGCCCAAGAGAGAATTTCACACGCCTCTTGGGACTTCACTGTAAATGGGGCCCTGACAGGAGCCGTTGTTTCGAGACCCTTTAATTACGGGCAAGGAGGGCCTTCCGTGTCTTTATTTGAGTGCGTTTGATTGGCTTTTTAAAATTGTTTTGCGTCCTTTTTGTATATTTTGTTGTTTCTCCTGGTAGATTGGTACTTTTACTTTCATTAATAGAAATGTGGATCTACTGAAGACTAGAGCAGTTATTTTACGGTGTTTTAATCAGAACAGATTCTGAAAATGGTAGCAGCTGTGGAGTTAAATGCCCAAGGAGGAAATTTATCCCTGTGTCCTTTGCTGGGGCTTGGTGCCCGTTTTAGATGAATACGTTAATTTATGTTTATTGTTTTTACACCAGGGCATCAATAGTTGTAATGCACTGTCTTCTAGAAAGCTACAATTTAAGTTTCTTTAGAACATTACAAAAATGATTTCTCCATAGTACCTGAGTGGTAAAATTTGTTTTTCTCTCTTTCAGTCACTATTTTGATGAACCAAAGTTCACCTCGTGGGTCTCGCTGTCTGTGCAGGGATTTGCCGATAGTCCCGTTTCTTGGAGAGAAAGCGAACACGGATTCCAAAAGGGGGGAGAAAATTTATACAATTTTGTCATTTTTAGTAATCAGGACTATTGGCTTCAGATGGCTGTTGGAGCAAATGATGACTGCCCACCTTAAAATAAAATGACTTTCAAACTTGGGTTCAGGTGTCTGTTGGCGAAAAATGTGTAAATGTAGAGAAATGTACCTGAGCAGGATTAGCTAGAGTTTGGGACTTTCACTGATTTCTAAATCATTGAGAAGGAGTTGGACTTGTAAGAGGCCCTGGTTGTTGGCCCGCAGGTCCACCTGCCCGATATCTTACTCCGAGGAGAGCAACACGTTGAATCGACAGGTGGGCGGCTACTCTGCTACTCCCAAACCAGTGGCTTCTGGCAAGGAGCACGTCTACCAACCCTCTTAGTTACACTGTGCTCTCCCAAGTCCTTAGTACAGTGCTCGGCACACAGTAAGCACTCAGATACCGGTCATTGGTTGAATGATTGCCTCCAAAAGAGGTACCAGTGATGAATGTTTCCAACCAACAGGTGGGATAGGATAAGTCCTTGGATCAACATGGCATGGTGGCATTTTGGGTGGAGAGGAAAGAGTGGATTTTAGCGATGTCGTGAAGGTAGAACCGACAGAATTTACCGGCAGATTGAATGTGTGGGTTGAATGAAAGAGGTGAGTCAAGGGTAACGTCGAGGTTACGGGCTTGTGAGACAGGGAGGATGGTGGTACTGTCTACAGTGATGGGAGAGTCATGGGGAGGGCCGGGTTTGGCTGGGAAGACGAGGAGATCTGTTTTGGATATGGTAAATTTGAGGTGTCGGCATGATCTCCAAGCAGAGGTGTCCTGAAGGCAGAAACGCGAGACTGCCGGGAAGGAGAGAGATCAGGGTTGGAGATGTAGATTTGGGAATCGTATGTATAGAGATGATTGTTGAAGCCATGGGAGTGAATTGAGTTCTCCAAGGGGTGGGTGTAGATGAAGAATAGAAGTAAACCCCAAACTGAGCCTTGGGGGACTCCCAGAGGAGGAGCCCATGAAAGAGATTGAGAAGGAGCGGCCAGAGAGAGAGGAAGAGAACCAGGAGGACCGTTTCAGTGAAGCTGAGGTCGGATAGTGTTTCCAAGGGAAAGGGGTAGTCGACAGTGTTCTCGGCAGCTGAGAGGTCGAGGAGGATTAGGATAGGGTAGAGACCATTGGATTTGGCAAGAAGGAGATTGTCGGTGACCTTTGAGAGGGCGGATTTCGTAGAGAAAGAGGGCAGAAGCCAGATAGGAGAGGGTCGGAGAGAATCGGAGGAGAGGAAGTGGAGGTGGCAGGTGTAGACGGCTCGTTTGAGGAGTTTGGAGAGGAATGGTAGGAGGGACCCGTGGAGTCGAGGAAGGGGGTTTTTTTTCGTTTGTTTTTAGTTTGGGGAGACGTGAGCATGTTGAAAGCCTTGGGGAACGAAACAGTTGAAGTTGTGGTCAGGGAACATGTCTACCACCTCTGTTTTATTATAATCTCCCAAAGCACTTAGTACAGTGCTCTGCACACAGTAAGAGCTCACTAAATGCGATTGATTGAAGATAGTCAGGGAAGTAGGGCGAGGGCAAGTGTTTTGACCAGGAGTGAAGGGATGGGGTTTGGAGGCACGGCTGGATGGATTGGATTTTGAGAGGAGATGGGAGATCTCTCGAGATCGGTTGGGAAAGGTGGGAGAATTGGAAAGGGGCCGGTGGAGGGAGGAACTGGAGACGAGCAGGGAAGATTTAGAGAGGGTCCCACCTGATGGTCTCAATTTTGTTAATGAAGTATGTGTCCCGGTCACCAGGGGCAAGAAATGGTTGGGGAGTTGGAGGAAGGAGTTAAACGTCCGGAACAACTGGAGAGGGCAGCGGTTGTGGGAGTCAATGAGGATGGAGAAATCATGTTAGCGGGCAGAATTAAAGGAGGCAAGGACGAAGTTGAGATAGACAAGGCTGGCCTGCTATCTGGATTTCTGCCAGCAGTGCTCTGCGGCTTGGTGCACAAGAGAGAAGGAGGTGGACAGTCCGTTTTTGGGTAGGGATTGTCTCTATTTGTTGCCGAATTGTACTTTCCAAGCGCTTAGTTCAGTGCTCTGTGCACAGTAAGCGCTCAATAAATACGAGTGAATGAATGAAGAGATCCAGGGCCGTGAGTTAGCGGCACGTGAGTAGCCAGCGAACAGGGAAACGAGTGAGTCGAGTTCGGTAGAGAGTGTGATGTCGAGGGCGTCAGTTTGGTTACGGAGACTAAATGGGGCACGACGACTTGGGAAAATCGGTACCGGTCAAAAGATCTGAGGTCTCGGTGCGGGAGCAGGACAGATTTGCAGGGCAGGGCTGTGTGGGACAGGAGGCTGTGGTCAGATAGAGGGATTTCAGAGTCCGTGAGGATAGAGATTGCACAGTGACTAGAGACGATGAGATTGAGTATGTGTCCAGGTTGGTGAGTGGGTGAGGTGGGGTAATAGAAAGTGGACAATGGAAGGGTCTTCAGAAACATCCACGTTGATAGTGAAGTCCCCAAGGATCAACGTAAGGATGGAGAAAGAAGGAATGCGAGAAAGAGATCAAAGCACCTTATACTCTGCCATTTCTCCTATCTGTAATTTTTTTTAGGGTCCGTCTTCCTTGTTAGACTACACTCCCTGAGGGTGGGGAGAATGTCTACCGATTAGCGTACTCTCTCGAGTACTTAGTACAGTGCTCTCAGTCAATCAATCATTGGTATTTCTTGAGCGTTTATCGTGTCAGGAATATAATAATAATAGTAATGGCATTTATTAAGCGCTTACTATGTGCAAAGCACCGTTCTAAGCGCCGGGGAGGTTACAAGACGATCAGGTTGTCCCACAGGGGGCTCACAGACAATCCCCATTTTACAGATGAGGTCACAGAGGCACAGAATAATAATAATGGCTTCATCTGCTTCATGTGAAGAGGACGGGAACCACTGGAGGTTTTTGAGTGGAGAGAGATGTGAAATGAGATGTTTTAGAACAATGATCCGGGCAGCAGAACGAAGTGTGATCTGCAGAGGCTGAAGGCAGGTTGGTGTACAAGGTGGCAGGTTGGATGGAGAGGACCGACGGGATGGAATCTAGAGATGATGGGAAGAAAACTGGTGGGATGTGGTGACTGACCAAACGTTGGGATTGAAAGGGAAAGGAGTCAAGGATAATGCCAAGGGTTTTTTGAATGATTATTTTGGTATTTAAGCACTTACTATGATCCAGGCACTGTATTAAGCGCTGGTGTAGATGCAAGTTAATCAGATTGGACACAGTCCGCGGCCCATGTAGGGCTCACGGTCTTAATCCCCATTTTACAGATGAGATAACTGAGGTCCAGAGAAGTTAAGCGACTTGCCCAAGGTCACAAAGCCCACAAGTAGCAGAGCTGGGATTCGAACCCAGGTCCTTCTGACTCCCAAGGCCCCGTGCGCTCGCCACCAGGCCGTGCTGCTTCTCTGCAGTTATGGGCTTAAGGGACAGGGAGGACGGTGGCCATTGACAGTGATGGGAAAGCTGAGAAGAGATGATTTGGAAGGGAAGAAAAGGAGTTCAATTTTGGTCATACTGAGCCTGAGGCATAGGCAAGACAGCCCCTATAGAAATGTCCTGGAGGCAAGAGATGTGAGATTGCAGAGAGGGAGGGAGATTGGGCTAGGGAGGTAAATATCAGCATCATTTGTTATCATTTGGATATTTGATATTTGCCCCACCTCCAATCCCACAGCACTTCTGTACATATCTTTATATATAATGTTACTTATTCATATTAATATTAATGTCTGTCTCTCCCTCTAGACTGTAACCTCATTATGGGCAGGGAATGTGCTAATTCTGTTGTACTGTACTCTCCCAAGTGCTTAGTGCAGTGCTCTGCACATAGTAAGCACTCAATAAATACAATTGATTAATGATCTGTGGAGAGGTGGTAGTTGAAGCGCGGTAGTTGAAGCTGAGAGAGCAGATGAGCTCCCTAAGGGAGTGGGTGAATACTGGGAAGAGAAGACAACCCAGAGCTGGGCCTTTGAGGGGTACCCACAGTTAAGGAGTGGAAGGCAGAGGTAGGGTGTGTTTGGGGGAAAAAAAAACTGGGAAGGTAGAAAGGTAGAGAACCAGGAGAGGAGTCAGCCAGTCTTATTTATTGAGTGCTCACTGTGGGCAGAGCACTGAACTAAGCACTTGGGAGAGTACAATGAATTTAACAGGCACGCTCCCTGCAGACAACGAACTTACAGTCTTAGAGGAGGAAATCTGTGGTTAGATAGTACTTGGGAGAAGGGGCTTAAGCCAACGAGCTCAGCTCAATCTGCTACACGGTTATGTGGTGGAGCTGAGACATTTTGAAATGTTTACCATGTGCTTATTAATTGGGGCAGAGTTAATGGGGAGATTTGTGTTAATTTAGATGGCAATTTTCCCCTTATCCTTCCTCCCCCCGCCCCCCCAAAGTGAGTGCACTTTGCTCTCACTTCTGCTGCCAGAAGGAAGTAGATTTTGATATAAAGTAGGAAGTGTACAATGTAGGATCTACGCTGTAGTTAACAAAAGCCTCAGTGAACCAGCCCCAGGAGAATAGGCAGTGGCAGGAGACTTACCAGGAAGAAGAGACCCAGAACATTCCTGTCAATAGCTGCCTTCCAGGCAATTCCAGGAAGAGATGTCTGCAGAAACACCCAGTTACAGACAGTATAAAGGCACACGCTCACTGTTGTATTTAAAAATGGCATTAAAAATGTTTTATACTTTGGATTTTTTTTTAGTGATTTGGAGCAACCTCTCATCTCTAAATCAGTGAAGCTTTATTGTGATTTTTAAATTTCGACAAGCCATTTAGACAGCTATTTGACAGCATTCATCACTATAAAGGGCGTAAAAGCAGATAAAAGAAGAGTAATTCCAATTATTAGAGCTAGGATTAGGATCACAAATTGAAAATGGGGTATCAAAGGCGATTTTCTAAGAAACCACAACTCCAAAAGCCCCGCAGTTATATTTTAAGAGTGTGTGGGAACAGCTGCAGGACTGATTGTACAGGGCCTTGTGTTTGAGTCCAAGAACTAAAAAAGTTACACTAAAATTTGTCCTTTTAGATCAGATTGTTCCTTAACCCTTTTGGAGTGATTTAGCAGCACGTCTTTGCTGTAGTTGCAGAGTAGCAGCTGCAAGCAGATATTCTTAAATATATTGAAATGAAAGAGTCTCTCCTGCTGAGTGACTAGATGAAGCCAACCGATTAAACCCGTGCCCAGTGCTGGATTCCTACTTCTCAAGTGGCCGTTAATAGCACAAAAGACTTGTTTCCTTCTTCACCATTGGGTTAAACCAGTCTTCCTCTTCCTCTTCACTGGTCCAGGTCTGGTTTCTGTCAGTGCTTTTAAGGTAATGAGCGTGTTCTCTCTTGCTACAGCGGGATGGTCTATTCTTATCCTCTACTTTTCCTCTCCCCGTTCCTTTAGGCTGTGCTAGTTCCCGAAACCTCTTCCAGTGCCGTCAACGTTAGAAAGGCGCTTATCCAGCAGTGAAACACATTTCGCAATTCCTTGCTGGGAGATCAACTTTAAATATTAAGGTGGAGAGAATCAGGGCATGTGCTCTGAGAACATAAAACGCCCCATGTGTGGGTTGGTGTTACGTGGGTCTTTAGGTAAACAGATGAAGGTCTCGCTGAGGCACATTTAAACGATTGCCAAATCATGATGGTCCCGGGAGGAAGAATCTCTTGGTTTGGGAATGATTTTCTTTTCCAGATCCTGTGATGGCGGAAGGGAGGGAGTTGAGAGAGTGTAGCCCTCGCGGGCTGAAGGCTGACCACCAGTGACTGTCCCCGCCGGGCAGCAGGGCCATCGATCGGTGCGGCTCGGGTTGGAGCGGAATGTGTGCGCATGGAGTCCTGCGGTAGCTTTCCTGGGGTCCCTCCGCACTAGAAACTGGAATGTATTACGTTGTGGTGGAAGATCTTTGTGGTCAGGGAACAGGTCTACTGACTCTGTTGTATTATACGCTCCCAAACGCCTAGTACGGGGCTCTGAAATCGGAAGTGCGCAGTAAATGCTACTGCTTGATTTCTTCCCTTCAGCTAAGGGGAAAAAAGTCTGAGCAACTCTGAGGCAGACACACCTGATTTTTTTTTGCTTATAACAGGCAGTTTTAGAAAACCAATCTGCTGAGGGAAAAGCATCCTTTTTGTGTATATGTGTCTGTATATATGTAATATATGTGTGTATATACGTGTAGTATTTGTTCAGTGCTTATTGTGTTTCAAGCACTGTTCTAAGCACTGGGATAGATACAGGCTAATAGATTAGGTCAGACACAGTCCCTGTCCCGCATGGGGCTCACAGCCTAAGTAGGAGGGAGAATAGGTATTTAATCCCCATTTTACAGTTGAGAAAATTGAGGCACAGATAAGTGACTTGTCCAAGGTTACACATCAATCAACTGGCAGAGCTGAGATTAGAACCCAGGTCCTCTGACTTCCAGGCCCAAACTCTTTCCATTAGTCACTTAGCTTCTCTGTGCCTCAGTTACCTCATCTGTAAAATGGGGACTAAGACTGTGAGCCCCCCGTGGGACAACCTGATCACCTTGTAACCTCCCCAGCGCTTAGAGCAGTGCTTTGCACATAGTAAGTGCTCAATAAATGCCATTATTATTATTATTAGGCCACACTGCTTCCCCACCCTGATTACATTGTGTACCCTAGTACCCCAAAAAGTGCTTGACACATAATAAGCACTTAGAAATACCATAAAAAAAGACAGAGCCAAGTTTAGATGATTGAGCACCAACAGGCAAAGTGTCTAAATTCGAGCACCAGCCTTATCCCGTCTCATGCTGAAGTCCCAAAGTCAGCCATCCCTCCCAGGCCCGTATCACCTGAAAATAGAAGGACAGTAATGCAGATGAGGGACAACTAAGACAAGGAGTGGTGACCATACTCTGCTCTGAGCCATTAAAACTTTGAGTAGCAAAGATCGCTCTTACTACCAACCCAGCGTTGGTAGAGACAGTCCCCTGGCCACAACAAGTTTACAGTCTAGAGGTGTATTTTCCCAAGCGCTTTGTGCAGTGCTCTTCACACAGAAAGCATTCTGTAAATACTACTGACTGGTTGACAATTAATTGTCTAGAAACTGGAATCCTTGAAGACTCCAGAAATGAGGATGCAGCAGAAGGTTATTTTGCCTTTGTGTGTGTGTGTTTTGTAAGAACCTTGAATGGATTTGATTTGGGTTGCTTTACCCTAGGTGATTTTCCTAGCAATGGCAAGAATATAAGTGTTTTGGGAAAAAGCTATGCTACGGCAGAGAAGTGAGCTATTTTATCATGAAGGAAAATCCAAACACACCCTTAATCTGAGGATGAGCTTTTTCTCATTGCCATGGACTCAACTCGGCCATTGACTCCTCTTCCCCCTTTGTCTTACCCTTATCCCCTGCAAAATGCAACTGGATTCAGGCCAGGCTCATCTGACCGCTGGCATTCCCTCACCGCCACCATATAGGATCAAGCTAAAGGTAAGATGGCCACGGCGCTGGGGTCTTCATGAACTGTGGGGCTATAGTTCCCAACAGCACCACACACTTATCAGTCAATCCATCAGTGGTATTTATTGAGCGCTTACTATGTGCAAAGCACTTGGGAGAGTACAATGCAACAGAGTTAGCAGACACCTTCTCTGCTCACAGCGAGCTTACAGTCTAGAGGGGGATGCATGTTTGTCCTCATCCTCGTTCTCCTTTTCTCACCATTTTCCTCCCTGGTTTGGGCCATCTTCTGATTCTAACTGTGGCAGACTCAGGTGTATGTTTTTAGATTTGCGATGGGAGCAGGGGAGGATCTGATCCAGAACCTAGCAGGATGGGTTGGGCCAGAAAAATCCAACCCATACAGGGCTGTGGACGAATGAGGCCATGAGGCACTAAAATAAGTGGTACGAAACAGCAGCGAAGAGTTCAAAAATATCAGAAATCAGGGAGGAAGAAGCTGTTAGGCTAGCTTAATGCAAGTGCTTTGCATCCACTAGCCAGTTAGTTAATACCACTGATTGAGTCCTCTGCTTGGCTATTACCTGCTGATTCATTTTGAGCTGATTTTGATTTATTGGCCATTGGGAGCACCTTGTTTTATCTCTAAGTCCACATCAAATGAGGCGGCAGCATCAAGGGAATGAGGTACAAGGCTGTTGCTAAGTGCCTTGGGCCAGAGGCCTGGCAGTGCAGCAAACATCCCGTAAGACCCAAAGCGTTTGAGCCCTGCTGGGGAAATAATTCTTCTCCTCAAGTTCACGTGGAGCAATTTTTTCCTAAATGGCATTTGTTAAGCACTTACTGGGGTATGTATGAGCTAATCGGAGTGGACACAGTCCATGCCCCACTTGGGGCTCGGATTTAATCTCCATTTTAAGATGTAACTGTGGCACAGAGAAGTTAAGTGACTTGCCCAAGATCACACAGGAGATAAGTACCGGAGCCGGGAGTAGAACCCAGGTCCTCTGACTCTCAGGCCTGCCTTATTTCCACTAGGCCATGCTGCTTCTCTGAATTGAAGTGTAATGAGGCAATCAGTCATATCTTTTGAGTGCTTACTATGTGCTAATACTGTACTACAGTGCTTACACTGTACTGAGTGCTGGGGGAGAGTACAATGTAATGGAGCTTACAGACGAGAATGTGCACTGCTTTCCCCTCTTCAGCCTAACAAATTCATTTCAGGACTGCGTGTTTGTAGGCAATGTTTACCCTTGTCACCCAGCTCCTTTTCCCCCTTCCCTCAGGAAACTATATAGTGTGGTACCAAATCTGTGATTCTGTGAAATCCTGCCAAACTGAGCCACCCTGGGCAAGAGGTCAGAACAGCTGCCGACCAGGATGTGAGACAATCAGGCTCCGTGCGTATGATTAATCTGCAGTCTCACAGCTTTCAGAACACCCAGGTTGAATCCGGGTCTGGGCCTCGATTTCCCCTTCGAACCGAGTTCCAAATTCTGTAGAAGCAAGATTTCACGTAGTAACGTTCAAGCCGAAAACTAGCAAATAATCCCCAGTTTTCCCGTCACTTGGGGCTTGCATTTTTGCAAAACCCCACGTCTAGGAAAGCCGTGTTGTAGTGCTGTGTGTCTGTCACTGCATGCCTGAAACATTCCTTAACTCTCTAACGGTTTTCTAGTCAAAATGTGCAGCCTGGAGAACTGCCTATATCATCGCCCTTCCCAGTGCCTTTCTCTTTCATTCTTACAAGTTTGACCGCACTTTAAATGTGAGCCCTCTGGGGTCTAAAAATGAGAGTAAATGGTCCTGCCATTAGAAGCTGTGATCACAGCCGCTCAGCAGGGAAGAATTAGGGCAAGGTTTCTCAAAGACTGGTGCATTCTTGAGCTGGGGAGTGGCAGAGAGGGGCCCTGTTCCGTCCACCAAGGGATTCTTCGGGCTCAGTGGGGCTGCCAATAGGGCAGGAACCCTGAGGCTTAAGACTGGATGAATGAAAACCCAAAGAAGAATTGCAATTTCTTTATTGACTTGTGGGCAGGAATCGCGTCTACCAGCCCTGGTATGGTACTTCCCCAAGTGCTTAGTACCGTGCTGTGTACACAGTAAGCACTCAATAAAATCAATCAATCAGTTATTTATTGAGTGCTTACTGTGTATAGAATAAGCACTTGGGAGAGTTGGTAGACATGTTCCCTGCCCACACGAGAAGCCGCGTGGCTCCGTGGAAAGAGCACGGGCTTTGGAGTCAGAGGTCGTGGGTTCAAATCCCGGCTCCGCCACTTGTCAGCTGTGTGATTTGGGGCAAGTCACTTAACTTCTCTGGGCCTCAGTTTGGGGGTTGGGGATTAAGTTGGGGATTAAGACCGTGAGCCCCCCATGGGACAACCTGATCACCTTGTAACCTCCCCATCACTTAGAACAGTGCTTTGCACATAGTAAATGCTTAATAAATGCCATCATCATCATCATCACAATTAATTTATAGTCTCTAGGGGGAGACAGACAATAATATAAATGAAACAGTGTTTTGCACATAGTAAGTGAGCCCACTGTTGGGTAGGGACTGTCTCTATATGTTGCCAATTTGTACTTCCCAAGCGCTTAGTACAGTGCTCTGCACATAGTAAGCACTCAATAAATATGATTGATGATGATGATGAAGTGCTTAATAAATGCCATCATCACAATGAATTTATAGTCTCTAGGGGGAGACAGACAATAATATAAATGAATAGATTACAGAGATGTACATAAGTGCTACGGGGCTGAGAGGGGTGAGTCAAGGGTACAAATCCAAGTGCAAAGGTGACAGAATGGAGTGGAAGAAGAGGAAATGAGGCCTTAATTGGGGAAAGTCTCTTGGAGGGGATGTGTTTTAAAAAGACTTGGAAGATGGGGAGAGTGATCGGCTGTCGGATGTGAAGAGGTTCCAGGCCAGAGGGGAAACATGAGCGAGAGGTCTGGATAGAGGTAGACGAAATCAAAGTACGGTTGAATAAGTTGGCATTAAAGGAGCACAGTGTGTGGGCTGCGTTGTAAGGAATCAGGGAGGTTGGGTAGGAGAAGGCAAGGCGATTGAGTGCATTAAAGCCGATGGTAAGGAGTTTCTGTTTGACGTGGAGGCGGACGGGAAACCACTGGAGGTTCTTGAGGAGTGAGGAAACGTGGACGGCGTTTTTCTAGAAAAATGATCCGGGCAGCCGAATGAAGTGTGAACTGGAGGAAGGAGAGACAGACAGGAGGTAGAGAGGTCAGCAAGGAGACTGATGCAGTAATCAAGGTGGGCTAGGATAAATGCTTGAATTAATGTGGTAGCAGCTTGGAGAGGAAAGGGCAGATTTTAACGACGTTGTGAAGGTTGAACCGACAGGATTTGGTGACTGATGGAATACGTGGGTTGAAGGAGAGAGATGGGTCGAGGATAATGCCCAGGATACATGCTTAGGAGACAGGGAGGATGATGGCAAGAAAGTCAGGGGGAGGTCAGGGTTTAGATGGAAAGATGAGGAGTTCTTTTTTGGGCACGTTAGGTTTGAAGTGAAGGTGGGACAACCCGGTAGAGATGTCCTGAAGGCAGGAGGAGATGCAAGACTGCAGAGAAGGCAAGAGATTAGGGTTGGAGATGTAGATTTGGGAATCATCCCGCCTAGAGATGGTAGTGAAGCCATGGGAGCGAGCATGTTATTCAAGGGAGTGAGTGTAGACGGAGAATAGACAGGGACCCAGTACTGAGCCTTTTGAAGGACTCCCACGGTTAGGGGGTGGGAGGCGACGGAGGAATCGCTGAGTCTCTCCCTTCTAGGCTGTAAGCTCGTGGGCAGGGAACTTTTCTACCACCTCTATTATAGTGTACTTTCCCAAGTGCTTAGTACAATGTTCTGCACATAGTAAGTGCTCAGTAAATGCTATTGATTGATACTGAGTGCAGTGCACATATAGGTGACGTGTTCCCTGCCCCTAAGGGGGTGGGGGGCTATAAAAATGTGTGCAAGACAGATATAAAATGTTTACAAGTAGACTGATTTGTACTCCCTGGGTTGTTCAAAAATCATAAGGATAAGGGGAGATGGGGACTGAGATGTGGAGGGAAGCAAAGCAGTTACGAAGGGTATCCAGGAACTGAACTTGAGACAACTCCCCCAGCGGACTCGAACGCTGCCCTGGAAGAGGTCATTTGCTACGTGGTCCCTACTGCCCAAAGTGGGGAAAAAAAAAACCATCTCTCCACAAACGGTCTTTTTCTCTTTGAAAGGAGGAGGCATCCTTGTAGTGTCAGCCCTTTAGTCAGAGGTCGTAGGTTCTAATCCCGGCTCTGCCACGTGTCTGCTGTGTGACCTTGGGCAAGTCACTTAAATTCTCTGCTCCTCAGCTACCTTATCTGTTAAAGGGGGATCAAGATCGTGAGCCCCATGAGGACCATGGACTGTGTCCAACCTGATTATCTTGTATCCACCCCAGCGCTTAGAATAGTACTTGGCACAGTAAGCACTTAACAAATACCACAATTATCACTATTAACCATTCACACAGGAGAGACTGAGGTATGAAATGGCTGAATGTTCTTTTCCAAGTGCAGGTCTCAATGGCTGCTTCTCCCACGTCTCCCGTGCTTCCTGTTCTTTTCTGTGTTTTTCTTCCTCTCTCTGTAAATCTTCCTTTGCTTTTTAAAATGAGAAAGCAAGAAGCAAAGGGTTGAAGCGGTTGGCGCTAGAGAAGCCTCTGTCACTGGTCCCCCAAGGAATGCAGATTGGCCCAGAGGGCGCGGGGCACAGTGTGGTCTTCTGCCATGGCCAAATAGGCTGAGCGAGAAATCAGAGGTCCCGGGGAGTTCCTGGAGCGAACAGGAGGAAGGGGGGAGGTGGTGCAGGACACGGAAGCTCAAATCTGTGCGAGATGAAAGTCGGGAATCCCAGGCCACCCCATCTCTGCACTGACTCACTGCTCAACGTGGCGAGTCCCTTCACCTCTTGGTGTTTCAGCTTCACCACTGTTCCTTCTCTTCCACCTCACTCTCTCACCTCACTGGGACGTTATAGGGTCCACACAAAAAGTGACTGAAGGCAAGCTTGTTTGGGGAAGACGCAAACCTACGTGCTTCTTAGCAGCACTAAAGAAAGCGGCCTTGCTTTCCATCCAACGACAGGAAAGGGGCAACTAATTCTGTCTGTCAAATGTTTACCGATGAACCGAACTCTGAACTGCTAACAGGCAGTTTCCTTCCATTGCACTTACAAACTTATTTATACCGGCCTCCCACTGAGTGCTTATGTATCTATGTCTGCTTCATTTATTTTTGACCTCTCCAGCTGAAAATATTTTCACGTCTGTCTCCTTCAGTAGAATGTAAGCTCCTTGTGGGCAGGGAATGTGTCTCGTCGTTGTTCGATACTCCCCAAGGGTCTACCGCAGCAGAGCTCCGTAAATGTTGCCGCTGCGACTCTGACTACAGTTGGGATCATAGGAGTTGCCCCCAGTCGATCCAGGAAACTTCCATGATTTGCACGTACTGTTTCTCAGTCAATGATGTTTATTGAGCGCCTACTATGTGTAAATGACTGTACTAAGCTTGTTCTGGGCAGGGAATGTGCCTGTTGGTGCGTGTATTATACTCTCCCAAGCACTTAGTACAGTGCTCTGCACACAGTAAGCGCTAAATGAATACGATTGAATGAATGAGCTCATTGTGGTCAGGGAATGTGTATTGTAATAAGCACTTGGGAGAGTTGCTTAGTACAGTGCTTTACACACAGTAAGCGCTCAATAAATACGATTGAATGAATGAATGAAAGTCTAGATGGGGAGACAGATGTTAATATAAACAAATATACATTATAAACATATATATAGACCATATCAAATAATTTCTAAAGATAAGCGCTGTGAGGTTGAGTGTGGGGCGAATATCAAATGTCCAAAGGTCACAGATCCAAGTGCATAGATGATGCCGAAGGGCGAGGGCACCGGGGAAAAGAGGGCTTAATCGGGGAAGATGTCTTGGAGATGTGAACATTGTATACCATCTGTCTCCCCCTTTAGACTGCAAGCTCGTTGTGGTCAGGAAACGTATGTTATGTTGTATTCTCCCGAGTGCTGAGTAGTGTTCTGTACATGGTAACTGCTCAATACGTACCACACTGATTGAGTGATACTCTGTACTGGGGAAAGTACAATATAGTGAGTTTCCTATCTAGTGGAGGAGATGGACACTTAAATACATGCACGTGGGTTCCGACCCATTAATTCTTCAATACTCACTCCACCCCCACCACACTTATGTATCTATCCTTATACTTGGTTGCTTTCCCTCCCCGTAATTCATTTTAATTTCTGCCGACTCCACTATATCGCAGACTCTTTGAAGGCAGGGATCACATCTACTTAGGCTGATGCTTGGTACAATGCTCTGCAACCAGAAAGTGCTCAAATACCATCCACTGGTTGATTGTGTTTAGTTGGCACAGATGGACTGAAGTGGCAGTTGGGCGGGGGCGTAGGGTGGGGAAATTAAAGATTAAATAGGGAAGGCCTGCTGGAAGAGAAGTGATTTTAAAAGGACTTTAAAGATGGGGAGAGCGGTGATTTGTTGGATGTGAAATGGAAGGAGTTCCAGGGAGGAGAGAAGGTGGTGAGCAAGAGGTCGGCGGAAGGAGGGAGGAGAACGAGGAACGGTGAAAAGGTTCATTTGAGAGGAATGAAGAGTGTGAGCTGGAGGGTAGTGGAAGAAGAGTGGATAAGTTGAGCGGAGAGAACTGATGGAGTGCCTAGAGTCAAATGTCAGGTGTTTATGTTTGATATGGAGAAGAATGGGTAACTATTAGGGGTTTTCATTTCCTCACTACTCTGCAATCCCCCTCTCCTCTTCTTTCTCCATCCTGGCAGTTTCTCGTGCTCTTTAAATCTGTGCCTTTACCTGTGACTCTGATTCCAGCCTTTCACCTCTTCCAAACTCTGGCTCCCTCTCTCCTCCCCTCCCGTACCGCGATCATCAACCCCTCGAATGGTTTACACTCTGTCTTCAAACATGCTTCAGACTTACACGAAAAAGCTTTCATCGGATCCCACGGCTTTCCTCCAGTCATCACTTCATTTCTGACTAAATTGCCTGATTGGGCTTTAAGAAACAGCGTGGCGTACTGGAGAGAGCGTGAGCCGCGGGGTCAGAAAGACCTAGGTTCTAATCCCGGCTCTGCCAGTTGTCTGCTGTGTGACCTTGGGCAAGTCACTCCTCTGTGCCTCAGTTCCCTCATCTGTAAAATGGGGATTAAGACTGGGAGCCCCATGTGGGACGTGGACTGTGTCCAGCCTGATTAGCTTCTATCAACCCCAATGCTTACTACGGTGCCTGGCACATAGTAAATGCTTAACAAATACCACAAAAAAAGGCTTTAAAGCACTCAGTCACCTTGTCTTCTACTTTACTTCCCTGATTTCCTTCTACAATCAAGCCCAGACCCTTCACTCCTCTAATACCATCCTACTCACTGTACCTGGATCTCGTCTATTTCGCCGCCAGCCCCTCGCTCACGCCCTGCCTCTGGCCTACCCTGCCCATTCATATCCAACAGATGATCCCACCTTCAAAGCCTTATTCAATCAAATCAATCATTCTATTTATCGAGCACTTACTGTCCGCAGAGCACTGTACGAAGCACTGGGGAGAGTGCAGTAAAACAGTCGGTAGGTGTGTTCCCTGCCCACAACGAGCTTACAATCGAGAGACGAACTTATAGTCTAGATATAAAAGCACATCTCCTCCAAGAGCCTTCACCGACTAAGCCCTCATTTCCTATTTTCCCACTTCCTTCTGCTCCCTCTTACACTTGGATTTGTATCCTTTATTCACCCCACACTCAGCCCCACGGCACTTATGTACATATCTATAACTTATTTATATTAATGTCCGTTTCCCTTTCTAGACTAATCTCCTTGTGGCCAGGGGACGTGTCTACTAACTCTGCTATATTCATTCATTCAGTCGTGTTTATTGAGCGCTTACTGCGCGCAAAGCACTGTACTAAGCACTTGGGAGAGTACAGTATAACAAAAGACGACATTCCTGCTCACAGTCTATTGTACCCTCCCAAGCACTTAGTACAGTGCTCTGCCCACAGTACGGTGCTCAGTAAATGTCGATTGAGTGCCTAGTAGTGAGGACTGAAGGGCATATAATAATAATAATAATAAGGATAGCATTTATTAAGCGCTTACTATGTGCAAAGCACTGTTCTAAGCGCTGGGGAGGTTACAAGGTGATCAGGTGGTCCCACGGGGGGCTCACGGTCTTAATCCCCGTTTGACAGATGAGATAACTGAGGCGCAGAGAAGTTAAGTGACTTACCCAAAGTCACACATATGGATTGAGCAGGGGAGGCAGGGTGAATTTGAGCAGTGAAGCTCCTTGGCTTGGGGAGGTAACGTTATGTCCCAGAAACAAATTTATTGGGAGGTGCCAGCCTCTGGTGCCAGGGTGGAACGTGGCAAAGCCCTGGCAAACATCGAGCTCCGGATGGGGACCGGCAGAAACTTGCTCTTCGACCTCCGAGACTGGTTCCCCAAGCTTTTCAGGTCAGCACTCTCCCTGCCCCTAGGAAGAAAGGACGCTGACTCCGGACATCCGTGCTAACTGATCAGCGTCGTACCAGTGGTCATAGGGTGCAGTAAGTTTCCCTACCCCTCGCCACTCACGATAAACACCCCAGGATCTCGTCAATGAGATGAAGAAAGAAGGACACTGAACAAAGCTGGATCGGGACAGATTTTCCGGAGGAACTGAATACTTGACGCGCCTCCAAAATCCATGCTGCCAAAGGACGGGCTTCCTTGACGATCTGCTGACCCGTTTGAGAAATAACATAGGCATTTCTGAAATGTCTGAAAAGCAGACTCGACCCTCTCTCCAAAGTCCGTAATTGGCTTAAGGCATTTGTTTGAGGCCTCGTATTTCCACATCCGAGGAATAACCTACTGTCAAGTTAAACTTAAACCAGAGCAGCCCCCAAGTACCGTCATTCCGGGAGAGAGCGGGGTTGCCAAGACTTTCTTCCTCACTGGCTTGGCTTTCCTTTTGATTTCGTCGAAGAGAGGCTGGCAGAGGGGGGTGGGGGGAGTGTCTGTGGCTCTTCAACCCTGCTGAATTTCAGCAATCATGCCACTAGCAGTCTGTCTTTTCCTCCCTTCCTCTTGGAGCGAAGGGAATCAGAGCTGCAGACTCTCGAGTCCTCCTGCCAAGGGGAAAGGTCTCCCAGCTGCCAGAGAATCTGAGCCTTGGGTTCCAAACCATTCCCCGCTGCACTGCTGTTTTCATTCAGAACTTTCTGGAATTTGGAAAGTTCAGGACCGAGGTTGCGCTGGAAGCTTCGGCCTTTCCAGGGACGTAGTCGTCGATGAGACCCGTGTAGCTGGCTCCCGGCGTTCCGTACTTTGGGGAAGAGTCCGAGGAGTGAGCAGAGGCTTAGCAGGAAGGGGAGCTGGGCTGAGAGTTCAGTTCTAGGTGTGGCCTGCACACTGTTTAGGACAGTGTTGTGCAAATTGGTGTTCTCCAATCAATCAATCAATCATATTTATTGAGCGCTTACTGTGTACAGAGCACTGTACTAAGCGCTTGGGAAGTACAAGTTGGCAACACAACAGGGTCAGAGACCCAAAGCTGGGAAACCGCCAATGCCCCTGGACTTCCGGTTAATTCCAAGGGCTTTTTCATCCCTTATAGGATGCTTCCAGGACACCATAGGTGGAGACTCAGAAACCAGGGAGTTTAGGGAAATGATTTTCCAGGGCCGTGACTGGTGTCGTGTCCACGGATTGCGGGAAAGGGCGGGGTTTCCTCTCACTGGCCAAGGTGCATCAGCCGCTGTGGTTTCCGCCACGTCTGACTCCTTGGATTTGGATTTGTGCCCCTAATTCACCCCACCCTCAGCCCCACAGGCTGTAAATTTGTTGGAAGTGTCTACCAACTCTGTGGTATTGTGCTCTCCCAAGCGTTTAGGATGGTCTGGTCTTGTCTTATGCCATCGAGTCACATCACGGATGCCCCGCTTTCCATCTGCAATCATTCTGGCAGTGTATCTGTAGAGTTTCCTTGGTAAAAATACGGAAGTGGTTTACCATTGCCGCCTTCGGTGCAGTGAACTCGAGTCGCCGCCCTCGACTCCCATGCCGCTGCTGCCCAGCATGGGTGAGTTTTGACTTGTAGCAGCTGGCCTTCAATTTGCTAGCCACTGCCCAAGCTAGGAATGGAATGGGTATGCCCCTGCTTGATTCTCCCTCCCGTAGCCGAGACTGGTAGAGTACTGGAAACTCTCCAAGTGTGATCCTGAGAGACTGTTTAGGACGGTGCTCTGCACGTAATCAGCACTCAGTACAGATTGTACAGGGCACTGCCCCTCAGCTTCTCCCTGCCCAACCCTGGGCAAGCGTTCGGGATTTCTCCGTGTGATCGATAATTGTAAGAAAACCCTTAGAGAAACATTTTGACATTAGTCTTGAACGAATAAGAAACAGTCAAAATCTGGAAGAGCTTATCAGCATTTCCACCAGGGAGACGGTGTGTGAACCGTTAGCATGGCCTAGTGGAAAGAATCAGGCTTGGTAGTCAGGGGATCTGAGTGCTAATCCTGGCTCTGCTAGTTGCCTGCTGTGTGACCTTGGGCAAGTCACTTAGCTTCTCTGTGCCCCAGTGTCAGCTTCTTTAAAGTGGGGATTCAATACCTGTCCTCCTTTCCTCTTAGACTGAGCCCATGCGGGACAGGGACTGTCTGACGTGATTATCTTGAATCCATTCATTCATTCAATCATGCTAATTGAGTGCTTAGGTGTGGAGCACTGTACTAAGTGCTTGGGAGAGTAAGATATAACAATAAACAGACATTCCCTGCCCACAGTGAGCTTACGGTCTAGAGAGAGAGAAAAACAATATAATTACAGTTATGTACATAAGTGCTGTGGGGCTGGAAGGGGGGATGACTAAAGGGAGCAAGTCAAGGTGGCGCGGAAGGAAGTGGGAGAAGCGGGTGCCCCGGTGCTTGGTACATCCGAAATATTATTATTATTCCTGGTAACTCAGCAACGAGAGCCACTTCTTGCTTGTCCAGAAAGGTCATATGTGGGGTTAATCCTGGCTGCTTTGTTCTGGGAGCAAAATCACCACCTCCAGCGGGTGTTTTCGAGGCCTCCAATCATTCCCTCCAATGGTACTGCTGTGTGCTGGCAGGGGGGTAAGGCCTGGACCAGCCCCCCTACCCCTCCTTCTCCGCCCCGCGCCCCAACACACACTGAGGCTGAGCATTCTTGGGACAATTGGTTGGAAAAACAATTCCAAAGCCCCCATTTCCTACTGAGTCCAAATGGAAGCAGCTCATTTTGAATCAGATGAAAGTACTTAGGGTACTCACTCATCAAATCAATCAATCCAGCAGTGGTATTTATTGAGGCTGATGCCTAAATCTACATCTCCAGCCCTGATCCTTCTCCTTCTCTGCCGTCTCATATTTCCTCCTGGCTGCTCGTATTTCCGCCACCTCAAATTTAACATGTTCAAGACAGAACTCCTTATCTTCCCATGCCAACCCTGTCCTCCCCATGACTTCCATCACTGTAGACAGCACCGCCATCCTCTCTGCCTCACAAGCCTGTAGCCTTGATGTTATCCTAGACTCATCTCTCTCATTCAACGCACATATTCAATCTGTCACCAAAACCCGTCGGTTTTACCTTCGCTACGTCACTGATTCGCCTTTTCCTCTCCATCCAAATTACTACCACGTTGATCCAAGCACTTACCCTCTCCCACCTTGATTACTGCATCAGCCTCCTTGCTGACCTCCCTGCCTCCTGTCTCTCCCCTCTTCAATCCATACTTCACTCTGCTGTCCAGACAATTTTTCTAAGAAAATTCAGTCCGTGTTTCTCCACTCCTCAAGAACCTCCAGGGGTTGCCTATCCACCTCTGTATCAAACAGAAACACCTTACCGTTGGCCTTAAAGCACTCAATCACCTTGCCCCCTTCTATCTTACCTCAATGATTTTCTACTACAACCCAGCATTGCCAGTCTAAGGCCAATCTACTCATTGAACCTCAATCTCATCTATCTTGCTGTCAACCCCTCGCCCATGTCTTTTTTTTTATTTTTTGGTATTTAAGTGCTTACTATGTACCAGCCACTGTACTAAGGGCTGGGGTAGATACAACCTAATCAGGTTGGACACAGTCCCTGTCCTACGTAGGGCTTACTGTCTTAATCCCCATTTTACAGATGAGGTTACTGGGGCCCAGTGGAGCTAATTGATTTGCCCAAGGTCACACAGCAGACAAGTGACAGAGCTGGGATTATCCATTATTGGATAATCTGAGCTGTAATCTGTCCATTAGGTCACATTACTTTTTGTGAATGATTGATTGACCGATTGTACAGATCCTCAGCATCTCCTTGCCCAACTCTTGCAGGGTCTGATGGGGTGGGGGGGCATGTGTCGATCCAGATTGGCTTTGGGGGAGATCCTGGGACCTGGGATTTCGAAAGGGCTGAATGTGTTTATCCATATAGTTGGCTTTCATTGTTGACGTTGATGGTATTGACAATGAGAGCTCCTCACTGCTTGTGAGACTGCAAAGCCAGATGGATGAGAGACCTGGGATCCCTCTTACCTGGGATCCCTCCACTTGTAGCTGTGAGGAGGTGAGCACAGTTTCAGTGCTAGGAGATTGAAATGATTCCAGAACGTCACTGTTCATGATCTTGTCTTGCCATCTGTCATCCATTCATTCAATCAATCATATTTATTAAGCACTTACTGTTTGCAGAGCAACAGAGGGGGAGACAGACATTAATATCAATCAATCAATAAATTAATAATAGGTATATACATAAGTTCCATGGGCAGGAAGGGGTGATGAACAAAGGGAGCAAGTCAGGGCGATACAGCAGGGAATTGGAGAAGAGGAGAGAAAGACTTGGTCAGGGAAGGTTTCTTGGAGGAGATGAACTTTCAATAAGATCTTGAAGGCGGGGGGAAAGCAATTGTCTGATATGAGGTGGGAGGACGTTCCAGGCCAAAGGCAGGATGTGGGCGAGAGGTCGACGGCGAGATGGATGAGAATGAGGTAGAGTGAGAAGGTTAGCATTAAAGGAACAAGGTGTCCGGGCTGGGTTGCAGTAGGAGAGTAGTGAGGGTGAGATAGGAGGGGGCAAGGTGGTGGAGTGTTTTAAAGCCATTGGTGAGGAGTTTTTGATGTGGAGGTGGCTGGGCAACTACTGGAGTTTCTTGTGGAGTGGGGAAACACGGTCTGAATGTTTTTGTAGGAACATGATCCGGGCAGGAGAGCAGGCTATGGACTGGAGTAGGGAGAGACAGGAGGCAGGGAGGTCACCAAGGAGGCCGATACAGTAATCAAGATGGGATAGGATGAGTGCTTGGATTATCGTGGTAGCAGTTTGGATGTAGAGGAAGGAGTGGATTTTAGCGATGCTGTGAAGATAGAACTGATAGGATTTAGTGATGGCTTGAATATGTGGGTTGAATGACAGAGAGGAGTCAAGGATAATGCCAAGGTTACAGGCTCGTGAGACAGGAAGGATAGCAGTTTCATCTACGGTGATGGAAAAGTGAGCGGGAGGACAGGGTTTGGGTGGGAAGATAAGTAGTTTTAGTCATATTCAGTTTGAGATGATGGGAGATGTCTTGAAGGCAGGAGGAAATGGGAGACTGCAGAGAAGGAATGAGATTAGGGTTGGAGATGTAGATTTGGCTACCATCCACATAGAGGTGCTGGTTGAAGTCATGTGAGCGAATGAGTTCTCCGAGGGAGTGGGTGTTGTTGGAGAACAGGAGGGGACCCAGAACTGAACCCTGAGGGACCCCCCCACCCTGCTTATGAGGTGGGAAGCAGAGGAGGAGCCTGAGAAGGAGACTGAAAATGAGCAGCCAGAGAGATAAGAGGAGAACCAGGAGAGGACAGTGTTGGTGAAGCCGAGGTTGGATAATGTTTCCAGGAGGAGTGGGTGGTCGACAGTGTTGAAGGCAGCTGAGGGGTCGAGGAGGATTAGGATGGCAAGAAGGAGGTCATTGGTGACCTTTGAGAGGGTGGTTTATGTGGACTGAAGGATAGAAGCCAGATTGGAGAGGGTCAAGGAGAGAATTGGAGGAGAGGAACTGGAGACAGTGGGTATAGACAACTCACTCAAGGAGTTTGGAGAGAAATGGTAGGAGGGAGATGGGGTGAAAGCTGGAGGGAGCCATGGGGTCAAGGAAGAGGTTTTTTTTAGGATAGGAGAGACATAGGCATGTTTGAAAGCAGTGGGGAAGAAGCCTTGGAGAGCAAACAGCTGAAGTTGAATGCTTGAAACAACTGGCGAGGGCGATGGGCGTGGGTGTCAATAAGGATGGAGAGAGAATTTTTCCAGGAGAGTTAAATCACGCAAGAATCAATTAGAAGTGGACAAAGTCAACCTGCTATGTAGATTTCCGCCAGCAGAGCTCTGCGGCTCCTGCACCAGAGCGAAGGAGGCGGACTGTGGAGATGATCCGGGGTTGTGGGTTAGTGGTACGAGATGGACGAAGGGATAGGGGAGCGAGTGAGTTGAGTTCAGTAGAGAGGATGGAGTATCAGTTTGGTCATCAAGAGAAGGTAGTTTGGGCATGGAGGCTAAATGGGACTTGGTGAGTTGAGAAAATTGGATGGGGTCAAAAGATCGGGAGGTCTCTGGAGGGGGGAACAGGACAGATTTATGGATTTATGGGGAGGAGGTGTGTGGGAGAGAAGGCAGGTGAGGAAGCCGTGGTCAGGGAGAGGGATTTCAGAGTTGGTGAGGGGAGAGATTGTGTGCGGTGGCTAGAGATGATGAGATGGAGTGTGTATCCAAGTTGGTGCGTGGGCGAGCTGGGGTTTGGGTTAGGGGTGGGGGTAAGGTTAGGGTCATGCCTACGGAGAGGGATGGACCCAGAGTTCAACCCGCTGGATGTGTGGCCCTTTACGTTGTAGGATCGTCCTGGGAAGTTTTGACCTTTAAGCTCTCTGCTTTCAATCAATCAATCAATCGTATTTATTGAGCGCTTACTGTGTGCAGAGCACTGTACTAAGCGCTTGGGAAGTACAAGTTGGCAACTTATAGAGACAGTCCCTACCCAACAGTGGGCTCACTTTCCCTTGGACGATTCTCGGTCTTGCTAGCCCTCCGCAGTTGTGAGTGTGTTGGCCCAGGGAACGCTGCGGAAGGCAAATGTGTTTCTTAATCACCCTTTCTTTCCACACATTGAACCTGAGCCCAAAGCACCCTCCCCTCATGGCTCCCTCCCCCCAACCCCCCAGGGAGCGAGAACAAGTTAGCCGCTAAGTAAAGTGGTCAGCCTTCTTCCAGCTAGCATCCATCAGGCTTCCAACACTCGGCCTTGGGGGTTTCTCCCAAGAGACTTCCAACTCTGAAACACCGTGGAACACATTACCCAGGGAAGGCTCACTGGAGGGAATTGGCCCCGTTCCGGTTTCTCCGCAAAAGAAGGAAGGCGGAGGGAGAGCGGGAGGGAGGTTTCTGGGAAGGTTTCCAAAGCCCAAACTGGAACACTGGCTGCCCCATTCAGAGAGGGCCGTGGCCGCCTAACCCCTTGGGACACCGACCAATACGTGAGGTGGCCGAGCAACTGAAGAAGTGAGATTCTCCTCTGAGCTTAGTTGGGCTCTCGCTGACCGGGGGGCCTCACGTTACGTCTTTGTTAAGACTTTGGGTCATGGGGAAACTTGCCTGACCAGCTTGGGGCCGGGGCTGGAGGGCTAGTTTTGAGAAGGGGGGAGCGACTGAGGATTAGAACGCAGATCCTCTGACTCCCGGTCCCGTGCTCTTTCCGTTAGACCACACTACCCTATGGCTTAAGCACTAACTCTTGTTCATATCTTCCCTTCCTTCCTTCCTCCATCTACCTGTAATTTACTTTATCACCTGTCTCTCCTCATCAATCGTATTTATTGAGCGCTTACTGCTAGATGGTAAACACCCTGATGGAAGGGACTAGCTCTACTAATTTGATTGGTCTCTCCAGTGGAGCCTTTAGTCGAACGCTCTCTGCCCACAGTAGGCGCTCAGTGAATACTACTCACCGATGGAAAAGTGAACTCTTGGGCCATGGCACAAACACGGGGACCGGATTTGCATTCGGGAATACTACCGACATGCCTGTGGTAGCTGCTGCCTCCTTACTGCTCCTGTTGGGCGTTCCATTCCCAGGTGAGCGGGGGGGATTGTCAGGGTGGTGACCAATCAATCAGTGGTATTTATTGAGCGCTTACTGTGTGCAGAGAACTGTACTAAGCGCTTGGGAGAGTATGATGTAACAGAGTTGGTAGACACGTTCCCTGCCCACAAAGAATTTCCAATCTAGAGGCTACAGTCTAAAGCTCACGGTCTCGACCACAGAGTAATGTGGCAAGTCAGTCTCAAGCATATTTATTGAGCACTTACAGTGCAAAGCGCTGTACTGAGCGCTTGGAAGGGGGCTGTTGCTGTGGTGGAGGGGTCCTTGTCTGGTCCAGCAGTCTGTCTTTCTCTAGTCTAGTCTCCCCAACTAGAATGTAAGCTCGTTGTGGGGAGGAAACGTGTCTACTGATTCTGTTGTTCTGTACTCTCCCCAGCGCTTAGTGAAGTGCTCTGCACCCAGTAAGTGCTCAACAAATACCATTGATTGTTGGAATGTATTTCTCAAGAACACTGGGAGACAAAGATGGCCACCATATTCAATCGTATTTATTGAGCGCTTACTGTGTGCAGAGCACTGTACTAAGCGCTTGGGGAGTACAAGTTGGCAACATATAGAGACAGTCCCTACCCAACAGTGGGCTCACATATAATAATAATAATAATAATAATAATAATAATAATAATAATAATAATAATAACGGTATTTGTTAAGCACTTACTATGTGCCAAGCACTGTTCTAAGCGCTGGGGTAGATGCAAGGTAATCAGGTTGCATGTCTGTCATCAGACGCACAGGGGTGCCAGTTGTCCCATATGTATAGGATAAGCCTCTATATTCATTCATTCAATTGTATTTATTAAGCGCTTACTGTGTGCAGAGCACTATACTAAGCGCTTGGGAAAGAACAATAAACAGTGACAATCCCTGCCCACAAAGAGCTCACAGCCTAGACTGGGGGAGACAGATATCAAATACAAATAAATAAAATTATAGCTATATATGTAAGTGCTGTGGGGCTGGGGGCGGTGGGCCGGGAGAGCAAGGGGAGCAAGTTAGGCTGATGCAGAAGGGAGTGGGAGATGAGGGAAAGGGGGATTTAGTCTGGGAAAACCTCTTGGAGGAGGCTTTGAAGGAGGGGAGAGTCAATGTCTGTCGGATTTGAGGAGGGAGGGTGGTCCAGGCCAGAGGCAGGATGTGAGCAAGGGGTCGGCGGCGAGACAGGTGAGACTGAGGCACAGTGAGAACGTTAGCACTAAAGGAGCGAAGTATGTGGGCTGGGTTGTAGAAGGAGAAAAGTGAGGCGAGGTGGAGGGTATCATTGTCTTCTCTCATTTTCTTGGCAGCGTTTGTCAGTAGAGTGTCAAAATCGTCCTGGACTGAGTGTTTCAGGAGTGGAAGGTGGGTGAAATCGGGCTCAGCCCATTTCCTAGACTGAATTTACTGTATTCTCAGTACTGAACTTTGGCAAACCCTGTCCGTAATTGGATCTCCGCACTGGGTCACAGTGAAGCTGGACTGTTTACACCCAGCTTTTTGCGTGTACCCTCCCAAATAGGCAAATGCGATCGCTCTCAATGCATGGAGTACAGGGTCAGAAATATGCACAGGCAGAAATATATACGCTCCGAAATACGCAGTGAGAAATAGTCAAAAATGTACGCAGTTAGAAACGGTCAAAAATGTGCACAGTCAGAAATGTACCCGGTCAGAAGTATGTCCTAGCATCAACTGTCTAGGCACAGCCCAGCCTGTTGACTTTCTGAAGGAAAGTGCAAAAATCCAGTAAAATGGTCACAAGGGAGAAGGAGGAGGGGCGAGGGAAGAAGGTAGAAGAGGGCAAGGAGCGGGACGGGAAGGAGAGAAGAACCGTCCGCACACCGGCTATTCAGCCCCTGAATAATGAAGAATTGGCTAAATTTGGGAATGCAGCTATCCGGTGGGCACTAGCATACTGGGTCCTCAACTGACATACAGTTTCCACCCCCTGTGGGCTCCAGGGCTCAGGATGCATGTTGTCCTCATTCCATGGACTGAGGCCACGGAATTCCAAACAAATGCCGGAATTCCACTCGACCACGTCAGCAGCAGGATGAAAGGAGGAGGAGGGTGAGAGGCCGCTCTGGGACCCCCAAATGGGAGGCCTGGAAGCTTCGGCAGCCTCGATGGACTTCTCTGAGCCCTAGGGCCAGCAGAGTCGCTTATTAGCCAAGTGTGTGAATGGCCCTTTCTGTCCGGGCCACTTGCCCAGTGTGATACGCAGTCAGAAATAGTCAAAAATGTGCACAGTCAGAAATGTACACGGTCAGAAATGACACCCATGAGTATGAAAGCAGGGACACCTTCTGATAGAGAAGCTGACTCTCACTTGAAGCAGCGGTTTCTAGTGGGAAGAGCCCAGGCTTGGGAGTCGTCGGACTGGGTTTCCTACACCTGCTCTGTGTGACCTTGGGCTAGTCACTTCATTTCTTTATGCCTCAATTTCCTTATCTGTAAAATGGGGATTAAATACCCGTTCTCCCTCCTTCTTAGACTGTGAGCGCCATGTGAATCAAGGACCGTGTCCAGTCGGCTTATATGGTGCTTGGCACCTAGTAAGCACTTTACAAATACCAAGAATTATTGTTGGTTCACCCGGTCCTAGTTGTCTTGGGCATTTGGGTTTTGTACGTGTGAGCCAAAGACACAGTCCATGTCCCACATGGGGCTCACTGTCTTAATCCCCATTTTAATCCCCAGTCTCTCCCCCTTTTAGACTGTGAGCCCACTGTTGGGTAGGGACTGTCTCTATATGTTGCTAACTTGTACTTCCCAAGCGCTTAGTACAGTGCTCTGCACACAGTAAGCGCTCAATAAATATGATTGATTGATTGATTTAAAGATAGGGTAACTGCGGCACAGAGAAGTGATGTGTCCAAAGTCACCCGGCAGAGAAGCAGCATGACAGGGCACAGGTCTGGGAGCTAATCCCTCTTCCGCCACTCCTCTGCTTTGTGAACTTGGGAAAGTCACTTGACTTTTCTGTGCCTCAGTTCCTTCATCTGTCAAATGGGGATAAAATACTTGTTCTTTCTCCCTCTAAGACTGTGAGCCCCCCGAGGGATGGGAACTGTGTCGAACTTGACCGCAATCACATGTGCTTGGCACACAGTAAGCCCCTAAGAAGTACTAAGGTTATTATTAGCGGCGACCCTTGTTGTGTTATAACTGTCCAACACACCTGTTTGTATTTTGAAAATTATTATTTCCATTTCCCCGAGATCAAAGTGGCCTGGTGGAACTTACCTCCGAGTCGCGTGTTCTGGGGATCCTGACCGTCAGACCGAGGCGGAGTCCCGCCGAGGAGTCGGCTGGTGACACAGACGTCCGGACGCTCCGGGAAGGCAGAGTCTGGTAGGCCCAACCCTGTTGTCAGGGGGAGGACAGCTTATGAGCAGGGTCAGGAGTGCGATTGACAGCGAGGGAGGCATCAAGGCAGGGCTAGGACGGAGGCAGTAAGGACCGTTGAAGCTAGGCCCTAACTCCAAAGGAGCCTTATGTAAGAGTTGTGGTATTTCCACGTGCCAAGCGCTGTACTAAGCGCTGGGCTGGATACAAGATAATCAGGTCCGACGCAGTCCCTGTCCCACATGGGGCTCACAATCTAAGGTGGAGGGAGAACGGGGATCAATTCCCCATTTTTTTCAGAGGAGGGAACTGAGACATTGAGAAGTTAAGGGACTTGCCCAGGGTCACCGGGCAGGCAAGTGGCGGAGCTGGATTTACAACCCGGGCGCGTGCTTTTCCCACTAGGCTGCAGAGCTTCTCAGTCTGTGGGCACTGGGATTGGAAGTGAGCAGTAAATGTAAGCCGGAGGGAGGGGGTAAGGGGAATTCCAAAGGGACTGAACAGCTGTTAAGGGAGAGAAGGAAGACAAATGGTTAGATTCCCTCACGAGTGTGGGCCAGGTAGGAGAGAGTCCTCCCGAAGAAGCCTTCCCTAGGGAATCCCGGGAAAAGGGTAGGGCTGGGGAGAAGGCAATGCGGAACCCCTGCTTTTCCCAAACCCTTTCGCTCTGGGCAAGAGGGAGAAGACGGCTGCTCGCTTCCCCCTTAAAGTTGAGTCCGTAGGAAGGAAACTCGAGTTCCCTTCTCTGCTGACTCTGCAACTATTGTTTTTCCGAGACTTCATCTGCAAAATTGATTGGAACAAAATCTTCTCACAAGGGCTGCTAACGGAAACTAACTTTCCAGTTCAGCCTGAGCTGCCTTATTTGGGCAGAATTTTAAAGTTTCAAAGCCTCAGTTTTAACCTCATTGCTAAGTTTGGATTATCGAACACAAATTGCCGCCACCGAGCAGCAGTTCCCGAACTGCCGCTGAAAGGTTGCCTTCAAGTTTCACAAGTGCATTTCCCCGTGGCTTTAATTCAAGTATTTGCCTCTAAATCTGTAGTGCTCCCAAACATCCCTCTTTGGGCTCTGGGGGTCCGCCATCAACCTTCCACTCTCACCCCCAATCCATGGTATTTATTGAGCGCTTACTGCGTGCTGAGCACTGTACTAGGTGCTTGGGAGGCAGCAATATCGGTTCGCCCTCCTTCAACTGTGAGCTCCATGTGGGACCTGATTAAGTTGGAACAACTCCAGCCCTTAGTACGGCACTTGACACATAGCAAGTGCCTAAATATCGCAGTTTTTATTATTAACAATGCGGTAGAATTGATAGACCCACTCCCTGCCCACAAGGAGCTTCAAGGCTTAAAAAGGAGAGCAAAGGAGTGGTTGAAGAGGCGGAGGAAGTAGGCTTCCCACGCTCAATTTGCTGTCGCCACTACCCAAAAGCCAGCATGGCTTAGTGGGTAGAGCATGGCCTCGGAGTCAGAAGGACCTGACTTCCAATCCCTGCTCCGCCACGTGTCTGCTGTGTGACCCTGGGCAAGTCACTGAACTTCCCTGGGCCTCAGTTACCTCATCTGTAAAATGGGGATTAAGCGTGTGGGAGTCCCATGTGGGACGGGGACTGTGTCCAACTGAACTTGTATCTACTCCAGCGCTTAGAACAGTGCTTGGCACACAGTAAGCCCTTAACCGGTACCATCGTTATTATTCTACAGCAACCGGCTCCGCCGTCTCTCTTGACCCCGCGCTCGCAAGACACTTCTCTAGTAAACCCGGGAATGTCTACAAATGACGGGGAGAAGCAATTTAATATTTCTTAAGCTCCCACGTGAGGACACTCAAGGTAGGATGGGATGGGATATCTTCAGGGAGCTGGGCTGGGGGAGGGAAGGGGATGAGAAGCAGAGAGGGAGTGGCGGAAAGAGAGAAGGGGGGAGAGAGCAGCTTCAGCTCTTGGGCTTTCTCTGGGCTATTAGAGGGAGCCAGAGGAAAGCGGGGGGGATGTTGGTATGGCCGCAAATACCTCCTAACTGGGGTCAAAAACTCCCAGCTCTGGGACAGCAGCCATCGACGGTGCCAGGGTTGCCACCGGAGAGGGAAGACTTCTTCTCCCCGCTCCTCTGGCCTCTCTGGCCTTATCGTCTCTGCCTTGCCCCGAGCAGGACACTCCATCCCAGCTGTGGACCGATGCGACGCTTTTGAAAACTTCTATCCCCCGGGCTCAAGAGGAAATTCACCGGGGAGTTTGCTCACTTTCCTCCTCCAGGTGGGTAAAAGGGACTCCCTTGTGCAAGGCCCCCCTGGGGACGGGGCAGTCTGGAGGTGAGTGCAGTGCTAAGCGCTTAGTACAGTGCTCTGCACACAGTAAGCGCTCAATAAATACGATTGATGATGAGGTGAGGCCCCAATATCTCTGGCCCAGTGGGCTAGAGGAACACCACTTACAGGTACTTGCTATGGTGGGTTGTCCCTGGAGGGAGCTTGGGGGTGGGGGTGGTCACCCCTGCCTAGGAGCTGGCATGGCTACTGGAATAATAATAATAATAATAATGATGGCATTTGTTAAGTGCTTACTATGTGCAGAGCACTGTTCTAAGCGCTGGGGGGGATACAAGGTGATCAGGTTGTCCCACGTGGGGCTCACAGTCTTACTCCCCATTTTACAGATGAGGGAACTGAGGCCCAGAGAAGTTAAGTGACTTGCCCAAGGTCACACAGCAGACATGTGGCGGAGCGGGGACTCGAACCCATGACCTCTGACTCCAAAGCCCGTGCTCTTTCCAATGAGCCACACTGCTACGCACGAGAGAGAAACGTAGGCATCATTTTATACAGACCTTCCATACAAATAAGCTCCTCATCAGAGAAGCAGCGTGGCTCAGTGGAAAGAGCACGGGCTTTGGAGGTCATGGGTTCAAATCCTGACTCCGCCAACTGTCAGCTGTGTGACTTTGGGCAAGTCACTTCTCTGTGCCTCAGTTCCCTCATCTGTAAAATGGGGATTAAGACTGTGAGCCCCAAGTGGGACAACCTGATCACCTTGTATCCCCCCCAGCGCTTAGAACAGTGCTTTGCACATAGTCAGCACTAAACAAATACCATCATTATTATTATTACTGGTCCCAGAAATCAATTCAACATCATTTAAAAACCAGTGTACAAAGAACCCCACAACAAAATTCCCTAAATTTGGCTTCATTATTAGAGGTTTTCTTGTAACTGGATATTTTCAACTCATGTCTACATAGAAGCGAACTTAACTATTCCCCAGTTGATTCGGTAATGTTTTTCTCTGTAAACTGAGTAAGATTCTCCTGGATTCCTAAATTGGTTGGTTAATTGAAAGCACAAGATATAAATGAAGAAACATTTTCATTCTTCCTTTGCTATTGACAAGTAATAAGAGTCCAAGTAACAAGGCATTATCGGTTGGAGGTCAGTCTTTAAAATGTAACGCTTCAGAACAGAAGCTTAACTTTACATGAAAGAAACCACCAAGTTTAAGACATTGCATAGGCCAGTTCCTGGTCTCTGGGGCTGTGTATCCTGTTAGCCTTCATATGTTTTTCATATTCCCTGTGCCATCCTAAATACATTTCTAGAAGGGCAAGAAAGAGGGTAAGAGGAATGTTTTTCCTTTTTTTTTTTCTGATTGGGACATCCTGCACAGGAGGCAGGAAGGATGAAACAAAGTAGCCTTGTGGGCTTCGAGAGCGGAGTTGGTGATGCAAGAACGGACTCTGGAGTGTCAGAGCAACACCAAACAACCTGGGTGATCAAGAATCCGTTCCTTCCGTCAATGGTATTTATTGAACGCCGTGTACACAGTACAATAGAGTTGGTATTTATTCATATTCATGTCTGTCTCCCCCTCTAGACTGTAAGCTCAGTGTGAAGGAATGAAAATGAAAACCCAAACCACCCATTCCGAGAAGGAAGAAGGTCAACTGTTCCTTTCTCCGGCAGTTACGACGCTACTGGATGGGGTGTGCTTCTGGACTTGGCTTTTGAGTCACCCCGAATTTTGGCTTTTGGTAGAACCATGATTCCCCAAAGTCTGCGCTTACACGGTGAGGAGGGCATGCGTAGAGACGAGCGCTTAGAACAGTGCTCGGCCCGTAGTAAGCGCTTAACAGATACCAACGTTATGATTATATGAGACTCCCGGCAGCGCTTCTGGATGCAAATCAAACCACCCACTTGTCGTTCTGTGAGTAGTCGCAGGCACTTGGCAATAAGCTCCAGCCCACCATGCCAGTGGGAAACATAACTGGCAGGGAGCAGGCCAGTGGCACCGAGCAAACCGCAACCCCCCCAGCCGATTTTCTTTTTTGAAAATGGCATCCGTTACGTGCTTACTATGTGCCAGGCACTGTACTAAGTGCTGGGGTAGATAGAAGCTAATTGGGCTGGACACAGTCCCCGTCCCACATGGGGCTCACAGTCTTAATTCCTGTTTTCCAGATGAGGTAACTGAGGCCCAGAGAAGTGAAGTGACTTGCCCAAGGTCACACAGCAGACAAGCGGGGGAGCCAGGATGAGAACCCAGGACCTTCTGACTCGCAGGCACGACGTGCTCTAGGCCACGCTGCTTCTCCACATCCTCCTTACTGGTAAGTCTCAGGACCGAGGTTCATCTGTTGCTCTAGAACGGAGATTCCAACTGGCCTCTCTTCCTAAGGATCATCATCATCAATCGTATTTATTGAGCGCTTACTATGTGCAGAGCACTGTACTAAGCGCTTGGGAAGTACAAATTGGTAACATATAGAGACAGTCCCTACCCAACAGTGGGTCGGGTGCTCTGGACCGTAAGCTCGTTGCGGGCGGGGAACGTGTCCCCCAACTCGGTTGCGTTGTGCTCGTCCGAGCGCTTAGTACAGCCCTCTGCGTGCAGTAAGCACTCGATAAGTACTAATGAAGGTGGTCTACTTCAGTTTGAAGTTTATATCCTGGCCATCGTTCTTCAGTACTAATAATGGTATTTGTTAAGCGCTTACTATGCGCAAAGCACCGTTCTAAGCGCTGGGGTGGTTACGCGGTGATCAGGTTGTCCCACGGGGGGCTCACAGTTTTAGTCCCCATTTTACAGATGAGGGAACTGAGGCACAGAGAAGTGAAGTGACTTGTCCAAAGTCACACAGCTGACAGTTGGCGGAACTGGGATTTGAACCCCTGACCTCAGACTCCAAAGCCCGGGCTCTTTCCACCGAGCCACGCTATCTTTGCTTCTCACTAACCTGTAAAATCGTGCGCACGGGGGGAAAGATGAAGAGGGAATAGCAGGTGTGCCCATCAATATCTCTTAGGACAAAGCCCAGCGGCAGACAAATACTAATTCTCTAACGTCGGCGGTCGCCGTTTGCTGTCCTTTAGGGGCATCTTTGAATTTTTCAGCTCGCTCATGCGACATTTTTTTTTTTTTTAATTAAGCTGGAACCTCACCATTTCTTTTAAGCCCGGCTCCCAAAGAGTAATTAGAAGGATTTACACAGTACACAGATGACGGCCAGAACGTTCTTGGCGGAGGGAACTGGAGAGGCCTCAAAAGAGGGGACTGTAGCAGAGAAACATTTAGAATGTGTTAAGAAATATTAGTTTTATTTTAACCAGTTTTCACAGCTGAATATTTATTCTATAAAAACTTTACAGATTGTACAGCTTATACATAGTTCAACTACTGAACAAAAAAGTAGGTCCCACAGATGCAAAAATACTGTACCAATCCAAGGTAAAGGCAGATTTAAACACTGTACAGCTCTCTGCCGGAAAAGGTGGGGTGGGGTGGGGGGGGGGGGTCAGTTCCAAGTATAAACTTCAAAACTGTACAAAAATAACGTTTGATTTAATTTCAGTCTTCATACATTCATTAAGATTGCAAGCCCAGATGCCCAAGTAATTACAGGCACCCGTAGTCAGGAATCAGTAACACTCCTGAAAGGAATGCAAAATATGTCTATTTACACAGGGCACTCTTGTACACCATGCTGTATAAAGTCCATGGTGTAGACATAAAAAGCATAGACAAAGAACAGTAAATGTCTAATATAAGGTAGTTTTTTTTTGAAAGTTTCTGTATTTAATAGTGTGCCAAAAGAATTTAACTTATTAAATAATATATTCTAAGTGAACCTAGAAATTACACGTATGAACATAAAATGCACTTTTTGGTGTAATACGTTCAATTAAATCTGCAAAAGGAAAACAAAACTGTATATAAAGTAGTATTCTCACCCAGCAACAAGAAGCACTTATGTAGTTATTTTTTTAAAAGTCAGGAAAACTATTTTAAAACCCACTAAGACTAACTTATAACTTAACTATTCATACATAAGATATTCAGTGATTCACTAATACTGCAAAACAAGCCTTCTTCTAGCGAGACAGTGGTTTCTTCATGCTAACTGGGTAAGAATTGGACTTTTTTTTTTAAAGGGAGTCGGATGTTTACTTAGCATAAATCCCGAGCACCCGTTCTGTTTTTAGGATATGTGTATCATTCTGCTTTTCGCTTATAAGGGCTTCTCCTGTAAAAGATACTTATTTTTTGTTTAGAATAATCTATTACTTGAGGTATTTGCACCTTCTCTGAGACAAAATGCAAAGCCTCAGATTTTTACTGACTTGCTGGGGCAGTGAAAAGGTTGGCTAATACCCGTTTAAATTCTGTATTCTAGAAGAAAATGTATAGAGAAAAAACAAACGTTATTCCAGACTTTCCTGCTACCCAGAAAACAACAAACACAGTTCAATGCTTTTCTTCTTCATACAGTACTAGCCAAAGACAATAAAACTAGAGCTTCGAAAGCTGTCTGGTGCTCACTGTTATAGTTTTACTTCGTGTGTGTACGTTTACTCGATATAAAAGAATTATGTCCAAAGGAGATCTGGTAATTTTTTTTTTCTCGTTAAGATACAGTACTTTTAAAAGCTCCTCAATGGTACACAGCCTGGATTTTTCCAGTGCCCTATCTCCAAGCTTTTCGAACTACAGGTAAACTTGTTCCAGGGGTTCAAAATGGATTCGGTTATCTTTGAGCCATAGATATCCCATTAAATTCAATTCCAGTGTCAATTTACGAGCATTACATCCAATTAGAACTCATCAATTTTTCTCTGCAAGTATTTTAAAATGGAGTCCATTCCTTGAGCAGAGCCCCAGATTTTCTTTAACACTTCACACTCTCTCTCGTTTGCTTGCTCTAAGTCCATCTTCATGACATTGCGCACCAGGCCTTTGGATTCTTCAAGAACCTACGCCAAACAAGAAAATTGATTCAGTGTTAGAGCGTATACAGGGCAGGGTAGTGTTTTCTTTTTAAGTTAGGTAAGCATGGTAGCAGTAGTCTGGGTTTTTCTGAGATGCTAGGACCCTGACGCTCCCGCTGTTCAACGTTAGCTGTCGAGTTGGTGGAGGAATTTTTAGAATTCTTCCACTCGTTCCCATTTTTCCCCAGCGCACTGTTGAGAATTACCGAGAGTTTCTCGAGTGCTTCGAGGATCTCAGCCAAGGCAAGCTGGGCCCCCGTATTAACCTGGAGGGAATTCACGATCCAACTGAACCAACTCCCTTTTCTCCCCTTCCGTCTGATGGCAAGTTCTACAGTCAACCCTGCATTATCAGCAAGTGGCGTTTCCGCTTCAAAGACCGTCCAGGCCGGAGTTCCCTCGCCTCTCTTTCATGCGCCAACGGTGGCTCAGTGAGAGTTAACAGCGTTTTCCCTTTCAAAACAGACTCCGGAGGTTTTCCGAATACAGGGCTTCGGAGGGAAATTTTGAGCTTTTCCTTGAATTTTCATTTGTTACCCTTTAACATGGAGCAGAGTAGGTCACGTAGCGGTGTGAGCGTCTTTCTGACAAAAACCACAGTGTGAGATGTGAAGAACTAGTTTTACAACCTCTCACTGGACGGTCAGTAACCTTTCTCTGGATTTGAGGAGCATCACAGAGATGGGATTTTCGTTTTAGCATCCAATGCAAATACCGTTTTGCAGAAGGCTGTGGAAGTCATCTAAGAAACCTTTTTTCCCCCTTCTCTGGTTTCCCTTTGACTGTGCTTACAATTCTCCCTCCTCTCCTTATATCGTAGGAGACGCTCCCTATCTAGAAGTTCTTCATAGGACACAGTGAGCTTTCTGGAGGCACGGTGCTGCACACATCTAAAAGAATCACGGTTATACGCAAGAAACAAATGAAACTTACAACGGAATTACATGTGGCAAGTTCCTTAATTCGAACCATTACTTCCTGTGTGAATGTCCCCGGCCAAAACACTTGGGAGACCAATCCTTTGGCACAAGCCTCCTGTGCGGTCAACTTCCTTCCACTGAACAACAGTTCATTTGCCTAAGGGAAAGAAGAGTTATTTCTGATATGAAATGTAATGGGTGAAGGAGTGGGAGGGGGGAGGGAGAGGAGCTGAATAACTTAGAACACCCCAACCCCCAAATTAAACATGGTTTGAGAAATGCTTGCCCCAGTGGGGCTGCTGAAGTATTTAATCCAGATGTGTTGCACTGGGATCTTTGTACCCAGCACAAAACAAAACTAAATCCAACCGTTTCTGACTGCCGCAGGCAATGACAGAGTTTTCTTTCTGATTTCAAAGAAAACCAAGAAGAAACCAGTAGAAATCTCACTCCTTTCAAAAGGCAGCTAGTTAATCTGAGGTACTTTGGGTCCGCTGACTTTTAAGCTTGCCCCTCAGGGAAACGACCCTGACCGTTATTTTGAAAATCATGAGAAAGCGTGTGGTGCGGGGAAGAATGGGTGCTTTTCCTCCAAGTGGCCCAGGTTGGGGGCACCTTAACCCAGCAAGTGCTTGATGGTTCACACAGGGCACAAGGGAACGCGATGAGCAAGCGCTGTGCTAAGCGCTGGGGCAGGTATATGTTTAATCAGAGCGGACCTAGCTCCCATCCCACACGGGGGTTCACAACTTGAGAGGGAGGGAGAATGGATATTTTATTCCCGTCTCACAGGTGGGGGAACTGAGGCACGGAGAAGCAAAGCGACCCGCCCAAGGTTACGCGGCAGAGCCGGGACTAGAACCTGCATCTTTGGCCCCCGAGTCCTGTCCTCTCTCTGTTAGGCCGCGCTGCCTCTCTGGAGTTTGAATTGAGTTAAAAGTTTAAACTGTTAATTATCATTAAACAAAAATCCACTTTGGATTTTTCCAAAAAGTGGATTTTTGGATCCACTTCCATTCATATGCTGCTGTAGGAGATTCTGGGCAGCCTCTAATAGTTAAATCTAGCTTCTGAGGAGACCTCAGATCACCCACGGTAATGGATGAGGATTCTTCCCTGAGGCAAAATCAACCGGTTTATAGCTACCCTTCGGATTCACTGACAATTCAGAAGGAATCAAAGCAGACCGCATGGAGGAAAAACAAGCATAAGCACACAGCTTGGCCTAGTGGAAAGAGCCCGGGCCTGGGAATCAGAGGACCTGGGTTCTAATGCCGGCTCTGTGACCTTGGGTAAGTCAGTTCACTTCTCTATGCCTCAGTTCCCTCACCTGCACAATGGAGATTCGCTGCCTGTTCTCCCTCCTACTTAGCCTGTGAGCCCCGGGTGGGACTGGGACTGTGTTAACTTGCATCTGCTTCAGTGCTCAGAACAGGGCTTGGCACATACTGCTTAACAAGTACCATTATTATCATTATCATTTCAGGGATTTAATTGTTCTTGGTCATCTTGTGATGACTGAGAAAATACCCATATGAAATTGGATTTACAGCCTTCACAATAGAGACGGCACCTTTATCTCTGCTTCCTGGCTTTTGGGAGAGAAAACTTTTTCTGAAGGCTGCCTTGATAGCTAGGCCTAACCACTCATTTCCTAAGGGATTTGAAACTTTCAAGGTTTGGATTCCTACATCTTAGAAGCGATAACATGGACACTTTAAACTGAAAAAGGATTTTCTGCAACGGGAATCTCCAACTTGTCTCTTGCTGGCATAGCATACTTTGTGCCCCAGAAACATTTATGTTGGAACCTTCTCGATCCTCTCAGGGGTCGAACGTGGACCTCGAGTGTGGAGATCTGTTCCAAAGAGGAAAAAATTTCCACGCAAGGCCCCAAATACCTCTTAAGCGTCAATCAATCAAGCGTATTTACTGAGCACTTACTGTGTGCAGAGTGTTTGGTACAATACTCTGGAGAGTACGGTACAACAGAGATGGTAGACGCGTTCCCTGCCCGTCAAGATGTGTTAATTAGATTAACTTTGAATGAAGGCACAACAGCTCTACAAAACTATCTGACAAAAACACTTCTGGGATTTGGAGTGGGCTGCCATGGAAAGGAGAGAAAGGATTCTCTATCTTCAGGTCTCCTCTCGCAAATGCCAAACTTTAGGTTTCAGGATCCAGGGCTTAGTCCATCACGAGGACAGTTGCTGGACAAAGTAAGAACATTTGAAGAGTACCGGAGAAGCGGTGTGGCCCAGTGTAAAAGAGCATGGGACTGGGAGTCAAAAGACCTGGGTTCTAATCCTGCCTCTGCCCTCTATCTGCTACGTGACTTGGGGCAAGTCAATTCACTTCTCTGTGCTTCTCTTCCCTCACCTGCAAATTGGGGATTCAGTACCTGTTCTCCCTCCTACCTGAACTCCGAGCCCCACATGGGACCTGATTAACTTGCATCTACCCCAGTGCTTTGAACCGTGCTTGGCACCGAATAAGTGCTTAACAAATACCAAAATTATTATTTTCTTTCAGAGAAACCCTTAATAATAATAATAATAATAATGGCATTAAGCGCTTACTATGTGCAAAGCACTGTTCAGTCCATCCTAGTGAAAAGAAGTTATAGCTACTGCTTTGATTCAAATTTTTTTGCTACCTGTTAGTTTAGCTTCTCAACCTAGACAGCCTTCCCTAATTTGTAAGTTAGCCTCTGTGGTGAATTCATTCAATCATATTTATTGAGCGCTTACCGTGTGCAGAGCACTGTACTAAGCGCTTGGGGGGTACAAATCGGCAACAGGGGATGGCAAGGAATAACTGACAAGGTGCAAAACTCCCTTTTATAACACATCAGTGCCTTGGCCCTAAGTCTAGCGGCACTAGCAGCTGAATTACTTAAAAGCAGCAGAAAGGCAAGTTTAAGCATTTCTTACGACTAGCTGCTGAATCAAAGAAAGAGACCAGACACAGCAGCAAGTCCACAGGGCAAGGGAGCCAAAAAGTCTTCCTGAGATTTGTCCCAGGCAGGGATCGCAATTTCCAGGCCTGGGCTTGCTCCTGGCAACACAAAATCCCAGGGAAAAAACTGGGAGCTGGGACCTCATTGCCCTGTTGTGCCTGGCTCGGCTCAGCTGTTAGTGTTGGCAACCCATCGTTTCACTCTGCACACCTGGGCAAAAAGTTGAAGCCACCTCCCTAATCAGGCCATGAGCGGGCTGTGCAAGAAGGCAGAGAGCCAATTTGGTTTCTTTCCCTCCTAGAATTTCCCCTATCTGTAATTTCTTTTAATGTCGGCCTCCCCCGTGGGCTGTAATCGTATCTGCTATGTTGTACTTTTCCAAGTCCTTAGTACAGTGCTCTGCACGGCATAGGTGCTCAATAAATACTGTTGATTTGATTTTGCCTTTGGCTGCCCCCCTTCTTCCTCGGAAGGGGAATTTCTGGGAAATAAGACTGCTACGTATCCACATCAAGATTTGTGTCAATGATCGATTCCTGCATAATTTACCTTCTTTCTCCCCAGAGGATAAAGGGCCCAGGGGACACTGGATTTCACAATGATTCTACCTCTTCTTTTCCCTTCCTCTAGGCTACCTTAACGTCCGCGCACATACACACGTTTAAATTTCTGGTCTCCCTACGCCTGGGAAGAGCACCCGAGAGTCTCCATAATCTGTGTTGCCTTTATATGGGATTGTAAAATCGTAGCCGGGCAGGAGCTGTGCCTTCAACTTATCCAGATACAACCCAGCCCGGCAACGTGAGCGTGCTACTCTAGATACCTCCTGATCTGCTTTCAATTTCACTTGACTATAATAAAGTTTCAGGCTAATATTTACGAACAAAGGAGAGGACGACCGTCGGCTCTCCTAGAACGTGCGCTTGCACGTTTTGCTTCGGACAGAACGTGACTGGAGAATTAGGGAATGTTTTCCCGTCACGGCACATCTGTCGGGAGACAGCGTGAAAGGGAACACAACTGACGGTGCAGTTCACTCACGAGCAGGTGCGGGGCTGGAAAGGCCGGCGCGGGCAGAAGACGCGGCCATGAGCAGATATGTGGCTCTGAATATAGCTCAGGCACGGTATACCCTAACGTGAGTTTCCCTTTACCGGAGCCCATGAGGACTCTCTAGACTGTAAGCTCCTTGTGGGCAGGCAACGCGCCTACCAACTCTTAGTACAAGCGCTTAGTGCAGTGGTTTGGCGCGCATCATCATCAACGGTATTAGCTGAGCGCTTCCTGTGTGCAAAGCACTTTCCATACACTGATAAGAGGAAATAACCCTACACTCTAGCACAACTGACCAAGGAACTGACTGTCCAGGACCCTAAATTAAACGGTAATACAGACTTTAAGTTTGCTGTGGGCAGGGATCATGCCCACCAACTCTGCTTAGTGCAGTGCTCTGCACACGACAAATACCACTGATTGACATTGATATTATAGTGGGATATTTTATTGTTGGTAATGGTGGCTTTTAGTACAGCACGGGTTAGTGTATTCTCTCAAACCTTACGTTCTGTTAGCTGATACTAAAGGCAGTAGCTTTTCGTCATCAGCACTCTTTTCTCCCTAAAATTTTACAGGGGCAATACACAGGCACATGTAAATAGTACATGGCAGTACATAATAATAATAATGATGGCATTTATTAAGCGCTTACTCTGTGCAAAGCACATAGTTTGGTGGCTTTCATTTTCTGCCTTTCCCAAAGAAGAGACCTCAAACGGACATTTCATTTCTATCGTGAGCCCCTCGCTACCAACAATCTCTTGGGGAAATTAATTTTTCTTTCCATATTTGGATGTCTACTATTAGTGTAAGACTTTTAAAAAGGGAGCTCTGAGACAGGAGATTTACCGCAAAAGCTTAAAGACATCAAATAAACCAAAAGCGGTTGGGATAAAGTTACTTGGAGCATATTAAAGACTCACTCAATTTTCATTATAGCTAAAACTTCCTTATAACAAGTTTTTATAATTAAAGTCTTACTGGTTTTAGTTTATCAGTAGTATCGATCGTCCCATCTAGACTGTAAGCTGCTTGTGGGCAGGGAATGTGCCTACCAACTCTGTTGAATTGTACTCTCCCAGGATCTTAGTACAGTGCTCTGCATACAGTAGGCGCTCAATAAATATCATTGATTGATTGAGAGTAGATACAGTTCCCGTTTTGTGCTGCACTCTCTACTACATAAATAATAATGATGGCATTTGTTAAGCGCTTACTACGTGCCAAGCACTGTTCTAAATGCTAGGGTAGCTATGAGGTAATCAGGTTGTCCCACATGGGGCTCACAGTTCTTAATCCCCATTTTGCAGATGAGGTAACTGAGGCACAGAAAAGTGAAGTGACTTGCCCAAGGTCACATAGCAGACCTGGCGGAGCCGGGATTAGAACCCACGTCCTCTGACTCCCGAGCCCGTGCTCTCTGCCACTAGGCCACACTGCTTCTCTACGCTGCTTCTACGTACTTGGGAGGGAACGGTAAAATGAGCAGACGTGATAACTGCCCTCAAGGAGTTTACAATCTCTAGGGGAAGAAAGACATTAAAATAAAATACAGATAGAAGGAAGGAAAAGGGGATAAGTACAGGAGTTACTGCTTAAGTCTAAGGGTGTGTACGATATGTCCGTCCATCACTCGATGGTATTTATCGAGCATTTACTGTTTGCAGAGCACTGTACTTGGGAACGTGCAATGCCACAGAATTGATAGACACGATTGACAGAAGCTGGAGGAGCTTACAGTCTAAAGGGGTACACAGACATTAAATACGTACTTATATTTTACGGACTACTTAGGTGGCACCGAAGGGCTGCAGTTGCTTAGCAGCTAGGGGATATAGAGCGGGGCGATTCGAAATAAATCAGGGAGGCTTCCTGGAGATGGGACCTCAGAAGGGCTTTGAAGGAGGGGAGAGCTCCAGACAGTGGCGGTGGGAGAGATGAGGCGGCAGCACGGTGTGTGGGTTAGTTTGAGAGGAATGAAGAGTGTGTGCTGAGAAGAGAATGGATAAGTAGGAGGGAGAGAGAGCTGATAGAGTGCTTTCAAGCCAATGGTCAGGACTTCCCGCTTAATGCCGAGAGGAATGGGTAACCAGCAGAAGTCCGGGAGGAGTGGGGAGATGTGCGTAGAATGGTGTTTCAGAAAAATCACACAGTAAAAACCGGGTTCCGGAAAACCACTGCAATGAAAACGCTGCGCTTAGGACGACCACTTTCTCTATCACACACCCTTACGCTCGACCCTGAAATCGGTATCATGAAGATGTTTCACTGAGAATTTTTGGAATCGGGGCCAAATGAGGACTCGCAGGTAAGATGACACACAGGTAAGCCGTGTGGGAGGCTGCACTACGTGACTCCGGACAGCTTCCAATCTCCCCGTGCCCTCGCCGCTTCTCCGGATGAAAATGGGGGTAAGCTATCTGTCCCACAGCCTCTTGCTCAGCGTGGGGAGGGAGGGAGGATGAGAAGCAGTATGAGCTAGCTGGAAAGAAGGCCCAGTAAGAGGACCCCCATAGAAATGGAATGGGTGAGCTCTCGCTGGCTCTGCTCTCGAGTGCAAAGTGCACACACTGGGGTGGACTGATGACCATGGAGTGAACGATGGCAAAACAATGATTGGCAATCGCCTACTAAGCGACCACCCCGCGACCCTGTTTCCAGCTTTGGCACGCTGCGGCCCCAGTGCGAGCAAGGGTAGGAAGCCCAGCGAGAAATGGCGGAGCAGCGGGAAAGCCAACGATAGCTGCGCTCGCCGACTTGACAGAAGTCTTTCTTCTGCCAGATTCTTGGGGCTTCCGCCCCCAGCAGCTGTTGCAGGACCTCCAGAGAGCCAGCGGAGGAGGAGGCACATCTCCTGTGTGTGTCTGAATGACACAGGCCCCACTACTGCCTCATCTATTTATTCCTAGGCCTGGATGAAATGGTGTGATTCCGCTAGTCGTCCAAATGCAACCCGAAACAAAACTGATTTAATACGCCCTTCACTTAGTATCATTCTACGACAGTTCTAGTCAAAGTTTTCGGCATTTGCATCAGGCACTGGTCCAACTCCTGCTCTAGGCTGAGTTTTTTCTGAAATACTGAGATATTTCTCGGGGAAAAAACATTCTATAAAAATTTACCATACAGCAGTGGAAGGCACATCTGGAGGAAATCTGGGTTTGGATTCTTCCAAGTCACCCTGGAATTCCACTTCCTTTGGGAAGTCTTCCTCAATCAACTGCCACCTTCCCAAGCCACAACAACCCAACAGCCATCTCATGGTCCTTACATATACATGGATATATATATGTACATATATATATATATGTAGATTAATCCTTTCACACACACCTTATTCATTTATTTCATTCCCCAACGGTCTTGCTACTACCAGTTTCCATCCAAGTTCTTTACCAGGCTACACTATTTATAAACAAATTCTGGCCATCTTCCATCCCACATTAGACTGTAAACTCCTTGAAAGCAGGGAATGGGTCTTTTTGGTTCTGTTGTGTTCTCAAGAGCTTAGTACCAGGCTCCGGACACAGTAGGTGCTCAGTAAACATCAGTGATTGCTAGACTCAATTCCACAAAAGACTATCTCATTCTAGGTGAAATGGTATGGCTGCTTCATACCACTTACAATTTTGGTGATTTATTTCGGGTCACAATGACAAACAAAACCTTAAATAAGATACAGCAGGCACACGGGGGTGAGGTGGGGGTTAATTAAAGCAAAACAAAAAACTACCTGACAACAAACAAGGCTCTAAGACAAGATGGAAATATTCTTATGCCCGGAATAACCTTTCTTTTCTCCATTCCACAGGAGTGATGCTCTCGTTATCATTAAAGGCAATGAGACTCTTCCACTTAATGTTGGGAAAATAGTGATTCGGTCCACTTATTTACCTATGTTAGTCTAAAAGGATGCTATGCATTTGTAATCTAACATGATTTCTACCTCCAAAGTGCCTTTTTATTTACAAATCTAGTTTACCGTAACAGTCCACTTCAGAGATGGGTAGTTTGAGTTCATTGTCCATACTTGTTCATATATACTTTTTATTTGGGGTAATCTCTCTCATTCCTTTTGCAAACAAGATGAAATTCCCTTGGGCAACTAGCACCCATGGCTAGTTTTTGTTTATCTTTGAGCATCGTCATTCTTCTCGCTCCACTGAAGGGGCTGCACACCTCCAAACCAAGATTTACATGCCGTTACGTTTTAGATCGAGGCTGGAGTTTGATAGCCGAATTTAAGCAAGTTTTGCCCTCACCCTGCTCTGCGTGGGCCAAACGGATAGCTGCTATATCAGACATCTGCTTAGAGATTTGTTTTACTGGCAGATGCCAAAGAGGAATAAAACTGCTGGACATACTTGCCATGTGAATATTGGGGCGGTTAAAAATGTAAGCAGGATCAAAAAGACTGAAAAGTTCATATTCATCCTGTCATCATCAGAAGCAGTAACATCTATTCAGCCACTGCTGTGGGTAGAGAACTTGAAAACATAAAATAGCAGAAGTAATGGCCCTGTTCTTGAGGAACTTAAATAATCATAATAAATACTAATAACACTTATGGTATTTGTTAAGTGCTTACTATGTACCAGGCACTGTACTAAGCGCTGGGGTGTATACAAGCAAATTGGGCTGGACCCCGGGCGGGGCTCACAGTCTCAATCCCCATTTTACAGATAAGGTAACTGAGGCACAGAGAAGTGAAGTGACTTGCCTAAGGCCACACAGCAGACAATTGGCGGAGCCGGGATAAGAACCCATAATCACCTGACTCCCGTGCCCGTGCTCTATCCACTGAGCTACCCTGCTTCTCTACTACACTGATGTACCACTCAGAATAATTTTTGATGTCTCTGTGAGGGCAGATGAAAAAATGGCACTGTTCCTTGACACTCGGAAGACTACAGCATGTCACTGAAAATCTCCTAATGAGCGGATTCCAGCCCGGCAACTGAAAATTTTGGCGAAACCCCGGAACCGATTCTGCACGTTCTAGCTTTTCCCACTCTCAGCGCCTCTTACTGAGCCAGCAATCCCATGGAAGCACAAAACATTTGAACAGTTTGAATCGACACAGACCGACCACCTATTCACCTTAAACAGACACCAAACTAGGGATTACCACTTTGCTTTTCGAAAAAACCAAAACCCCCAAATCAAATAGCGAAAAAGAAACCAACGGAAGTTACTCACAGAAGCTAGTCCCATTATCCTGGGAAAGGAGAGGGAAGAACATCCATCAGGACTCTGCCCAAAGGTAGTGTATGGGGTCTGAAACCAAGCCTTCTCGTTAGCCCAAACGACATCACAGAGAGGCAGTATGGAAGCTCCAAGGCCAATTGCTGGACCATTTACTGCTGCAATGATGGGCTTCTTAAACTGAATCAAAGTATGCACAAAGTTTCTAAAAAAGAAAGCAACAGATGTGACAATTATGCTATGCGTCTTATCGTCTAACAGTAAAAAATGAGCATCTAGGGATCATTTCTACCGAGAAGTGGGCTTAAGCCAAACGATGATGAGTAATTTCACTTGTCAGGAGGTAGTTTTCCAATTCTTTCTTTCCCCCCCACTGTGGTTTTTCAAAATGTTATTTCCTGGGGGTCAAAATGCTCCTGGCGATCGAGGCCCTGAACGTATCCGAGCTTTGAGGATGTGCCTGCATGGCTTCCACTCCTGTAGAAATATCACGGGGCGGTGACACAACCTTGGGGAGGGAGGTGGGGGAATTTTGGCGAGGCTGAGAGTTGGGGGTTTTCTTTTGTGACGTCACTCCCCAGTTCTGGAGGGGATCACTGTCAGTCTCGCCGGGAGATGTGAGCTTGCTATCGGTGGGAAGTCAGACTGGGCACTGTGTTGGCTGTTCTTGGGACTTGATTTCTTGGGAATGGTGCACCTTCTTCCTATTTCAAGCAACTGCTTTACAGAACAAGGTGCACCTCAATGATTTGGATGGGGGCACCACCAGTGTGTCTGGGGGGGCCTCCGGATCTGCGGCCCTGTCTACACACGTTCAGTCAGATCAAAGACCCCGCCGACCTTGCTGCCCACAAAGAGAAGATGGTGGTACCAACGGCTGTTTCTACGAACCAACCCATGTGCTGGAATAACGTCCTCACATCGCATGCTGCGTGATGTAACGGCAGCCACATGGCACGCGAGGGGCCGTAAACTGTACAGCTCAAAAGGTATCGTTACATTTGGCTCTTCTGCAAATGGTGGTCGGCCCCTGCCTAGACACTGCCTTTGTTCGTGCTAGATACACAACAGCCCATAAAAGTCTCCACATTCATTCAACCTAAAACCAGTCACTTCTGGGAGTTACCTAATGGTGCAGATGAATGGTGGCTTTTTTTTTTTTTAATGGTACCCTTTAAGCATTTTCTGTGCACCAGGTACTGAACTGAGTCCCGGGGTAAACAAAAGAAAATCAGGTTGGACACAGTCCCTCTCCCACATAGGGCTCACAGTCTTAATCCCAATTTTACAGATGTGTTAACTGAGGCCCAGAGAAGTGACTTGCCTAAGGTCACACAGCAGGTGAGTGGCGGAGCAGGAATTAGAACCCAGGCCCTCTGACTCTTAGGCTTGTGCTCTTTCCACTGGGCTATGCTGCTTCCCTAAACCCCAAGGGCTTGGAAGCCATCAGGGAAGTAGTTGTCCTGAGCCTGACCAGATGGGCAGAGAAAAATCAATCAATCAATGGTATTTATTGAGCGCTTACTATGTGCAGAGCACCCTACTAAGCACTCAGAGTACAACAGAATTAGCAGATATGTTCCCTGCCCATGACAGGCTTACAGTCCAGAGGGGGAGACAGACATTAACACGAATAAGTAATTTTTAAAAATATAATTTAAAGATAGTCTGGCGTATATGGAGGGGGGGAGTTCCAGGCTAGGGGGAGGATGTGGGGAAAGGGCTGGCGACGAGATAGATGAGATTGGGGCACAGTGAGTAGGCTGGCACTAGAGAAGCAGAGTGTGCGGGCTGGGTTGCAGTGCGAGGTTAGTGAGGTAGGAATGGGGCAAGTCGACTGAGTGCTTTAAAGTTGATGGAAAGGAGTGTCTGTTTGATGTGGAGGTGGACGGGCAGTCACTGGAGGTTCTTGAGGAGTGGGAAGACATGGACTGAACGTTTTAGCTGAAAAATAATCCATGCAGCAGAGTGAAGTATGGATTGGAGTGGGGAGAGACAGGAGGCCGGTAGGTCAGCGAGGAGGCAGACGCGGCAGTCGAGGCGGGGTAGGATAAGTACTTGGATCAGCATGGTAGCAGTTTGGATGGAGAGGAAAGGGCGAATTTTAGCCCTGTTGTGAAGGTAGAACCGACGGGATTTGGTGACAGACTGAACGTATGGGTGGAATGAGAGGGATGAGTCGAGGACGATGCCAAGATTAGGGGGTTGTGAGATGGGGAAGATAGTGGCGTTGTCTACAGTGATGGGAAAGGCAGGGGGAGGGCAGGGTTTGGGTGGGAAGATAAGGAGTTCAGTTTTGGACCTGTTTAATTTGAGGTGTCGGTGGTACGTCCAAGTAGATATGTCTTGAGGGCAGGAGGAAATGCGAGATTGTAAGGGAGGAGAGAGGTCAGGGCTGGAGACCTTAAGCGCTTAGTACAGTGCTCTGCACACAGTAAGTGCTCAATAAATATGACAATGAATGAGATGTAGATTTGGGAACCATCTGCATTGAGATGGATGGTAACTGAAGCCACGGGAGCGATGAGTTCTCCAAGAAATGCAAATTCCTCAATACAAGGTGGTTTCTTTTAGGCACAGGTAACTCTTGATCACATGATAGATCAAATAAACATAATAATACTAATAATAGTATTTGTTAAGCATTTACTATGTGACAGGCACTGCACTAGACGCTGGGGTGGACACAAGCAAAACGGGTTGGACACAGTTTGGACACCAAATCCAACGGTCGCTATCAACACAGAAAACCACATTCATCAGTTGGGCTCTTCTGCATGTTAATTTCCACTGCAGCAGAAACTCACTTCACAGAGTATACACAACTGAGAACCCGCTCTGGATAATCAAAAACCGTTCAGGAGGCTAAGCCTGACATGCCTTAACTAGTTCTTTCTCTCACTCTCTAAGCCAAGTCAGCGGGGTGGCTGTGCCTGGTCGCTAGAGTCCAAATTTTATTAGCTTCAGCTACAATTCTTCACAGGCTCCCCGCTGTCAGTGCAGCCTGTCTGAGTTATGCTTCCCTTTGGTTTCCCCGATCTTTTCATTCAGGGAGAATTAACTCATTCACATGGATCCGTGTTTGCACAGAGAAGGATTCCTAAATGAGAGAGCCCGAGGCATTGTTCGAAAGATCACACTGGGTTTTAATGATACCATGATACTGAGAGAGACCGACAACCTTTGAAATAAGCTCTTGAGATAAGTGTAGACAACTTTCCTGAAACTACTTCAGTTCTGAAGCCCTTGGAGCATTCTGGGTCAGTGGCACACTGAAATAAATGCTCTGTGCTGTTCTTCAATGCTCTTGAAGAGGCGACTGCTGAAATTGTTTCTCTGATATACAGAGGGTAGATGAATGCTTAAAATGTAATAACACCATCAGAGGTCACTAGGCTAACTCTATGGAGAAATGTTGAAACTGTCACAAGCGAACTCTCCCCCCTCTGCTTCAAATGGAAAAGAGCACGATATTCTACATCTAAAAGGGATAGATCTTAGAGAAACAAAGGATGCCAGAGGAATTTTTTGGAATAATAATAATAATAATGACGGTATCTGTTAAGCGCTTACTATGTGCCAAGCACTGTTCTAAGCGCTGGGGTAGATGCAAGGTAATCGGGTTGTCCCATGCGGGGCTCACAGCCTTAATCCCCATTTGACAGATGAAGTAACTTGAGGCACAGAGAAGTTAAGTGACTTGCCCAAAGTCACACAGCTGACAAGTGGCGGAGCCGGGATTATAACCCACGTCCTCTGACTCCCAAGACCGTGCTCTTTCCACTAAGCCACGCTTCACCACCCTGACCCTATAACCTTTTTCAACTGATGATGATGGGTAACAGGAATTCAGGTCATCTCTTGCTTGGAAAACCTATTATTATGCACTAACTAGGTGCCAAGCACTGCGCCAAGCCAAGCCAAGCCAATATTACTCCCCAGATGGTAACTTGGTCAACTCTCTAGGAAAGCAAAGACCCGCTCAACCAATTAAGCTCATCTGAAATCTCCATTAGTCCACGCTCTCTCTGGTTTCCTACTGCTAGACATTCTCATTTCAGCACTGTGGAGAGTTATGTTAGGCAGCACCTAGATGATCATAGGCACAAAGGGAAAGGAAGAAAACTGGAGAAGGCTTTAGGGAAAAATCGACAAACTTCTAGGTGCAATTACAGTCTTTGCTCTTTTTAAATTTTAAAGCAGAGCTGATAAGCACATAGCTCACTGCAAATTTCTGAAGAGGGTGCGTTTTGAGACCAAGTAGCTGTAAAACCTGCAGCTCGGCTAACCTCCCCCTCTTACACACCTTCCTTACTACAATCAGCACTCTTTTCCACTCTTAAAGAATCACACACACACACACACACACACACACACAAAGACAAGCTGAAGACAGACAAATTGTTTCACGGTAAGTCTTATCATAAGGACTGTGAAAACTAGACACTAGCCTGAAAAGATGAGTTCCTCATTTCCTCACAGGGTGACCCACAAGGGTCCACCATTCAGTTGACTATAAGGAGTCTGCTCAGACTTTGGGCCATAATTTTTACATGAATGAAATAAGGGGTCTGTGTTGACACTTTTAGATATTGCAGTTCCGCTGAGTGGGGAAAATGTTTGCACTGGCATGTCAGGGTACCGTGGGATGAGGCAACCTGACCATCGACTGCCAGAAAAGTTAAACAATAGAAGTAGGAGTGTGTTATTAGCCCCTCTTTTAAGCGGCAGGAACATTTTAAGCAATTACGTTTAATAAAAGTTTAGCCAGAATTCTGTGTCTGACAATGGTTTCTGTATTTGGAATCTTTGGAAGACCCATGCGATTAGCTGTTTCTCCAATTTCAAAAAATGAATAAAAATGAAATGGTCCTCATTGTCTAAGCTGGGTCACGTGACACTTTGCAAAACAGTAGGTCCCATACAAGCTTGGCAATGGAATTCATCCATACGCAAATTAATGACATCTGTCATGAGAGAGCAGAGACACAAATTCTGGACCAAGCTAAACACACCAACCAAATAGCACAACTAAACTTTCCGTGGAATGAGAAATAGCTGTAAACCTCCAACAGGTAAAATGATCTAATGCTGGGGAGCAGAAAAGTCTGCTGCTTTAATGAATTTTACTTCGAGGCACATTCAGTGGGCAGTAATGCATTAACCAGATGAACATTTTGGACCTTATTTAGTCACGCTAACCAGATGAGAAAGTGAACGGGCACAAGAAAACCATCACACACTTAAAGGAATGACGGCTAGTTTTACGTACCTAATGGCTTCCGCCATTTTCGTGCTTTCTCTTTTTCTGTCATCTGTCAGACGCCGTATAAAATAAATGAAATCAAGACCACAGCAGAAGACGCTACCCACTGCACTGAGCAACACGAGTTTACTGTCGTCCGCAGCGGCTGTATTCAGTGCACTTTGAACTTCCTTCATTACCTGCAATTTGGAAAGAAGGGAAAATCAGAATCCAAACACAGATTTGGAAATCGCCACACGGAGGCCCTCAGCTACATTTCCCACATTTCTCCGAAGAGCAGAATCTCGGCTAACTGCAGATTTGACTTCTGAGCATTTGTGAGTTATCTGTTCGTTTGAAATCACTGCAAAGAAAAGGGAATGCCATTTGGTAAGCGGGGCAACAGTTTCTCCAGGCTCTCTCCGGACTTCCTGAAGATCTTTGGCAGGCCCCTCCGAGATTCAGCGCGAACAGGCATTTTTGAGTTTGAACAGAAGGTGGCAGATGCAACCAGTTCACAGAAGTGACTTCGATTCCTTTCCACTTTTAACCGGCTAAAGCCGCCAAGCTCAAGGTACCAACCAAAATTACGGGGCGTATTCGTAAGTCAAATGACAAAACCGTGGAAGGGTTTCATTTTAGCTGGCCAAGAAGCTACTTGAGAATGTTCGGGTGTGTCTAACGGCAGAGTCTCCTCTCAAAGAGACGGATGAGCCCCATTCCCGCCACTTCCTGTGTTCCCAGTAACAACTGTGGTATTTGTTAAGGGATCACTACGTGACAAGCACGGTCCTGAGTGACAGGGTAGATACGAGATCATCAGGTCCCACATGGGGCTCAGAGTCTAAGCAGGAGGGAGAACAAGGATTGAATCCCCAATCTGCAGATGAAGGAACACAGACAAGGAGAAGTTAAGTGTCTGGCCCACGGTCACTCGGCAGACACATGGTGGAGCCGGGATTAGAATTTAGGTCCTCTGACTCCCGGGCCCGTTCACTTTCCATTCGGCCACGCTGCTTCTCCCCCAGGTTGTTTTGTGAGATGCGTTTAGGGGTCCGGGCCCAAGGCTGATTGGAAACCAGGCCCGTGAAAGACGCCGCCGGTTACTGTGTAGTTCTTTAAAACCCCGCTTTGACTAAACTTAAGTCTCCTTTGTTGCCACTCTGCATCCATCCTGAGATGACTGAATGGCCAGCGGACCTCTCTCGGACCGCAAATTCCACAGCGCTCGGAGAGAAGGGCAGCAGAGCTCAGAAAGGCTAGCCATTGGAGGGGATCCAAGCTCAGGGGACGGAGGGAAATCTTCTGGGAATAGAAAGTGCTTTATTAGCAACTTGCTATCGTAACATGAGAAAAGAAAATAGACGATTTTAATCCGTGGTTTAATGGCCAAAAGTTAGGCAGCCAGGCAGAAAAAGAAGAAAAAGGGTTTTTGATCACACCCAAATGAGACAGTCGTCCCCCACCCTAGAGAGAGGGACTGGGTCTAGTCCCACTTGTGCATTCTCTCCCAGGGTTTAGAATGCTGTTATGCACACTGTAAGCACTTGCTATGTGCCAAGCACTGTACTAAGTGCTGGACTAAAAACAAGATCATCAGGTCAGACACGGTCCCTGTCCCACAAGGGGCTCAAAGCATAAGGGGGAAGGTGAACAGGTATTGCAACCCGATTTTACAGATAAAGACAATGAGGCCCAGAAAACTTGCCCAAGGTCTCACTGTAGGCCAAGTGGCGGATCCAGGATTAGGACCCAGGTTCACACTGATTCTCAGTCCTGTGCTCTTTCCACTGTGCCAGACCCTCAATAATCTGACTCTTAAAAACCTCTCTCTTTGAACCAATGGCAACTTACCTCTGGGTTTAGGGAATTATTCTCTGAAGATTTCGTTGATAACAGAATGTGAGTGAAGCCATCCTGCTTTCTAACCACAATGTCCCTGTATCGATAAGCACTTTCAGTTTGTCGCACACTGAAACGCAGCCTTTTGTCAAAAGGTTGGTCTCTTCGGTCCTCAATAAACCTCCTTTTGCTGGCTGTCACGCCTGTAACAGATGTTTGTATATTGGTTGCTCCATTGGCAGCTAATGCATCCAGAAAGGCAGACGAACCTGGAAAGAGTTTTGAAATGACAATATTCTATCAAGCCCCATTCTACAGTGGTATTTCTGGATCAGGGACAATTTTCTGCATAGTTTTTAACAGATCTTTGCAAAGTAACTTTTCTTACACACTGCAAGAATGGCCATCCCCCAACAGAGTTTTCAATATCCAAAATGATTTGCGTTATAAAGAATTAAAAAGAGTCCGCATGCCCCAAAAACCTAAATTAACAGTCAAACCTTAAAGATGACTTCAGAAGAACTTAAGTTAAAGAGGGAAGGAGCTCATGGGTCATAACTGCTGAACTCTGAGATGTTTCCAAAGGGAAGAAATGCCCACTCGTGAACATCTTTTTTTTTTAATTTCCTGTTGCTAATAAAGGAAAAGATTTCACTTAATATGCACTGTGGTTAATAAATTGTGCTAGAAGAGGAAATGACCTGAGAAAATGATGCTCAAGGCAGGGAGTTTTCTTCACGGTAACATGAATTGTTTAAGCCAAGTGATAAAAGGTGAAAGAAAAGCCCAAAATGTAAATGTAGAATACCCAGCACTGGGGCAGACACAAGTTCATCAGGTTGGACACAATCCCTGCCCACATGGGGGACAGTCTAAGTAGAACTCTGCTGACGAAGCAAATTATGCCATTTGGCCAGTTCTTTTGCTGAAGGCCCGTAATATGCAAATTCAAGATTTATCCTCGGCAGGAAAGTGATTCCTTCTTTGGTTTATGATCCAATGAACAAGAAAGGCTTGGATATTTTTGGTAAGCCAAGCAGATTAAGGAAGAGAGTCCGGTAGGGGAAGAGTTGTGGCTTTTCATCTTTTATTTAGAATGACTTCTTTACCTAAAGGAACTGCCTTTCTGCAGTAAGGCCATTCTGGCAGTCCAAAGGGCACTCAGTGCTGAGAGAAGCAGCATGACCTACTGGGAAGAGCTCGAGCCTGGCAGTCGGAGGACCTGGGTTCTAAACCCGGCTCTGCTGTTTGTCTGCTGTGTGACCTTGAGCAAGTCACTTCACTTCTCTATGCCTCAGTTGCAAATTCGGGATTAAGACCTTAGGTGGGACAGGACTGGACAACCTGATTAGCTTGTATCTACCCCAGCGATTTGTACGGTGCCTGGCACATAGTAAGCGCTTAACAAATACTATGAGAAAAAAAAAAGTTTTATGAAATTAACACAACAAGACTGGGGGGAAAATACCAGCTCTGGATGTTTACTGGTTTCAGAGCTGGCAAAGGAAACAGTGACAAGTACCTAGAACACATACGGAGTGATCAATCAATTAATAGCTTTACTGAGTGCAGACAGCACTCTACTAGACCTTTATGATTCAACAGTAGATTACAACAAAGTGATGGGATATAATCAGAAAGGGTGAACAATTCTTGAAAATTGAACTACAAACTAAAACTTGGCTCAGAAACACCATTCTCCAAACAAGCAAAAAACCCTCCTCTAAATATTTTCATATTTTTCAACTTTGGTGCTTAATGTAGGACGTGACGATTGTTATTGAAAATTGACTTCTTCTGGCCAGTATCGGTCAGCAAACCAATCCAGAAGACGAGTGAAAACTGATGAGCATGACAAATATTAATTTTATCTTGCCGATTGGGGGCAGATGCCTCGACTGCTCGTTATTTACCAGATGTTCGTTATACGATTAGTCGAGGTGACACTTAATAAGACAGCATCACAGGCTTCAGCCCTCTGACGACTGCATGAGGGTGCTGTGGTTACCCACATGTGCATCTCCAAGTTGCCGAGCAAGCCTGCACTTGAGTGGGCTGTGTGGGATACACGTAGTAAGTCGCCCGACGTGGAAGAAATAGGTGAAAGCCTGAAGGGGCTATGTGAAAAACACCAAAGTGCTGTCGGCAAGGTGAGGCTGCTGGCTTAGAAGACCAAGAGGGAGGAATGGGATCATTTTCTGAAACGAACAAGAACCAGACAGACATGACACTTTTCACCCATCTCCCACCCTACAGAATGTGTTTGTTTTTAGGGGTGAGGATAGGAAGAGCGGGAAGGTGGCACTGCCCTGACTCACCTCTTTTCCTGTTACTCCTGGCTCGGGGGGGATGGGTGGGGTTCACCTCGAGTCCTAGAGGATTGGGAGGAAGGAGCAGAGGGTCCTGGACTTCTACGTCTGCTGCTGCTGGGGAAAGCACAGAACTCTTACTTGTCTCCGGTGGCTCCGCACTCTCGGTCTCCCTTCCATCCTTGCCGTTACCTTCGGGGCACCAGGGGGAAGAGGATCCCGGCTCGTTTTCTCTACCCCCGGCACCAGCCCCTTCTAGAGCGATTGCCTCTGAGTTCATGGGCAGAGAGAGAAGAGCAATGGTGGACGACCACAGGTCTATAATAGCCTACGCGCGTGTGCACAAGACATAAAAACTCTTGGCTCTTTCCTCTCCGTGCAGGGAGAGCAACGTAAGGGGATAGCAGAGAAAGGGAGTGGGAGACAGGAATGCCTTCCCCATCCAGATTCATACCGGTGGCAAAGGATGTGATGGCAAACCTTCAGGCATCAGACAATCCAACGGACCGACTCAAGTCGATGGGGATTTGTGCCCTTCCTGAAGGTCTCCCAGATCTGTGCCTAACCACTGATCGCGAACCACTCACCGGTCCGGATTTTCGCTGGGCTTGGATTTTATGGATTTCTATGAACCAGGCACTGTATTAAGAACTAGGGCAGATAAGAGCTAATTAGGTTGGACACCGTCCACATCCCACATGGGGCTCACAGTCTTCATCCCCATTTTACAAATGAGGTAACTGAGGCCCAGAGAAGTGAAGTGTTTTGCCCAAGGTCACACAGTAGTCATGTGGTGGAGCTGGGATTAAAACCCAGGTCCTCTCACTTCCAGGCCTGTGCTCTTTCCTCTGGCCACACTACTCTTCTGGATCTGTCAACAAAGAAAAAATTGAAGGATGAAAGTGATGGTACGGTGGAGTGTCCCGTCAAGGAAGACAGGTGAGCTCAGTCCTGGAGCTTCAAGTAAAGACAGTAAAATTGTCCTTCGTTTTTCAGTAAGAAGTTATTGTCAGTATAACGCAATCAAGATGTGTGGATGGGACTGGAAAGACTAATCTGATCAATAATCCCGTCCAAACTTTCAAGATACTTCCTTATCACACTGTTACATTTATCACTTTGTAGTGGAATCTGCCTCATGGTCTCAGGTTTGCCCAACTTTTCTGTTTGAGGAGAGTAACCCCTCTCCTGACTGCTACTTTCCAAATTTTTTTGTTGTTGTTGCTGGTGTTGTCACTACATTGTCTGAGACCATTCTTCACTATGTCTTTATACCATTTCATCTCTACAAGCTTTCAAATACTCCAGTTGCTTGGGTATCCCGCTGTCACCCACTTTCTTCCAAGGTAAACTCTATTTTGCCTTGATGCTTATCATCAACAGCTTAACTGCTGATGATCTCCTCCGATCACATGATGTTTGTAGATGGTATTGACAAAAATGTTTCACGAATTGGATATGATGATGATGATGCTGGCATTTGTTAAGCGCTTACTACGTGCCAAGCACTGCTCTAAGCGCTGGATATATGCCTCCTGGGGAAGGTCCAGATTCTACGGCCATATAAAAGTGGAATGCTACCTGCAGATGCTTAGTTAGGTGTTTGTCACCACAATTGGGCTGTCCATCTCCAAAAAGGCATACTGATTTCTTGATTTGATTTTCTACTTTATTTGTGTAACACTGGATTTGGTGACATTTAGCAGCTTGTGGCTGATAATAATTATGGAATTTGCTAAGTGCTTACTACATGTGAAGCACTGTTCTAAGCAGTCTAAGTAGGATGGAGAACAGATATTGAATCCTCATTTTACAACTGAGGAAACTGAAGCACAGAGAACTTAAGTGACTTGCCAAAGGTCTCACAACAGGCAAATGGCAGAACCAGGATTAGAACCCAGGGCTCTTGGCTCCCACACCCATGCTCTTTCCACTAGGCAACACTGCTCCTCAAAATCTTTGGTTATATGTAGAAATTTCCTGGTGCAGAATGGGATTTAATGTTTTCAAATTAAGAAATTATCTTCCATTTTTCTAGAATGAACAAGGTCTCCCTCTGGCCTTCTAAGAACCTTTGTCCCACGCACTTCAGATAGTTTCTTGGATTCTCGTCTCAAACACTGATCACAGGGACAGCAAATCAGAAAAAAAAGATACCCTCTTTAGAATTTCACCAATTCCAAGTTTCCCTTTGCTATGCTAATTTTAGGGAAATCATATAATCACTTAAGGGATGCAATTTTAAAGAAATATTTGGGAAGCCACTTTGAAGTCCAATCCATTTTTCACAAACTTCTTTCTACTGATCAAATGGTGGTAACTGAGTACAGTACAAGAAATTTGGCAATATAACATCTGCTGTTCATCTACCAGATGCACTTTGACTAATGACTTTTTACCAAATCCCTATGAAACAGGTTGAAAAATCTTGATTTGGGGCAGATCAGTGCTACCACTTAATGCAAGTACTTACATTAGCCCGCCTTGATTACTGTATCAGCCTCCTTGCTGACCTCGCTGCCTCCTGCCACTTTCCACTCCAATCCATTCTCCATTCTGCTGCCCAAATCATTACCCTTCAAAAACGTTCAAGAAATTCCAGTGGTTGCCCATCCACCTCCACATCAAGCAAAGACTCCTCACCATTGGCTTTAAAGCACTTAACCACCTTGCCCCCTCTTACCTCACCTCGCTACTCTCCTACTATCAACCCAGCCCAAAACTTTGTTCCTCTGGTGCTAACCTTCTCGCTGTACCTCGATCTCATCGCCGACCTCTCACCCACCTCCTATCTTTGGCCTGGAACGCCCTCCCTCCTACCAGACAGATAATTGCTCTCCCTCACTTCAAGGCCTTATTGAAGACACATCTCCTCCAGAAAGCCTTCCCCGACTGAGCCCTCCTCCCCTCTTCTCCCACTCCCTTCTGCACCACTCATGCTTGTTCCTTCATTCATCCCCTCTCCCTTCCCCACGGCTCATATGTATATAACTGTAATTTATTTAATTTATTTTTTTTATGCATTTATTTAAATCAATGCCTGTCTCCCCCTCTAGACTGTGAGCTTGTTGTGGGAAGGGAATGTGTTTGATGTTATAGTGTACTCTCCCAAGCACTTAGTACAGTGCTTTGCACACGATAAGCGCTCAATAAATATGATTAAAAACAAAGGCATAATAGGGTTCTCCACCAACCTGGCCCTCCTGAAGAAGCGCTCCCAGGAGTCCCCAAGACGGACCAGGCGCTCGATCTTCCTCCTGCATGCCTACGTGATCTGACTGTCATGGAGGGTGAATAATAATAATGATAATAATGGCATTTGTTAAGCGCTTACTAAGCACTGGGTAAACCTTACAGCAATTTAGCAGCCCCCACGGGGAGGCTACCACACAATGCAGCTATGCCTATGCTCACAACCCTGTCAGAGTGAAGAGACTCCAAACCACAGAAAGGCTGTTGGAAAGAAATATGCACAAGTTTTGCTCAAACGAATTACTGAGACCATTAAATTATGGAAATTTGTTTTGAAGTAAAAACCTCTGGTATTTAAAACAAGACAGATTATCTCCTGAAGATCATTTAAAAACTTTCCAAACTTGAAAAATTGTGACTGGAGTTAAAAATGGAGTCAAATAATCAAAGTTTGTATTAGCTGAGAGTTAGGAGGAGAGACAACTCCCGTTTCACCTGCACCACTTGGCGGGAAGATATTTGGTAAAATTTTCCACTAGATTTTGTTAGAATGTGGAGAGTGCTAAGCACACAAAAGTCAATGCACGACAACCGTAGCTACTAAAGTAACAACATAGATTTCCTAGCTGTTTATAACAATAGTCAGTTTAAATGACTAGACAAAATCAAAATCATTTCAGAGAGCAATAAACCATACTCAAATGCTAAGACCCAAGATAGACAAATCGCCTTCCTCCCATCTCTCTCCTTTGATTCCCCAAATCCTGATTGTTCTATAATAATAATAATGGGATTTGTTAAGCGCTTACTATGAGCAAAGCACTGTTCTAAGCACTGGGGAAGTTACCAGGTAAGCAGGTTTTCCCACGTGGGGCTCACAGTCTTAATCCCCATTTTACAGATGAGGTAACAGGCACAGAGAAGTTAAGTGACTTGCCCAAAGTCACAGAGCAGACAAGCGGCAGAGCCGGGATTAGAACCCATGACCTCTGACTCCCAAGCTCTTTCCACTGAGCCACATGTTGTGAAGTTCTACCTTCAGAACATCTTGAGAATCAGACCCTTCGTTTCCATCCAAACTGCTACCATGCTCATCCAAGCATTCATCTTATCCTGCCTCAACAACTGCGTCAGTTTCCTCGCTGACTTTCCTGCCTCCTGTCTCTCCCCTCACCAGTCCCTACTTAACTCTGCTGCCCGGATCATTTAAAAAAATAATAATAATAAATAAATAAAAAGAGAAAAGCTCAGTCCTGATCTCCCCACCCCTCAAATACCTCCGGTAGTGACCATCCAGCTCTGCATCAGAAAGAAACTCCTTACCATCGGCTTTAAAGCATTCGATCGGCTCTCCCCCTCCTGCCTTACCCTGCCGATTTACTATTACAATCCTTCAGAGCACACTTCACAGCTCAAATTCGAACCTACTCACCGTACCTCGAGCTCATTCTTCTCGCCACCGACCCCTGGCCTACCCCTCCAGCCTTCATACTGGAGGACACCGCTCTCCCCACTCCCAAAGCCCTACTAAAATCATATCTCCTCCATGAGGCTTTCCCCAACTAAGCCTTCACTTCCCCTATTCTCACTCCCTTCTGATTTGCTTATGGACTTGGGTACATATATACATCTGTCATTTTTTTTTTACATGTCTGTCTCCCTCTCTGCATTATCATCAGCAGCATCAATAGTATTTGCTGAGTTTTTCCTATGTGGGGAGCACTGTACCAAGCACTTGGGTGAGTACTTCACAGTATTGTAGTCTCCCAACTTTTTAGTACTGTGTACACAGTAAGCACTCGATAAATACCGCTGACTCATTTAGTAATTAAGGTAACGCTCTCTTTAAAGAACAGTATCGTGCACACATTCCTTTTCTCAGATATCATGGAACAGAAGAGATTTTGTTGAAGTCTGCAGTTGTGCAAAGATATTTCTGAAAGTACAGTTCAGCGGAGTTTGTAAGTGTCTGTGTATTACTATTGCTGAAGTTCTCGCCACCAGTGACCAATTTCAGGGGGGTCACTTGGTTCCTCTTTTTTGAGCGGCTTCAGTTTCCTTTCTGAGCTGCCTTGTTTCTTCCCTGTGTCACAAGCACACACATTTGCTGGGTGAGCGGAGGCTACAGAGATGATGTTTGCTCTTCCCCATTTCCCCCGTCTTTAAATTAGTTTTCCTTTTTTCGTACCTTCACCCTGATCCACACTCTCACGCTCATCTATTCCCTTATCTGGGTTACTGTTCGTTTCCCATAGAATGTTGTTCAAAAGAGGGCTAAATAGAGTAGTTTCCTTCAGGAAATAAAGCATATTGTAGTCCCAAGATTCAAAATATTGGCAACACCAATATAAATAATTACAAAACAGTGATAGAAAACACCACCGGGCTGTGCGATCAAACAGCAATGCAAATATGCTCCATTAATAAAATACTCTGAACTACATTTTTTAATATGTAAAATATTTCATTTTTCAAAGTCCTATCTTTGCCATTTTATTCAGCAAAAAGGCATCTGGAGCCAACAAATCAAGAGATCTGTCTTTACCTAGTGCTAAATTGAAATGGGTAGCAGTTTCTCTAATCAGGACAGTCAAAATACTTTAAAGGTTGAGGGACGGGGACAGGGAGTTGTTTAAGCCCAAGTAAACTTTGTGCACTGCAGGAGCAAAGCATTACATTCAAGCGAGAAAGAGCTGTACGAAACAACAGCATTAAATCTCAGTAGTGCTAGCAAAGATCGACTTGCCTTATGTTTTCTGTGAGAGAGAGGGGCTGTACAGGATTATTTATTATTAGGAGCAGTAATTATAGTACTACAACCAATGTGGATGTACATGACCTCTCCGATCTATAAGGCCTCGAGGAAAGAGCCCGGGCTCGGGAGTTAGAGGTTGTGGGTTCTAATCCCGGCTCCGCCCCATGTCAGCTATGTGACTTTGGGCAAGTCACTTAACTTCTCTGTGCCTCAGTTACCTCATCTGTAAAATGGAGATTAAGACTGTAAGCCCCATGTGGGACAACCTCATTACCTTGTATCTACCCCAGCGTTTAGAACAGAGCTTGGCACATAGTAAGCGCTTAACAAATACCATTATTATTATCATTAGAATACTTTCCTGGGATCAGTAAGTGTTAAAAATCTAAACACATGATACATACTTTTTGGTACAACTGTGCCCAGAGCCATTTGCCCTCTGGCCAGGGGCTAATGCCAACCTGGCCTGGGGGATTGGGGACACGAGTCAGCCGGAGTTCTTCCTGACTCTTCCTTCTGCTGTCGCCAACAGAAGTACTTTTCCCAGGCCACCATATCTCTTCCCAGCTACGGTGGCTTTTGTTCCTGTTGCTATTTAACTACATAATGCACATCATATTATGCCTCACTTCCAGTGGCACCAGACAATGCTTGAAATACCAAATAAATCCCCACAATGGATCCACCAACCCCAAATTTATTTAAATTCTTTTTAACCCAACTGGTTTCACTGACATTATTATGATTATTACTACTATCATTATTATCCTCGTCCAAGCCCTTAGCACTCTGCACGGAATGCGCACACATATCCTCCTGACTGATTAATCTATTGTACTCTCCCAAGTGCTTTGCAAACAGAAGCTACTCAATAAATACTCTTGATTAGTTAATTTGCCAGTGTAACAGTCTGCTGTAAGATACCCTATTTGCTTATCACCCCGTGGCAGGACTGGTGCCACAATTTTTCCAAATATAAATACATAGACTTAAGCCAAAAAGAAAGGGCAAAATGTCCCAAAAGTGAAAGAGAAGTACAAAGGACTGAGCCTCAAGGATTACTTTAATAAATAATAATAATAATCCTCAGTTATATCACCTAAATAATGGAACTTTTTGGGAATAAAGCTAAAGCCGATTTATAAATTATTTACAGAGAATGAGAATACAATAATTGAGCATGTTTTCAGAAACAAAAAGAAAAGCAGGGATTAAAAAAATCATTTCAGTTTAAGAGTCAGTTTCTGAGAATTGGCAAATTAATAAATATTTAGTCTGAAGGAGACATGGATAGAAAGATTTCAACCTTCTCCAAAACGTGGGTCAGGTGAAGTAAGTGATGGGCAAACGATAAGTTTTGGAAACTTGAGAAAGACCAAACTTTCGCACTAGAATCGAATAGCTAAACATACACACGATGGTAAAGTCACAATATAAATAGATGTAAAATATCAAAAATAAGGGAAGTTGTCTGATATTTTCAAGACAACTGCGGATAGAGGAATCTCATACCAATGAATCTTAGGTGACTTCATGGAAAAAGAAAAGCCAGGTGGAGATCAAAAAACTCCTCCCACCAAAATTTCAGTTTAAATAGCAAGAAAATTTTACGTTGCATATTTTCCTCCAAGTCAGCTGAAGCCTCAAAACCCGAATGGCTAACCGAGTCAATAAGGAACTGAGGAGCAATAAGCATATGTGACACGAGAAAACAGGAAGTAAAGAACACAAGGAAGGTTACAGGGGAATGCTAAAACTGTTAAAGAAGGGTATTAGACGTGCCAAGAGAAACTTGGGGTACAAGCTGCATTATCTGCTGACTTTTCTCACCACAGGTACACCCAAGTCATGATACTTTGGCCAACTGCCGCAGGTCAGACAATTCCCTCCGGTCCCCTCCTCCATCCGAGGGGCCTTCTCCCACCCCCTGCAACCCCGACTTAGCCCCCTCCCCTTCCTTCTCCACCCTATCACCCACCAGTCTTTTCGTTCCTTAGTTTTAGCTTTAATCAGAGCAACAGCTGCTGCTGCAGGTGCGGTGGTCGTCGCCGCCTCCTCCTCCCCCTTTTCCGGCTTGCAGCCCGATTCCCCCACCTCGGCCAAAGCCACAGGAATGGGGTGGGCCAGACCAGAGAAGAACAGCCCACCCAAGCCTTCACCTCTGCCCATCCCATCCCTGTGACTTTGGCCGGGAGAGGGGGAGGCAGGGCTACCTGCTGGGGAGAAAGGAGCCACATTTCGGAAGTGGGTGGCTACTAAAGAGGCAGGGAAGAAGGGAAGGAGAGAGGGAAGGCAGAACTGGTATTGTTACTTATCTTTAGGGCTCAGCTCTCATAGAGGGGCCTTTTCTGGACCCTATCTCAACTAGCTATGTGAATCTATGGGAAATCATACGATAACAGTCATTTTGTTATTAAGCACTTACTTTGGGCCACCCAAGTCTTGGGGTGGATGCAAGATAATCAGATCGGGCATGTCCCTGCCCCACAGGGGACTTGCAGTCGGAGTAACGAAGGAGAACAGTATTGAACCCCCATTTTACAGATGAGGACTCTGAAGCACGGAGTACTGAAGTGACTTGCCCAAGGTCACTTAGCAGGGAAGAGCCAGGTCCTCTGATGCTCAGGCCGGGCTCTTTCCACTAGGCCATACCGCTTCCCTACTACAACGATCTTCTCTAATGCAACCATCTTCAAGGAATGTAGTTCAGTTGCATCATGAGGTAGACCTGCATGTTATTTTTTTACAGAAGAAAAAATAAATAAAAGCCCCTTCTCGTTACTTAGAAGCTTTGAAAAAAAACGGCATGTGCTCTAAAATGGAACTATTCTCCCACAGTGCATCCTGGGGCTCCGATTACCTATAAAAGACAATTATTTCTCAATGTCAGTGAAGTAAAAGAATACGTTAGAATTAACACTTATGCCTGATTCTGACAAAGGCAACCTCTTCCTACAGACCCACCCTTTTCTACACCAAAAGCCCCCAGAAGGAATGAGATGTACAGTTCAATCATGCCAATAAAGCAGCTCCTTTAAAGTCTCCCAGTTGAGACTACAGGTCAGCCCCTATTTAGCTCTTTATTTGGGCCCTTGCCTCCCTCAAATCCACCAAACTATGTCCTTCTCCTCTTTCCAAGCCCTCAACCTGCAGTCTCTGATTAATCATGTCATCCCCTTAGCACTCCTGTGAATACCTGTCTCCTCATTTAATTGCCTACACATGTTTTTATCATTAGAATCTATGTTCCTACTCTTTTGCCTATTGCACACTTGCAATTTGTGTCTACTTGCCTCCTCCAGTTAGAATGGAGGGCGGGGACTGAGTCTTTAACTTCTCTTGTATTTTTTGCAAGAGCTGGTAGCAGAACATAATAAAGCACTCAGTAAGAACTCTTGATAAAATGCCAAGAAGGAAAGTACCATGGCAGGGGGCGAAGGATTCTGACCACGGTCCACAGTTTTAATAATAATAATAATAATAATAATGGTATTTAAGCACTTACTATGTGCCAGGCAATTTACTAAGTGCTATAGTGGATACAAGCAAATCAAGTTGGACACAGTCCCTTTCCCAAATGGGGCTCACAGTCTCAATCCCCATTTTACAGTTGAGGCAACTGAGGCACAGAGAAGTTGAAGTGACTTTCCTAAGGTCACACAGCAGATAGGTGGTGGAGCCGGTTTACCCCCCCACTACTCACCCCACCTCACTGCTCAGCAGGGTTCAGGGTGGACCATGCCCCGGCTGCAGATGACCTCCGCAGTCCAGGCCCGCGGTCTATACCTCAGTAGGAGGTCACCAACCTAAACACCGGACAGCTCAGGAAACCAGTGGTGGCAATGCTCCCCTACCCTCTGAGCGGAGGTTTCGTAAGGGACTGTCCCGCAGGCAAAGAGCATTTTGTGAACTTTCATTCGTTTATTTAATTGCATTTATTGAGCACTCACTGTGTGCAGAGCACTGACTAAGCACTTGGGAGAGTATAATACAACAATAAGCAGACATTCCCTGCCCACACTTATGTACGTATCTGTAATTTTATTGATTGACATTGATATTGATGTCTGTCTGTCTCCCCTGCTCTAGACTGTAAGCTTGTCGTGGGCAAGGAATGTCACTGTTTATTGTTGTATTGTACTTTTCCACTCAGTACAACACTCTGCACACAGTAAGTGCTCAATAAATACAACTGAATGAATGAATGAGCTTACAGTCAAGCTACAGTCTATTGAACTGTTTGTAGCCCTGCTGATAAAGTGCTCTGCACACAGTATGGCCTCTCTCAATCAATCAATATTTATCAAGTGCTTTCCTGTGTGCAAAGAACTGTTTCAGGTGCTTGGGACACTACAGCACAACAGAATTGTTGAATGTGCTACCTACCCACAAAGAGCTTACAGTCTAAGGGGGAGATAGGCATTAATTAAGGTTTAGTGTTTTGCAGCAAGGAGGCCTCGGCCTCAATGAAGCGTATGCTTCTGAGTCTATCATGCGTGAAGAGCAATGAGCAAATCATGACTATAACAATTGTGGTTATTCATTCATTCATTCAATCGTATTTATTGAGCACTTACTGTGTGCAGAGCACTGTACTAAGCGCTTGGGAAGTACAAGTTGGCAACATATGGAGACGGTCCCTACCCAACAGTGGGCTTACAGAATAGAAGGGGGAGACAGACAACAAAACCAAACATATTAACAAAATAAAACAAATAGAATAAATATGTACAAGTAAAATAGAGTAATAAATATGTACAAACATATATATATATATACACACACACACACACACACACACACACACACACACACACACAGGTGCTGTGGGGAGGGGAAGGAGGTAAAGCGGGGGGGGAGGGGGAGGAGGAGGAGAGGAAGAAGGGGGCTCAGTCTAAGTGCCCACTGCATGCCAAATACTCTCCCTTTTTATGGTATTTTTAAAGCACTTACTATATACCAGGCACTGTACTAAGCACTGCGGTAGGTACAAGCTAATGTGATCCCCATTTTACAGATGAGGTAGCTGAGGCACAGAAGTGAAATGACTTGCCCAAGGTCACACAGCTGACAAGTGCTTAGAACAGTGCCCAGTGCTTACAACAGTGCTTTGCACAAAGTAAGCGCTTAACAAATACCATTAAAGAAAAAAAAGTGGAGGAGCCGGGGATTAGAACCCAGGTCCTTCTGATTCCCAGCCGTGTACTCTATCCACTAGGCCAAGCTGTTTCTCTATTAAAATCCTCATTTTATAGATGAGGAACCTGAGGCACAGAAGTTAAGGGACTGGCCCAAGGTCACACAGCAATGGCATTTATTGAGCGCTTAATGTGCGCAGAGCACCGTACTAAGGGCAGGCAAGTGGCGGTGCTAAGATTTGAATCCAGAACCGGATTCTCAGGGCCGGCCTCTTTCCATGCTGCTTCCATAGGCTGGCAGCATATGGTGACGAGCATGTGGCCTTCACTGACGTTACCCAGATGCTGGCAGAACTGGGATTAGAGCCCAGGTCTCCGGATTCCCAGAGCAGTGCTATTTCTCCTGGACCAGCAGCAAGACTACAGACATTAATGTAGCTGAAACACTACCCTGTAACTGGCGGAACTCACAATTCTGGCTAACTCGGGTCAAAATCGGCTTTCTGGCCTCAGTTCAGGCCATAAACCACATGAAAATCCAGAGTTGCTTGGAAGGGGCTACATTTCATTTGTTTGTGCATTAGGTGGAACTACAGGGCTACACATTTTATAAACCAGCAGGACAGGTCTAGAAGTATGCCACCCCCTAAAAGGTTTAACTTTGTCAGAGGATTTTCAGGTTGAATTATTTCAGGGGAGTGGTTCATCAGACCACCTGAGGTCATCAGACCTCTGTGGCTACTATCTCATCCCCGGGGAGATTAGAAATCCTCATGGTTGTTAAAGCAGGCAATAAACAAATTAATTATCTCTACTTTAAATAAATAGGATTTCTAGGCCTTGCTAATTTTCTACACTAAGCAAAATTATGTACTGTACCCTGGGAATATTTAAAATGAGAATGCCAACACCTGTTACATCTGAAAATTAAAAAAACACTCCTGGATTCTCCTGTAAATGATCTCTCTTACATGGTTATGCTTCCTAACTAGTATGGGTGTGTCTCCCAATTTGTGGATAATAATAAACAATAGTTGCGGTATTTGTTCAATGCTTACTATGTGTCAAACATGGTACTAAGCTCTGGGCTAAATACAAGACAATTAGTTCATTCAGAATACCTGCCCCACAGGGGCTCACAAATAATCCGGGTTCTGCCTGCACCTGGGTAGCAGTTGGAGTTGGTGATAACCACATGTACATCACTGTATGCTGCACCCCTGGCCTAGTGGAAAGAGCCGGTCCTGGATTCTTATCCCGGCGCTGCCACTTGCCTGCGCTCAGTACAGTGCTCTGCACACAGTAGGTACTCAAAAAAATACCACTTAACTTCTCTGAGCCTCAGGTTCCTCATCTGTAAAATGGGGATTTAATAATAGTGTTTGGCAAATAGTAAGCATTTAAATAGCCACAACTGTTATTTGTGGTTATTTAAAATGAACCCCCACTTTAAAGATGAGGAAACAGATACAGAGAAGATGAAGTGGTTTGTACAAGACCACACAGCATGGATTAGAATGCAAGTCTCTTGAATTCCAGTCCTCTGTGCTCTTCTCACTAGGCCAGGCTGCTTTTCTTTTGTTGTACAAAATGTAGAAAACCTCAAAAAAGCAACAGCAAACCAGTCACAAGTCTCTTCTCCTCTTATTTTCCCCTTCTCACATATCCCTGGTTCTGAAAGTCTGCCACACCCTATAGTGGGTGAGTCACAACTTCAACTGGGTTTAGAATGTCTTTGGTCCGACACTATTTGATTTACAGGTCCTCCAAAATAAATGCTCTATCTGAGAAGCGTTAAAATCACGTTATTTCACCCCTCATTTTTGGCTCGTTCTCCCTCCCCAACTGCCCCTGCCCCCACCCCCTCAGGGCTACCTACTGCATTTTCCCCCCAAGATATACACCACTCCAGAAAATCCACATTAGTCAAATGTCAGAGAAGCAATGTGGCCTAGTGGAAAGAACCAAGGGCCTGGGAATCAAAGGACCTGGGTTTTAAACACAGCTCTGTCACTTGCCTGCTCTGTGACCTTGGGCAAGTCACTTAACTGGGCCTCAGTTCTCTCATCTGCAAAATGGGGGTTGAATACCTTTTCTCCCTCCTACTTTAAGACTGTGAGCTCCAGCGGAACCTGGTTATCTTGTATCTACCCCAGCACTTAAAAAATGCCATAATTATTTAATGCTGGAGGAGGGTGTGTGGAACTCTCGATCGTTCTGCCACCACCACATAAATTCTGGGGAATGAAGGTGAGCAGAGTGGGCAAGCTATCACTGCTTTGGTTCAAGGGTGAGACAAACACACTGTATTAAACATTTAGGAGAGTACAGCAATAGCAAGACACATGGCCCCTGCCCTCAAGGGTTTTAAAATCTAATTCATTCATTCATTCAATCGTATTTATTTAGCGCTTACTGTGTGCAGAGCACTGTACTAAGCACTTGGGAAGTACAAGTTGGCAACATATAGAGATGGTCCCTACCCAAAAATGGGCTCACAGTCTAGAAGGGGGAGACAGACAACAAAACAAAACATGTAGACATGTGTCAAAATCATCAGAACATATAGAATTATACCTATATGCACAGCATTAACTAAATAAATAGAATAGTAAATATGTACAAGCAAAATAAATAGAATAATAAATCTGTACAAATACATACAAGTGATGTGGGGAGGAGAATGAGGTAGGGCAGAGGGGGTGATGGGGAAGAGGAGAGGAAAAAGGGGTCTCAGTCTGGGAAGGCCTCCTGGAGGAGGTGAACTCTCAGTAGGGCTTTGAAGGGAGGAAGAGAGCTAGCTTGGTGGATGTGCGGAGGGAGGACGTTCCAGGCCAGGGGGAGGACGTGGGCCGGGGGTCGACAGCGGGACAGGCGAGAACGAGGCCCAGTGAGGTTAGCGGCAGAGGAACGGAGTGTGTGGGCTCGGCTGTAGAAGGAGAGAAGGGAGGTGAGGTAGGAGGGGGCGAGGTGATGGAAAGCCTTGAAGTCGAGAGTGAGGAGTTTTTGCTTGATTCATAGGTTGACAGGCAACCACTGGAGATTTTTGAGGAGGGGAGTGACATGCCCAGAGCGTTTCTGTACAAAGATAATCTGGGCAGCAGAGTGAAGTATAGACTGAAGCGGGGAGAGACAGGAGGATGTGAGATCAAGAGGAGGGTGATGCAGTAATCCAGTCGGGATTATTGGGGAGTCACCCCAAAATGATTTACGAATAGTGGGAGGAGGAAGAACTAAACTACAAAAGGTAGGGTGAGAGTATGTTAGGATGAAATAGCTGAATAAATAATTATACCAATAAACACACTATATTTTAAACATGTGCATGTAAATGCTGAGGAAAGGGTTGAAATATGTAAGAAGCAGTATGGGTTAGTGGCTAGCGCACAGGCCTGAGAGTCAGAAGGACCTGGGTTCTAATCCTGGCTCTGCCACACTGCTATGTGACTCCATACCAACGAGAAGACCCCATCCCTTCCTGCCTTCCACCACCCTGGCAGGAAAGAGAACAGTACTTACATCAGGAGGCCGCCATAAAACCTCAGGAAGACCAGTGGCTGCGGGAGCTACTGCTGTGGTTATGAGTATGCCACGGATTCTGAATCGCCTGGATCCTAAAAATCCGCTCCTCTAGCCACAGCTCTTTACTGACTTTTGTTTCTATTTTGTGTATTTGTCCTTGTCTCTTACAATGTTTTAATGGTTTGTTTCACTGCTCCTCGATGCGTCTGACTCCAGTCCTCTTTCCCACCTATATTCACAGACGGTCAGTCCTTCAAGGGACAGGATCCATGTCTAATTCCCAGTCCTCCACACCCAGTAAATGCTTATTAAATACTCCTCCCTCTGCTAGGGCTTTGAAGATGAGGAGAGCTGTTGACAACTGGAACAGTAACACATTAGGGACCTAATTAGGGAAGTAACTAAACCAGTGGGTTTTTCAATTAATCAACCCAATTGCATTTATCGAGCGCTTACTGTTTGCAGAGCACAGTACTAAGTGCTTGGGAAAATACAATGCAACAGAGTTGGTAAGGGCAATCCCTGTCCACAAGGAGTTCACAGTCTAGACGGGGAGACAGATGTTCAAATAAATCACAGATATGTACGTAAGTGCTGTGGGGCTGAGGGTAGGGTGAATAAAGGGTACACACCCAAGTGGAAAAGAGATGCAGAAGGGAGAGGGAAAATGAGGATTTAGTTGGGGGGAAGGCCTCTTGGAGATGTTATTTTAATAAGGCTTTGAATTTTGCATAAGTTGCATGAGAAGCGGCATGGCTCAGTGGAAAGAGCGTGGGCTTTGGAGTCAGAGGTCATGGGTTCAAATCCCAGCTCTAGAGGTCATGGGTTCAAATCCCAGCTCTGCCAATTGTCAGCTGTGTGACTTTGAGCAAGTCACTTAACTTCTCTGGGCCTCATTTCCCTCATCTGTAAAATGGGGATGAAGACTGTGAGCCCCCCGTGGGGCAACCTGATCACCTTGTAACCTCCCCAGTGCTTAGAACAGTGCTTTGCATATAGTAAGCGCTTAATAAATGCCATCATTATTATTATTATTATAAGTTCTGTGCTTATACTATTGCTGCCAAGAGTCACATTATTAGTACACAATTCAGTCAGCATTAAGTTATATGGCTGATTAAATAGTTCTACATAATAAAAATGTTACAATATTGAAATTATTCACACACAAATAATCATTGCACTCACTGGGAAGGAAATCGTCAGCTCAAATAAAGAACACTGAATGACCTTTCGGGCAGCCGCGTGGGGACGACTGAAAACTTGGTGGATCTCACAGTATCTGTACAAGAGGAAACCGGAAAGACTGAGCATGAAAAGCCTTCTGAACTGGACAAAGAGGGAAGGGGAGGGGAACAGGGAGAGGCAGGAAGGTAGTGGCGGTAGCAGGGACACGAACGGCAAAAATCCATCCATAACTCAGTTCTAAATACTTTTGTCGCCCCTTTGCTGACAGAGATACGAACCATGAGAGTGTGCCCAACAGAGAGAATCACTGGCACATCTTGTTCATGAAAATCTAGAAGTATTTTGGGCCCCTTGACATTTGAGGTGAGCACTGCTTAGATACCAAAGGCTGAGAGGGGAAAGGTATATCTTATGGCCAGCAGGACTTGCGCTTGAATGGTTTTTGTAGCGGTGCAGATAGTTTGCCCGGAACCATCCCTGCTTTCTTGCCTGGCTCTATGCTAAGGGGCCTTCACGGTACAACGGCTACAAAGCAGTACCTCTGGGTGCAGCTGGTGGCCAGGTTACAATGCGTCTAAGCCCAGAGGTTCACACTGCGGAACGGCTACAAAGGATCACCCCTGGGTGCAGTCGGTGGCCATGTTACAATGTATCAGAGACCCTAACAGCACAAGGCACCACTACAACTTTCATAAGCCATGGGAAGCAGTGTGGTCTGGTGGATAAAGCATGGGCCTAGGAGTTAGACGACTTGTCCGCTGTGGGCCCTACTGCAAGTCACTTCACTGTACCTCAGTTTCCTCAACTGAAAAACAGGGATTCAATACCTGTTCTCCCTCTTACTTAGACTGTGAGCCCCATGAGGGATAGGGACTGCACTCAGTCTGACTAACCTGTATTAACCGCAGCGCTGAGAATAGTGCTTGACACAGTCCCTACTTCACTTCGCTGCCCAGATCATTTTTCTACAAAAACGTTCAGGCCATGTTTCCCCATTCCTCAAGAACCTCCAGTAGTGGCCCATCCACTTCCACATCAAACAGAAACTCCTTACCATAGGCTTTAAAGCAATCACCTAGCCCCCTCCTACCTCATTTCGCTACTCTCCTACTAACAACCCAGTCCACACACTTCCCTCCTCTAATTGTACCTTCTCACTGTACCTGGATTTTGTCTATCTCGCTGCTGACCTCTTGCCCACATCCTGCCTCTGGCCTGGAATGCCCTCCCTTCTTCATATCTGACAGACAATTACTCTCTCCCCGGACCCCACTGCCAAAGCCTTAATGAAGGTGCATCTCCTTAAGCCCTCCTTTGCTTTTCTTCCACTTCCTTCTGTATCACCTGACTTGCTCTCTTTATTCAACCCGCCTCCCAGCCCTACAGCACTTATGTACATATCGGTAATTTTTTTTATTTATAATGCCTGTCTCCCCCTCTAGACTAAGCTTGTTGTGGGCAAAGAATGTGTCTGTTATATTGTTGTGTGGTACTCTCCCAAGCGCTTAGTACAGTGCTTTGCACACAGTAAGCGCTCAACAAATATGACTGATTGACATAGTAAGCACTTAAATACCATAAAAACAAAACGTGGTTGAGTGCAATACTCAGAGTGGTTTAAGAGTCAAGATAAGGGGTTGGGGGGTGTCTTTATCACCACTCAAATCAGAAACATATTCCATCCCCAAAGGATCATGCACATTACGACCCTCTAATATTACTCTGAAAATGCCTTCAGAAACTGGGTTACATCCAAGGGTAGTTGTGGATTCTATTAAACACTTAACTATGTGCTAAGAGCTGGGGGAATCAGATTGGGTGCAGTCCCTGGCCCACAATCTATTTTATTCCCGTTGTATTCTCCCAACCATTCGGTACGGTGCTGTGCACATAGTTAGCGCTCAATAAATACCACTGATTGATTGATTACAGATGAGGAAACAAAGGCCCAGAGAATTTAAGTGACTTGGCCAAGGTCACACGCCGGAGTCTTATGTCTTTCAGTCCCGAGATTACTCCTCCGAACCATGCTGCCTCTAAAATATGTGCCCCCCCAAACCAATATTGGCTATTTACTTATCTTCATTTTTCCCCTTTCCCAAATAAACTAACAGTCACACACTTTGGGAGACTCTGCAACCCCAGCACTTAATATACGGTAAGCGCTAAATAACCACGATTATTTTTTTTTAAACAAAAGTCACTTGCATATCAGGACAAAATATTTTGAAACATAGATTTAGAAGTGATTTTTAATTTTCTCATACTTGGTTCACAAAGCCCTCAAACCACATTATGATGTGTTGATTTTAGAGTTGCGATCCCTTTTAAGTTACATTCAAAAAGCTTGGGGACTGCTAGCATCCGTTTTCCCATACTCTAAATCAAAGGGCTGGAATTGAAGAGCTACAGGAAACATCTCCTCTGGTTGTCAGGATTATTAAGTGGTCCTCCCCAAATTTCTCAATGCCCTACTTTATTAGTAACCTCACATGTCACAGTAATTAAAACTATCTTGAGTACATTATTCTGTGATTTTTAGATCTCCCAAATAGCCGGTTCAGGAACTTCTATTCTCACTGTTGTCAGCCGTAGAGATCTGCAGCGTTCATTTGGGATTTATTGGGGGTTTTTTTTCCTACTTTTTTTCTGACTCAAAAATATTACACCATTACCCACAGGCAGCTATTAAAGTTGGTAGAAGGTACTGTATCCCTTCCTTCTCCACCACCGTGACCTAGTGTATCCCACATCTTACTTTCCCATGACAAAATCAATTTTAAAAACTCCAGTTCATGCACTCGGTTCTGTCTTACTGCAGGTTTTCCTAAAAAAAAAAACCCCACCTTTGACTCCTCGGCTTCCTCCAGTGAGCGACCCTTCTCCCTCCTACCATTCTTCTCCAAACTCCTTGAGCGAGCTGTCTACACCCAATGCCTCCACTTCCTTTCCTTCAATTCTGTCCTGTTTATTCCACAGAAATGGCCCTCTCTAAAGTCGATGACTTCTCCTTGCCAAATTCAGTGGCTACTACTGTATCCTATTCTTCCCCTACTTTTTTATGGAATTTGTTAAGGGCTTACTATGTGCCAGGCACTGTACTAAGTGCTGGGGTAGATACACACTAATTAGGTTGGACACAGTCCATGTCCCATATTGGGCTCATAGTCTAACTCGCCATTTCCAAATCTACATCTCCAGCCCTGGCCTCTCTCCTCCGCAGTCTTGAATTTCCTCCCGCCTTCAGGACAGCTCTACTTGGACATCCTGATGACACCACAGACTTAAAAACCGAAATCCTCATCTTCCCGCCTAAACCCTGCCCTCCTCCTGATTTTCCCATCAGTGCAGACAACATCGCCATCCTTCCTGTCTCACAAGCCCATAACCTTGGCATTATCCTTGACATCTCTCATTCAATCTGCCCATTCAATCTGTCACGAAATCCTGTCAGTTCTATCATTGCTACATCTCTATAATCTGCCTTTTCCTCTATTCAAACAGCTCCCATTCTGATCCAAGCACTTGATTACTGCATCAGCCTCCTGGATGGTCTTGCTGTCTTCTGTCTCTCCCCTCTCCAGTCCATACTTCGCTCTATGGCCCAGATCATTTTTCTGAAAAAATGTTCAGTCCATATCTCCCCATACGTCAAGAACCTCCAATGTTTGCCCATCCATCTCTGCAACAATCAATGGTATTTACTGAGCGCTTACTGTGTGCAGAGTGCTGTACTAAGCATTCGGGAGAATATAATACAATAGAGTTGATATGTATGTTTCCTGCCCACAAGGTGCTTACGGTCTAGATGGAGACACACATTAAAATAAAGAAATAAATTATGGATGTGTTCAGAAGTGCTGTGGAGCTGAAGGTGAGGTGAGTGTCGACTATTTAAAGGGTACAGATCCAAGTGCATAGGCGACGCACAAGGGAGTGGGAGAAGAGAAAATGAAGGCTTAGTTGGGGAAGGCCTTTGGAGATGTGGTTTTGATAAGGCTTTGAAGTGGGGAAGGGTGGTGGTCTGTCGTATATGAAGCGGGAGAAAGGACCAGAAGGAGGACATGGGCAAGGAACTGGCGGCCAGACAGAGGTTCAGTGAATAAGGGTGTATTAGAGGAGCGAAGTGTGCAGACAGGCTTTAAGTAGGAAATGATCCAAGGGAAATTCCTTACCATCAGCATTAAGGCACTCGATCACCTCTCTTCGCCTATTTAACAACACTAATTTCCTACTACAACCCAACCTGTACACTCCAGGCTCCATAGCATTTATGCACATACCCTGTTATTTCTCCCATCTGTAACTGATTTTAATGTCTGTCTTCCCCGGTAGACTGTAAGCTCCTTGTGGACAGCGAGAGCACTTTCCCAAGTGCTACGTGTACAGTGCTTGGACACACAGTAAGCGCTAAGTATCATGACTGATTGGTTGATTTTCACTACGCATTTTGACTAGAAAGTTATCAGGGAAAGTCTGTTCGAGAATGCGAGCCCGTTTCCATGCAGCGTGCCTTGGGGTCGGAAGAGGTGATCACGTCAGGATGAGTTTTCCTTCTCATAGGCTTTTGCAAGAATGTATCCCTCATGTTACAAGACACCTGGACACACTGAAATTGAGTTTAAGCACGAGTAAAAGGCCGCTCTCTTCAGGAGGGTGAGGACAAGTGGAGGCCTTCCCACTCTTCTGTTAACAGAGTCCAAGCCCTGCCTGGAAGTCAGTCAGTCGGTCGATTGTATTTATTGAGCGCTTATTGTGTGCAGACACCCAGCAGGCAACATTCCCCTCAACATCCGGCCCCATCCTGCGCTCTCACCACTGCAGCAGGGTGAGGGAAGAGTGTCCACGGGGTCTTCCAGGATTTTTAAGACTGCTGGAGTTCTCGTGGCACTGGCTGTTGTGACTGTCAGACTCTGCATAGCCCCGCGGGGGAAAGCCCTTTCATTCTCTATTGGTTTTTGGGTTTTCCACCTGTCTGTTTCCCGGCACTGACTTATGAGGGAATTTTTGAAGGCAATATACATCCTCCCCGCCATGAGAGGGCCCAGTGGATACCACCTCTCCATTCAAAATACTAAGCTAGTTTCATTTACTTTTAGGTGGGGATTAATTTAAGTTTTTTAGCCTTTTCATTACATACAGAAGCATTAACTCACCAGGGATAAGGTAAATATATGGAATGACAAATATACTTTTTTCTTTAGCTTTTTCTTAATCAGCAAGAAAGGCGGCTAATTATCAGACTCTCCTGAAGACACATCAGGAATTTTAGGCCAATCATCATCCAGCGGCAGTAGAATCTGGGAAAAAGCCAGCCACGGGGCGTTTTGGAGAAGAGCGTTAAAGTGTCTGGGCAGTTTACTGATATTTCACACTAGTCTCTTCCAAATTCAATTTTAATAATTATAACATTTATTAAACACTTATTCTACACCAAGCACTGGGGTACACGCAAGGTAATCACAAAATAGGCCCTGTCCCACAAGGGTTTCACAATCTGTCCTATCCTCATTTTGCAGATGAGGAAACTGAGGCCCAGAGAGATTAAGTGACTCGTCCAAGGTCACGCAGCAGGCCAGGGACAGAGTTGAGGCTAAAATTAGGGACTCCAGACTCGCAATCACTTTGTCTACCCACTAGGACTCTCTGATGGTTCTCTAGACACTATGCACCCACCCTCAACCCCACAGCAGTTATGTACAAACCTTTAAATTATATATGATAAATTATGTATTTATTTTGAAGTCTGTCTCCCCCTCTAGACTGTAAACTTGTTATAGGCAGGGAACACGTCCACCACCTCTGTTGGTCTGTACTCTCCCAAGCACCTAGTACAGTGTTCTGCACATAGTAAGAGCTCACTAAATACCATTGATTGATTAGGAAATTCTCAGTCAGCTCTCACTTGTGTGGCTCACCTGAGGAGAGAAAGGATGGACGACAAAATCCGCACCCTAAGCAATAGGCTTGCTAATCAGAGCTACCGAAAAATAGCAAAATTAACTGAGTGAGTTTCAGTTCCTATTCCCTTCTCAACTCGCCTTTCTGCAGGGTTCTAATAAGGGACAAAGATATCATTAATGAACATTCCTCTGCCGCCACACTCCAAATTCTTTCTAATTTTTTAACTGCATTATTCCCCAAAGCATGCTAATATTAATTTAGAGTGAAACATTCCTTCAATCATATTTACTAAGCAGTTACTGCGTGTAGAGCACTGTACTAAGCGCTTGGGAGAGTACACTATAACAATAAAAAAAGACAAATTCCCTGCCCACAACGAGCTTACAGTCTAGAGGATCGTGATGGCCTATCTGGCCACATCAGAGTCATGGGCTCTGTCTGTCTGATCCATTCCCAATGCACTGCCAGTGGGTTAAAGCAAGGAAACATAGTGGGCCTTCTCCTAGTCAAATTATTCTATGAAGCCAGCTGGGTGATGCAACAAAGATGCAACAAAGAGACCTGGATGCAGGTGTTCGAATATGTTCACGCGCCTCTGGGAAACTACTTCTTCCAACTCAACACACTTGGAGCATTATCCAATGTCTTGGAGACAAGTCATTCGAGAACTACTCTATAGAGATGATTTCCCCCTTGCAGGGCACCAAAGAGATGCAAATGACTGAAAACCGAGGCATGGAATCAGTCAGACGTTACGAACTGACGAGAAGCCTAGAGAAAATCTAGTCATGTATCAGCCTGCACCGGGAAGACTATACATACAACCACCATCTATTATTGGCAGACGGAGCTAAACGCTTTCACTGATGCATACTGACCACTATTGCCACGGTAGCCAAAGTGGTGGGAAGAAAGAGGAAACGATTTAAAGGGACAGTAATGTACACTCTTAGAACAGTGCTTGGCACATAGTAAGCGCTTAAGAAATGCCATAATAATAATACTCTCTGAAAATGCCATATTCCAGCTGAGAGATGGGAGTCAATCAACAGAGAGAAATCAGAACGGGGCACTAATCAGGAAAGGACTGGTTCTATTGGAGCAGAAGTTCCTTAATGCTCATGAGACAAGGAGGCCATCACTCTTGCCACCTTCAAAGCCTTCATTAAAATCACACTGCCTCCAAGAGGCATTCCCCCCACTAAACCCTCATTTCCCTTACACCCTCTCCCTTCTGCATCACCCTGGCACTTGGATTTGAACCCTTTATTAACTCCACCTTCAGCCCCACGGCACTTATGTACTCATCAGTAATATTTTAGACATCCTCCAGATTGTGAGCAGGGAACATGTCTACCAACTCTGTTACAGGGCACTTTCCCAAGTGCTTAGCACAGTGCTCTGCACACAATAAGCACGTAATAAATACCACTGATCGAAGAAAAAGGTGAAAACAGTGCCAGTGCAAACTACAAACATGACAGCACAACAGAGGGACAACTTTGTGAGTGTGTGTGAAAATGTGGCTGGAATTGTGTTACCCGTGAGTCATGCACATAGAAGTGAATTATCAGACTCTCCGGAGCACACGTCAGGAATTTTAGGCTAATCATCATCCAGCTGCAGAAGAATCTGGGAGAGTGTCAGCCAGGGGGAACTCTGAGGAGAGGTTAGAGCAAGACCAACACACAAACAGCCTGGAGATAGAGACAGATTTGACATCTCAACAGCCTAAATGCATCAATACAATTGCTTAAACATATGAATAAGTTTGGTCTCTCTATTGCCCGCGGATCAGATTTTGAGATTAAGAAGTCATATCAATTTTTAAAAAAGCAGACGGATTTACAAATATGCCTGAAGACCCAGATGGAAAGAGATGCAAAGAGATGTTCAGGAGTTGCCCTGCTACAGGATACTTTATGAAGACAAGTAAAAGGCTGCTTTTCAATCTAAATTGGATAAACTATTTGTTCAAGTTGAAAAGCTATTACCACAGCCGGGAGAACAAGCTTCTCCTTTCGTAGTTGTCATAATAATGATGGCATTTGTTAAGCGCTTACTATGTGCCAAGCACTGTTACCTTTCTGATGCCATGCCCCGACAACAAAGGCTGAACCATAGTTTAGTGATGCTTAATTCAAACATAAAACCAGTCCATAAAGGAATTTCAAATTATTTTTCTACAGGTTTTGGAACAGATCCCTATTTATGATATGGAATTCTGTGAGAAAGAATATCCCATGATAAAGTCATTCATGCACACATAGTAGCTGTATCTTGGGAAACAGCAACCCTGATTTTTACTTGGAAAGCAAAACCATAGACATATAAAAATGTTAACATTTTCTGGGAATATCACTCATTTCAATACTAAAACTGGAGATGACAGATTGCAAGCTCCAAGGGCAGGGTCCTGGTCTTCTTCTTTTATTGTGGGTTCAAGTGCTTCTTAACACAGTGCTCTGCACACACTTCATACTCAGTTAATATTGATTAGGACTACAGACTTCATTTACTTTTTCTCAGTTAAATCAACAAATTGGATCTTCAGAAAATCGTTCTTTAGGATATTAAGGATATCGCAATAGGATATCAAAAGCTATTATGGTGCTTGAATTCAAGGTCCAACTAAACTGGACCACGGCTGCTCTAAATGTTGACTGCTATTGAGAATTTGTAAATGGAACACTACACTAAAAGCAGCGTGGCTTAGTGGAAAGAGCACGGGCTTGGGAGTCAGAGGTAGTGGGTTCTAATCCCGGCTCTGCCACTTATCAGCTGTGTGACTTTGGGCAAGTCACTTAACTTCTCTGTGCCTCAGCTACCTCATCTGCAGAATGGGGATTAAGACTGTGAGCCCCATGTGGGGCCACCTGATTACCTTGTACCTATCCCAGTGCTTAGAACAGTGCTTGGCACATAGTAAGCGCTTAACAAATACCATCATTATTATTATTACCTTCAACTCTGATCAATGGTATTTGAGTGTTTACTGTATACAGAGCACTGTGCTAAGCATTTGGCTGATGACGGTTTGGGAAAAGACAACAGAGTTGCTAGACACGATTCCTGTGCAAAAGGACTTTTAAGTCTACAGAATTCTGGCAACCAACTATTCAAGTATGAAGTAGCCTGAGAATTTGGATTTCACTGCAGAGCCAAATCTATGGATTTCCCAGAGCTGTTCAGTCAAGCAGTAGTATTTACAGTGTGCAGAGTACTTAACTAAGCACTTAGAAGAGCACAATAGACTCAGTGGGCAAGTTCCCTGCCCTGGAGGATCCTAAATCTTGCCAGTGTCAAAATCCTTTTGTAAGGTCAATGAACACAAATCAGAGTCTTGGTGTGGCTCCATGAATTTTTTTTTTCCTTGCATCTGTCTCACTACAAAGATCACATCTGCTTCGGTCCTTTGGATTCTATAGAGATTTGGATAACACTCAGTTGATTACATTCTTTTATAATCTATTGAGAAGGATTCTAGCCAGATCTTCCCTGCAATGGTGAGCTGAGAGCCCTCTCCCCATTCTTAAAAATGCTGATTTTTGTGGCATCTTTGAAATTCTATGGGACCTGCTCAATGTTATAAATGAAGAGGAAAAACACTAGATCCCCTCGAGGCTTGTACCTTTCTACAGGAATGCCGGATCCTGAAGTTATCATCCTCAGCTACCTGACCCAATGAGGGTCATGTGGCCCAGCCCAATATTTAAGCACAAAGATTACCTTGGGACTCAAGTTCGCCAGTTTTGCCCAAATGCTACTTTCTCCCCTGTCACGTTTTCGTGTTACCCAATTAAACAAGCCAAATCAAAAACGAAAACGCTGTTTGGAGAGCAGTTTTAGAGGCCCCATGGAAACTGGCCTGGATTGCTCAATACAGGTGAAATTGGAGCTAGGGCAATGCACATTTCGCAGGTAGAGTGAAGTAGGAAAGACCGAGGCAGAAGGAAAAAAATTGAAGGGTTTAAAAGGTTAAAGAGCAAGTAGGTAAATGTGGCTACAGAGCAAGGTACAAATGGGCCCAATGAGGGGCACAGACTGCATTAGAATTCTGTTTGGTACACGTAGTTGTTTGAATTTGAGCTATTTTCTTTTTATTCTTTGGCTCCCCCCACCTTAGAGTGTGAACCCCTGGACCAAGAACCATATCTTGATTGATTTTCTTGTAATATTCTCAGTGCTTTCCACACTAATGCCCTTAATAAATGTTAGTAGCAGCAGCAGCAGCAGAAGCCCTCATCTTGGTCAGGACAGAACAATCTGCATGCCAAGAGCTGGAAGTTCCTTCTCCCTTGGGGAGCTCATTCATTCCCAAGGTTATGCAGGACTCCCTAATCTACTTCAATAGCCATGACATTTCACCTCTTCTGCAATCTCCATTTCTCTCTGCCTTCAGGACCTCTCCACATGGATGTCTTGCTGGTATCTCAAACGCAATGCAGCCCAAACCAAATTCCCCATTTTCTCAGCCCAATTATCTCCCCCATGTAATATTCCCGTTACGGTTGATAACACCATGATCCTCCTAGTCTCTGAAGCTATCTGGGGCATTTTCCTTGGCTTTTCCCACTCTTTCAGCCCTCAAATTCAATCCATCCAGGCACTTGGCACATCCTGGCTCGACTGTTGCATCAGCCTCCTCATTGCCTCCAGTCTCTCCCTTCTCTAGTCCATACATCGCTCTGCTGCCTAGATCATTTTTCTAAAACATCATCCTGCAAATGTCACCCCACTCCTCGAAAATCTCCGGTGAATAGTCACTCCTTTCCACATCAAGCTGAAATGCCTGTCCATAGGAGTAAGAAAAGCAGGATGTTCTAATGGAAAGAGGACGGGCCTGGGAGTTCTAATCCTGCTCCATCACGTGACCTCGGGCAAGTCACTTAACTTCTCTGTGCCTCAGTTACCTCATCTGTAAAACGGGGGTTACGACTGTGAGCCCCACGTGGGACAAGGACCGCAACCAACCTGATTAGCTTGTATCTAGCCTAGCGCTTAGTACAGTGCTCTGACACATAGTAAACCCTTAACAAATACCATAAACTTAGAAACATTTTATTTACAAATTAACTTGAAAAGAAATACTTTCCCCATGTTGCCAACTTGTACTCCCCAAGCGCTTAGTAGAGTGCTCTGCACACAGCAAGCGCTCAATAAATGCGATTGAATGAATTAGCCTTTCGTATATGGAATGAGATCAGAAACATTAGATTTCTAGCCCACACAAGATCCTAATGAGAGGACTGTTTTGGAGACCCAGGGAAATAGAGGGTTGGCAAGGAAGGAGAGTTATAGGAAGGTAAAGAGAGATTAGTAAGAAGGAAAAAAATATATAAAAAAGAATTCAGCACAAGGGGCATCAAATCAAAGTCAAATAAAATCGAGAAGCAGCATGGCCTAATGGGAAGAGCATCAGCCTGGGAGTCAGAGGACCTGGGTTCCAATCCCCGCTTCGCCACTTGTCTGCTGCATCACTCTGGGTAAGTTACTTAACTTCCCCATGCCTCAGATACCTCATCTAGAAAATGGGGATTAAGACTAAGAGCCCCATGTGGGACAGGGACTGTGTCCAACCTAATGAGCTCGTATCTACTTCAGCGCTTAGCAGAGTGCCTGGCATACAGTAAGTGCTTATCAAATGCCATATAAAAATATCAGAAAAAAGTTTGACTTAAAATTCTGAGGCTGATTTCTTTATTAAATAGCAATACCCTATAATGAACTCAGGAAAACTGTTGTCATGGATAAGAACCGACGCTGACGGGAAACAAAAGGTTGGAATTTAGGGTCCGTTTTTGGGATGGCGACGTGTAAATAGTAGGTCTCCCAAAAATCGACGCATGGATCGATTTTATTTTAATATTTGATAAATGACCTACAAGAGGGAGTGGGCAGTGAAATTTCAACATCTGCAGATGACACTAAGCTCGTCCAGGTGTAAAATATCATTCAGATGGGGATTAACTGCCGAAAGATCTCATAAAACTAGCCAGACAAACGGCAGATGGACCTCAGTGGGAGAAAGTGCAAGGTAATTCATCTGGAAAAGACCCCGATCTAAACTACAACTATAAGATTATGGGCTTTTAACTATTAGGCAGAATGTCAGCAAGGGCTTCTAGGCTCATAGCTTCTCTTAGATGGCTTGCAATAATGGCCACAAGGGCTGCATTGGGCCTTAGGAATAGCACGGTCACAGAGGCGCTGCTTGGCCACTAACTAAAACTGTGGCCCTTCCACACTTTGAATTCTACATAATAATATCAATTGTGGTACGTTACGCCCTTATTATGTGCCAAGCACTACTCTAAGCACTGGGGTAGGATTCAAGGTGATCGGGTCAGACGACAGCCCCTGCCTACAGGAGCTCACAGTCCAAGTGGGAGCGAGAACACGTACTGAATCATCATTTTGCAGGGGAGGCACACAGAAGTGAAGTGGCACCCCCAAGGTCACACAGCAGGCAAACGACAGAGCAGGGATTAGAAGCCAGGTCCTCTGACATCCAGGCCTGTGCTCTTTCCACTAAGCCATGCTGCTTCTCGACATCCAGCTCGGGTCGCCACTTCTTAGGAAGAACACGAGCACAAAGAAGTGCAATCGAAAATGATAACGGGCACATAGCAGCCTCCCGATGAGGACGGCCTGGCTTCTCCAAGCATCCTGCTGTGGGAGACAGGATATTCGACTGGAAGAATAATTAGTATGACCCAACAAATTTGCCTTTGCATATCTTTATGTCCTGGTCAGATTCTCCATTTAAAAGGATGCAGAAAAACTGGAGGAGGCCACAAAAAGAGCCACAATCATTCAATCAATCAACTGTATTTATTGAGCGCTTACTGTGGGAGAGCACTTTACTAAGTGCTTGGGAGAGTACAATAAAAGAGTTGGTAGACATTCCCTGCCCACAGTGAGCTTACAGTCTAGAGGGGGACACAGACATTAATATAAATTACACCTAAGTACATAAGTGACGGAGGGGTAAATAAAGGGTGCAAATACAAGTACAAGGGCAACATAGAAGGGAGTGGGAGAAGAGGAAATGATGGCATAGCTGGGGAAGGTTTATTGGAGGAGATATGCTTTTGAAGGTGGGAAGAGCAACTGTCTATTGGAGATGAGAAGGCGGGCATGCCAGAGGCAGGAAGTATAGTGAGTAGGTTGGCATTATAATAATAATGGTATTTGTTAAGTGCTTACTATGTGCCAAACACTATTCTAACTAGAGGAGTGAAGTGCGTGGGCTGGAATGTAATAGGAAATCAGGGAGATAACATAGGAGGGGGCAAGGTGAGTTTTTTTTAAAGCCGATGGTAAGGAGTTTTTGTTTGATGAGGAGGTAGATGGGCAATCACTGGAGGTTCTCGAGGAACGGGGAAATATGGACTGAACAGTTTTGTAGAAAAATGATCCGGGCAGTAGAGTGAAGTATGGACTGAAGTGGGGAGAGACAGGAGGCAGGGAGGTCAGCAAGGAGGCTGATGCAGTAATCAAGGCGGGATAGGATAAATGCGGTAGTAGGTTGGATGGAGGAAAGAGCGGATTTTAACTAATGCTGCCAAGGTTGAACCGACACGATTTGGTGACACACTGAATAGGGGGTGGGGGTAGGGGGAGAGAGAGAATAACGCCAAGGTTAAGAGCTTGTGAGATGAGTTTACAGTTAGTTCAGCAGGGATTGTAAATCCTCTAGACCGTAAGCTCCTTGTGAGCAGGCAACGTGTCTGCCAACTCTGCTGTACTATACTTGCCGAAGTGCTTCGTACAGTGGTCTGAACAGAGTAAGCGCTCAATCAATATCATTAATGGACTCATTCCAATGGAGGCTGTGGAGTTTCCAACCTGTCAATCTTGAAGAACAACTCCACCATGGAGGTTGACCTGGGGGTAGTTAAACAATGCCTGACAAGCTGAATCCTGCCCGCCTAACACCAGGTTGTTTAGGGGTCCAACATTCTCAGTGGATCATCCCTTGGAACCACTGTTTCCAGGGGTTTGTTATGGTGGGGCAGTAAAAGATTGCACTGACAAATAGTCCTGCTCTTTAAATCCCTCCTTCTCCTCCCCCTTCTCCCAACCGTCTTTATTTACCAAAGGAACCTGGGCCTGGGATTTGGGGAGCGGAGCGGGTGGGAGGCTTTGGACTCCTCCGGCTCAGCCCTTCACCTGACCGGAGATGGGCTGGCCGGATGATCGAGAGGTCCAACAAGCACTATAATTTTGCATTTTTACAACAAAAGATATTTTGGGAACCTTAGTTTGATTATAATTTTCAGTTTAGCTCTGTTGTGAGGGCTGTAATCTGAAACATTCTTCAACAACTTCCAACAAACAGCAGTTTGAAACAGAAAAGAAAGTCCCTAGCCATTCTTTGACGTTCCTACTAGTGTCCTAAAAATATTATTACAAAAATGGCATCACTCGTTTCAAATTTTACACCTTGTCCAAAAAGTCACATGGTGCTTGTTGCTTCTGTAATTCTTTTTCTTCTGAAGCCTTTATTCCAGTGAATAAACAAAACGAGAAGAAAACACTACCATAGTAGAATTAGCAGTACTGCAACCCAGTCATTACCCAACATGATCTTTTGTTACCATGTTGATAATGTTCACATTATGTTTTCATAGTATTCCTAAACTTTAGGTAATGCCAAGTTTAGGAAATCGCTACCAGGCCAGGCCAGAAGAGTATCATACAGAGACAAACACATTGCAATTACCATATCGAGGCAAAACTCATCATTTTAAGTTATGCATCTCAAATTTTCCTGACCCTTGATCTGCACCTTTCCCTAGAGAGGGTGGATTAGCAAATAAATTAAGAAAAGAGCATCAATTTTTTTAAAAAGTTTGATCACAAATCTGTGCCACTGCCAAGTTTCATTTACCCAATAAAATTCAAAGCCTTGCACCACCAGTGAGTCATCCTCCCACTATACCCACATACAATGCATAATTACACTTGTGAGGCACTCCCACATACACAAATGTCATTTTCTCATTGCAACTTAAAAAGAGTTCAGGGCCTAGTAGTTAATTAGAAAAAAAAAAACCTCGGCAAATGTATGTACACAAGAAAGCACTATGGTAATTATAGTAAATGTCAGAAATTTGGTTATGCTGCATTACCCCGTGAGATACAGACAAAAGATCATCCGCCCAAGGTGCCCACACTCCCTAAAGAAGCAGTCAACAGATTCCTACAGCCATAATGGTAATGAATCCAACTCTTTGCAATGATCTACTATCGCTGCATTCTCATTTCAAACTTTTCCTCTGCATTTTCTCTTCCCTTCCACCCAGCTAATTAATGATGAAGCTATCATCCTTCTCCATCCTTTCCATGGTACTTCCAGACACTCAATCACATTCCCCACTGACTCCCCTCTGTGTCTCTAAGCTTTGGGGACTATACTAAACAAGCGGCTTTAGAAATACTCTCTTGCAATGTCTGTCCGGAGTGAATGATGAAGCAAGCTCCTTGAAGTTAGTAAAAGTAGTTTGACCCACAATTCAGGTTTGTCCTGCATGGGAAACAGCCACCACCCAAACCCATTTAAGATCTCAATAATCTCAATTTGGTCACACTAGCATATGAATTTAGTGAACGCTCTGTTCGGAAGACCAACTGAAATAGTTCCTTGGGTCAACAGCTCTTTTTTTGATTTGATATTTGTAATTATATTATGTGGGGGATGAGAAGGCTGGACCTTTTTTAAAATTAGGTTGATCAGAGATTTAAAATTGAATCTCTACATGTGGAGCCAATGGCACAGAATTTGTAGGGTTTTTTTTTTAAAAAAGGAAATGATATCTCATTACACCAACCTACTATTGTCCAGTGCTTCAACTGCCAGCAGCAAAACGACAGCATGGCCCAGTGGACAGAGCACGGGCCTAGAAATCATAAGGACCTGGGCCCTAGTCCAGGCTCCACCATTTGTCTGTTGTGTCATCTTGAACAAGTCACTGCACTTCTCTGGGCCTCAGTTACTTCATCTGTAAAATGGGGATTAAGACTGTGAGCCCCATGTGGGACATGGACTGCATCCAACCTGATTACCTTGCACTTACCCCAGTGCTTAGAACAGTGTCTGGAACATAGTAAGCTTTTAACAAATACCACTAAAAAAAAAAGGCACTTCAAAGCTGAGTGTTTCAGAGGACAAGGGGAGGGATAAATAGACTAAATGGGCTAATACCACTGGTGGATGCAATGTGAGGGCATGGTTCTTTTTTGCCAAATTCCCTGACACAAACAAAATAAGCCCTCCAAAAATACTAGTAGTAGTAATAGTATTTATTAAGACTGATCGTGTGCGGAGTACAGCACCAAGTGCTGGGAGAGAATAAACAGGTGGCATTTAGACATGGCTACTGTCATTCATTCAATCGTATTTATTGAGCACTCACTGTGTGCAGACCACTGTACTAAGCACTTGGGAGAGTACAATGTAACAATAAACAGACACATTCCCTGCCCACAGTGAGCTTTCAGTCTAGAGGGGAAGATCGACATTAATATAAATTACAATATGTACATAAGTGTTGTGGGGCTGGGAGGAGGATTCATTCATTCATTCAAGAGTATTTATTGAGTGCTTACTGTGTGCAGGGCACTGAAGTAAGTGCTTGGCAAAGGAGCAAATCAGGGGTACGCAGAAGGGAGTAGGAGAAGAGGAAAAGAGGGCTTAGTCAGAGAAGGCCTCTTGGAGATGTGCCTTAAGTAAGGTTTTGAAGCAGGGGAGAGTAACGCCTGTCAGATATGAGGAGGCCAGAGACAGGACATGGGCGAGAGGTCGGCGGCGAGATAGATGAGCTTGAGGCACAGTGAGAAGGTAAGCATTAGAGAAGAGAAGTGTGTGGGCTGGGTTGTAGCAGGAGACTAGCGAGGTAATGTAAGAAGGGGTAAGGTGATTGTGTGCTTTAAACCCAATGGTGATGAGTTTCTGTTTGACGTGAATGCGGATGGGCAACCACTGGAGTGTCTTGAGGAGTGAGGAAACATGAACTGAACGATTTTGTAGAAAAATGATCCGGGCAGCAGACTGAAGTACAGACAGGAGTGGGGAGAGGCAGGAGGCAGGGAGGTCAGCAGGGAGGCTGATAGAGTAATCAAGGTGGGACAGGAAAGTGCTTGGATTAACATGGTAGCAGTTTGGGTGGAGAGGAAAGGGCGGTCATCAGCCCTCCTGGGTCTGATGATCACGGTGACCACTGCCTGGCCCAAACAGCTCCACAATTGGCAGTTGGGCCAACAAAGTCTGGGATAAAAAGGACCCAGGAAGCATTCCCAGAATGCTATGGCTCTAGTATTCTGCTCCCCAAGACCCACTGTTCCCAAGGGTACCTCATACTGAGATCGATCAATCAATCAATGGTATTTATTAAGCACTTTGTGCTTGGGGGAGTACAATATAACAGCTGTTTTTTTTAAAAAAAATGGTTTGTGCTCAGGCACTGTACTAAGCTCTGGGTTAGAGAAAAGACAGGTTGGACAGAGTACCTGTCCGACATGAGGCTCACAGTCAAGCCCCATTTTACAGATGAGGTAACTGAGGCACAGAGAAGTGACGTTACTTGCCCAAATTCATCCAGCAGACAAGTGGCGGAGCCAGGATTAGAACCTAGGGCCTTCTCACTCCCAAGCCCGTGCCCTATACACTAGGCCATGCTATTTCTGTGTAGCGGGCGGAGTTGGCAGGACATGTTCCCTGCATAAGGAGCTTACTGTCTAGTGGGGAGACATTAAAATAAATTACAGATGGGGAAAGGGTAGAGCACATGGATAGTGGTGTGGGGCTGGAGTTGAGATGAATATCAACTCACGGTATGGATGGAGGTGTCAGCTCCAGAGGAACCTATGGCCAGGAGACCGATGTGTGTTGCAGGGAGAGGAATGGATTACGGGGTAGCTGGGAGCCCTGACCAACTGTGGAAAAATATCAGTGTTTCACTATTTCCACACCACCCAATACTTAAACCAGCAAACAGTAACTGTGTTGATGGAGTTGGGGAAGGGAGGTAACAGGCTTTCCTATACCTTGGGTTTGTCCTATCTTGGCTCCTCAGGGCAAAAGTGCACTGCATCACCCTTGCTCCACATACATCTGTTTATCTGTTGGGGTTTTTTTTTAATTGGTATTGGTTATGGGCTTGCTATATATCAAGCACTGTTTGAAGTGCTGGAGGAGAAACCAGTTAATCAGGTTGGACACAGTTCCTGTCCAACATAGGGCTCACGGTCTAAGTAGGAGGAAGAGCAGGTAATGAATCCCCATTTTACAGTTGAGGAAATGGGAGGCACAGAAAACTTAGGTGACCTGCCCAAGGTTATACAGTGGGCAAGTGGCAAAGCTGGGATTAGAACCCAGGCCCTCTGACTCCTAGGCTTGTGTTCCTGCACTAAGCCAGGCTGCTTTCATAGGAAGGTTACACAGTCAAACATCAACCTTCTCGCTGTACCTCGAACTCATCTATCTCACCGCCGACCCCTCGCCCACGTCCTGCCTCTGGCCTGGAACGCCCTCCCTCCTCAAATCCAACAATCACTCTTCCTCCTACTTCAAAGCCTTATTGAAGGCATATCTCCTCCAAGAGGCCTTCCCTGATTACACACACTTTTCCTCTTCTCCCACTCCCTTCTGCTTCACCCTGACTCGCTCCCTTTATTCATCCCTCTTCCTTGCCCCACAGCACTTATGTACATATCTGTAATTTATTTATTAATAATAATAATAATAGCATTTATTAAGCGCTTACTATGTGCAAAGCACTGTTCTAAGCACTGGGGAGGTTAACAAGGTGATCAGGTTGTCCCACGGGGGCTCACAGTCTTCATCCCCATTTTACAGATGAGGTAACTGAGGCCCAGAGAAGTTAAGTGACTTGCCCAAAGTCACACAGCTGATAAGTGGCGGAGCCGGGATTTGAACCCATGACCTCTGACTCCAAAGCCCGGGCTCTTTCCACTGAGGCACGCTGCTTCTCTGTCTCCTGTCTCCCCCTCTAGACTGTAAGCTCGTTGTGGGCAGGGAATGGATCTGTTTATTGCTATACTGTACTCTCCCAAGTGCTTAGTACAGTGCTCTGCACACAGTAAGCGCTCATAAATACGACAATGAATGAATGAAAAGAAGTAGCAGAAGGGAAGATTCTTCCTTGCTTCACTCCCAATTCCATCTCCTTCCCAAATCAATCAATCAATCAATCAATCGTATTTATTGAGCGCTTACTATGTGCAGAGCACTGTACTAAGCGCTTGGGAAGTACAAATTGGCATCACATAGAGACAGTCCCTACCCGATAGTGGGCTCACAGTCTAAAAGGGGGAGACAGAGAACAGAACCAAACATACCAACAAAATAAGTAGGATAGAAATGTACAAGTAAAATAAATAAATAAATAAACAGAGTAATAAATATGTACAACCATATATACATATATACAGGTGCTGTGGGGAAGGGAAGGAGGTAAGACGGGGATGGAGAGGGGGACGAGGGGGAGAGGAAAGAAGGGGCTCAGTCTGGGAAGGCCTCCTGGAGGAGGTGAGCTCTCAGCAGGGCCTTGAAGGGAGGAAGAGAGCTAGCTTGGCGGATGGGCAGAGGGAGGGCATTCCAGGCCCGGGGGATGACGTGGGCCGGGGGTCGATGGCGGGACAGGCGAGAGCGAGGTACAGTGAGGAGATTAGTGGTGGAGGAGCGGAGGGTGCGGGCTGGGCAGTAGAAGGAGAGAAGGGAGGTGAGGTAGGAGGGGGCGAGGTGATGGAGAGCCTTGAAGCCCAGGGTGAGGAGTTTCTGCCTGATGCGCAGATTGATCGGTAGCCATTGGAGGTTTTTGAGGAGGGGAGTGATATGTCCAGAGCGTTTCTGGACAAAGATAATCCGGGCAGCAGCATGAAGTATGGATTGAAGTGGAGAGAGACACGAGGATGGGAGATCAGAGAGAAGGCTAGTGCAGTAGTCCAGACGGGATAGGATGAGAGCTTGAATTAGCAGGGTAGCGGTTTGGATGGAGAGGAAAGGGCGGATCTTGGCAATGTTGCGGAGCTGAGACCGGCAGGTTTTGGTGACGGCTTGGATGTGAGGGGTGAATGAGAGAGCGGAGTCGAGGATGACACCAAGGTTGCGGGCTTGTGAGACGGGAAGGATGGTAGTGCCGTCAACAGAGATGGGAAAGTCAGGGAGAGGACAAGGTTTGGGAGGGAAGACAAGGAGCTCAGTCTTCGACATGTTGAGCTTTAGGTGGCGGGCGGACATCCAGATGGAGATGTCCTGAAGGCAGGAGGAGATGCGAGCCTGGAGGGAGGGGGAGAGAGCAGGGGCAGAGATGTAGATCTGGGTGTCATCAGCGTAGAGGTGATAGTTGAAGCCGTGGGAGCGAATGAGGTCACCAAGGGAGTGAGTGTAGATTGAGAACAGAAGGGGACCAAGCACTGAACCTTGGGGAACCCCCACCGTAAGAGGATGGGAGGGGGAGGAGGAGCCTGCAAAAGAGACTGAGAAAGAACGACCGGAGAGGTAAGAGGAGAACCAGGAGAGGACGGAGTCTGTGAAGCCAAGGTCAGATAACGTGTTGAGGAGAAGGGGGTGGTCCACAGTGTCAAAGGCAGCTGAGAGGTCGAGGAGGATTAGGACAGAGTAGGAGCCGTTGGATTTGGCAAGCAGGAGGTCATTGGTGACCTTTGAGAGCGCAGTTTCCGTGGAATGAAGGGGACGGAAGCCAGACTGGAGGGGGTCGAGGAGAGAGTTGTTGTTGAGGAATTCTAGGCAGCGCGTGTAGACAACTCGTTCAAGGAGTTTGGAAAGGAATGGTAGGAGGGATATGGGACGATAACTAGAAGGTGAGGTGGGGTCAAGAGAGGGTTTTTTTAGGATGGGAGAGACATGGGCATGTTTGAAGGCAGAGGGGAAGGAACCAGTGGAGAGTGAGCGGTTGAAGATGGAAGTTAAGGAGGGGAGAAGGGATGGAGCGAGAGATTTCATAAGATGAGAGGGAATGGGGTCAGAAGCACAGGTGGCCGGAGTAGCACTTGAGAGGAGGGAGGAGAGTTCCTCTGAGGATACCGCTGGGAAGGATGGGAGAGTAGCAGAGAATGTTGAGAGCCGGGGGGTTGGAGAAAGGGGGGAAGAGACTTTGGGGAGGTCGGACCTGATGGATTTAATTTTGTTAATGAAGTAGGAGGCCAGATCGTTGGGGGTGAGGGAAGGAGGAGGGGGAGGAACCGGGGGCCTGAGAAGGGAGTTGAATGTACGGAAGAGCTGGCGGGGGTGATGGGCATGGGTGTCAATAAGGGAGGAGAAATAGTTTTGTCTGGCAGAAGAGAGGGCTGAGTTAAGGCAGGAAAGGATAAACTTGAAGTGAACGAGGTTGGCATGGTGTTTAGACTTTCGCCAGCAGCGTTCGGCAGCTCGAGCATAAGAGCGAAGGAGGCGGACAGTGGCAGTGATCCAGGGCTGTGGGTTAGTGGTGCGAGAGCGGCGAAGGGAAAGGGGAGCGAGCGAGTCTAGCTGAGTGGAAAGGGTAGAGTTGAGAGCAGTAATCTGATCATCAAGACTGGGTAGAGAGGAGAGGGCGGCGAGGTGGGGTGTGAGGCGCTCCGAAAGATGGGTGGGGTCCAGAGAGCGGAGATCTCTGTGAGGGAGTAATACGGATTTACAGGGGAAAGGAGTGTGAGTGAGGAGGCAGGTGAGAAGATTATGATCAGAGAGAGGGATCACAGAGTTGGTGAGCTCCCCTATTGCCCTTCCACCTTCAGGAAATGAAACCCAGTCTAAAATGAGAACAGGAAGAGAAAAATCGTTCCCTTATTCTTTATTCCATGCATGTTATTCCAAGTTAGTTAATGAAGCTGGGGGGAGAATCCAGGACTTGCGGGCAGAGGGATAGGGCTGATTTAAAGATCAGAGAGACGCTTTTGATATTTTCTCCTGGATAGCCTAATGCATAGGTTTAGGACTGAAGCAGCTCTATGCACTGAGGAAAGGAGAATACCATAGTTAAGAGGCCATCAAAAAGTAGAATTCACGAAGTAAAACCAGCTACACCACTCTTCATCTTGGCATACATTTAATAATAATGATAATAATAATGGCATTTGTTAAGTCAATCAATCAATCAATCAATCAATCGTATTTATTGAGCGCTTACTATGTGCAGAGCACTGTACTAAGCGCTTGGGAAGTACAAATTGGCATCACATAGAGACAGTCCCTACCCAACAGTGGGCTCACAGTCTAAAAGGGGGAGACAGAGAACAGAACCAAACATACCAACAAAATAAAATAAGTAGGATAGAAATGTACAAGTAAAATAAATAAATAAATAAATAAATAGAGTAATAAATATGTACAACCATATATACATATATACAGGTGCTGTGGGGAAGGGAAGGAGGTAAGACGGGGGGATGGAGAGGGGGGAGAGGAAAGAAGGGGCTCAGTCTGGGAAGGCCTCCTGGAGGAGGTGAGCTCTCAGCAGGGCCTTGAAGGGAGGAAGAGAGCTAGCTTGGCGGATGGGCAGAGGGAGGGCATTCCAGGCCCGGGGGATGACGTGGGCCGGGGGTCGATGGCGGGACAGGCGAGAGCGAGGTACAGTGAGGAGATTAGTGGTGGAGGAGCGGAGGGTGCGGGCTGGGCAGTAGAAGGAGAGAAGGGAGGTGAGGTAGGAGGGGGCGAGGTGATGGACAGCCTTGAAGCCCAGGGTGAGGAGTTTCTGCCTGATGCGCAGATTGATCGGTAGCCATTGGAGGTTTTTGAGGAGGGGAGTAATATGCCCAGAGCGTTTCTGGACAAAGATAATCCGGGCAGCAGCATGAAGTATGGATTGAAGTGGAGAGAGACACGAGGATGGGAGATCAGAGAGAAGGCTAGTGCAGTAGTCCAGACGGGATAGGATGAGAGCTTGAATGAGCAGGGTAGCAGTTTGGATGGAGAGGAAAGGGCGGATCTTGGCAATGTTGCGGAGCTGAGACCGGCAGGTTTTGGTGACGGCTTGGATGTGAGGGGTGAATGAGAGAGCAGAGTCGAGGATGACACCAAGGTTGCGGGCTTGTGAGACGGGAAGGATGGTAGTGCCGTCAACAGAGATGGGAAAGTCAGGGAGAGGACAAGGTTTGGGAGGGAAGACAAGGAGCTCAGTCTTCGACATGTTGAGCTTTAGGTGGCGGGCGGACATCCAGATGGAGATGTCCTGAAGGCAGGAGGAGATGCGAGCCTGGAGGGAGGGGGAGAGAGCAGGGGCAGAGATGTAGATCTGGGTGTCATCAGCGTAGAGATGATAGTTGAAGCCGTGGGAGCGAATGAGGTCACCAAGGGAGTGAGTGTATATTGAGAACAGAAGGGGACCAAGCACTGAACCTTGGGGAACCCCCACCGTAAGAGGATGGGAGGGGGAGGAGGAGCCTGCAAAAGAGACTGAGAAAGAACGACCGGAGAGATAAGAGGAGAACCAGGAGAGGACGGAGTCTGTGAAGCCAAGGTCAGATAACGTGTGGAGGAGAAGGGGGTGGTCCACAGTGTCAAAGGCAGCTGAGAGGTCGAGGAGGATTAGGACAGAGTATGAGCCGTTGGATTTGGCAAGCAGGAGGTCATTGGTGACCTTTGAGAGCGCAGTTTCCGTGGAATGAAGGGGACGGAAGCCAGACTGGAGGGGGTCGAGGAGAGAGTTGTTGTTGAGGAATTCTAGGCAGCGCGTGTAGACAACTCGTTCAAGGAGTTTGGAAAGGAATGGTAGGAGGGATATGGGACGATAACTAGAAGGTGAGGTGGGGTCAAGAGAGGGTTTTTTTAGGATGGGAGAGACATGGGCATGTTTGAAGGCAGAGGGGAAGGAACCAGTGGAGAGTGGTTAAGTGGTTAAGTGCTCTCCATGGGCAAAGAACTGCACTGAGAACTGGGGTGGACACAATATAAGCAGATTGGACATGGTCCCTGTCTTACATGGGACACAGTCTTGGAGAGAGGAAGGGAGAAAAGATATTTTATCCCCATTTTACCAATGAGGCAATTGAGGCCCAAAGGAGTTAAGTGAACTTGCCCAAGGTCCTATAAGGTTCAACAGAGTAGAAATCCAGCTTGGACAAGAGAAATTCAAATAGTGGGACTAGATGAAAGAGCAATGCAGCAACTGTTGAGAGCAGGAGCATGGTTCAATAAAAGCTAAGGATGGTTAACATGACCCAGAAAGATGCAGGCGAATACACAGAATTGGCGATGGTGTGAAAATTTGACCAATTCCCCTCTTCCACTACATGTTCATAACCTCCTGACCTGCCACGTCGCTCACACATCCTCTTCCCTGAATTCAATTTCCACAACTCACCACGACCTCTGGACTCTAAACTGGCTCCTCCTGTCCCAGGCTACAACATCCCTCCTAAGCTTCTTACCAACCGTTACATTCCTTTTAGACTGTGAGCCTACTGTTGGGTAGGGACTGTCTCTATATGTTGCCAACTTGCACTTCCCAAGCGCTTAGTACAGTGCTCTGCACACAGTAAGTGCTCAATAAATACGATTGATTGATTGATTGATTCCTTAGCCCCACTCCCGGATGGCAAACTCCTGGGGGGCAAGGATCACAACTACCATTCCCATTGTACTGTAATTTCCCCAAGCGCTTGGTACAGTGCTTTGAACCCAGTAAGTGCTTAATAAATTCCACCAATTAACTGATTGAGGCTCAAGTCCACAGGCATACCTTTGCCTTCTCTACCACTTCAATTCCTTCACTCCCTATGTGTAAATATTTTTGGTTGCTTCCCCAGTTACAGTGTAAGCTCCTTTTGGGCAGGGAATGAGTGACTTCTTCACTGGTATTTCCCAAGCACCTAGACAGTGCACTATGCCAAGGGGGTGCTCAATAAATATTACTTTACTACTCTCCTTCCATCACTCTTGCATCATCAGACTCCAGTCCTGGATCACCACCAGAGTCTGTCTTCTCTGCTCCTACATTCATTCAGCTGAAATCGACTGGCAGGAATCCAGGCACTGAGTCAACTTCTGCCTCTTCACATTCACCGCATCCGTCCATATTCGCCTCTCTTCTGCTTGCCAACTCTTCTTTATTCCTCCATCATTCTCCCCAACACCTTCAACCCTCACTATTTCCAACCTTTAATTCCCCCTTGAAGTCCCCATTGTCCCCAGTACCTCCTTCCTAACCTTGAGGACCACGCCGATCACTTCATTAGGAAAGCTGATGCCGACGGGTGTGAATTCCTCCAAGTCTCTCTGTCATCTCCTCGCTACTCTACAAACCCCATCTCTTCCTTCTCCTTCCCAGCAGTTTCTCATGCTCTCCAGAATTATGCCTCTCCCTGTGGCTCTGATTCTATCCTTTCATCTCTTCAAAACTCTGGCTCCCTCTCTCCTCCCCTCCCATACCGCTATCAACCTCTCACTCTCAAATGGTTTACACTCTGCCATCACTGGATCACACAGCCTACTCCAGCTATCACCTCATTTCTAATTTTTTTTTTTGACATGTCCCTCCCTTCCTCACCACCAATCCTCTTCAAGCAGATTTCACTCCCTTCACTCCAGTGAGAGTGTACTTTCCAAAAATCACCAAATCCAGCAGGCCCTGCTCTTGATGATTTTGTTATCTTTGTCAAATGATCACTCTCCTTGTAATACTTTAAGACCTTGGTTTCACTGGGTCCCCTCCTCTTCCTCACTCTCCACTCATCTCTTTCAGGGAACTCACATCCTCTCACAAGCCTCCTCTATGCAATGGCCTTCCAAATGTGCCTCCCCACCCCAGCTTTTGTCATGTCACATTTAGTGCATAGTGCATATTATTTCCTTCCCTAGTCTTCCTGCCTCCAGCTTCTCTCCTCATTCATTCATTCAATCGTATTTATTGAGCGCTTACTGTGTACAGAGCACTGTACTAAGCTCTTGGGAGAGTACAGTATAACAGAGTTGACAGGCATGTTCCCTGACCACAGCAAGCTTACAGTCCAGACAGGGGGGCAGACATTAGTATAAATGAATTACAGATATGTACCTAAGTGCTGTGGGGGTGAGGGAGGGGTGAGTAAAGGAAATAAGGGCCTAGTTGGGGAAGGCCTCTTGGAGATGTGCCTTTAATAAGGCTTTGAAAGGAGGAGGGCGGGGGGGGGGAGAGTGATTGTCTGTCGGATATGAAGAGGGAGGGCGTTCCAGGCCAGAGGCAGGATGTGGGTGAGGGGTCGATGGCGATATAGATGAGACAGAGGTACAGTGAGTAGGGTGGCTTTAGAAGAGCGAAGCGTGCGGGCTGGGTTACAGAAGGAAAGCAGTGAGGTAAGGTAGGAGGGGGCAAGGTGGTTGAGTGCTTTAAACCCCTCTAAAGCACTCTACCAACACCAGTCCTTCACACACACTGATCCCCTGACTGGAATTCCCTCCTCTTCTAGACTGTGAGCCCGCTGCTGGGTAGGGACCGCCTCTATATGTTGCCAACTTTTACTTCCCAAGTGCTTAGTACAGTGCTCTGCACACAGTAAGCGCTCAATAAATACGATTGAATGAATGAATGAAACCCAGGCCGCCAGACAGCCGCTTTCCTTGTCTTCAAGGCCCGCTTCATCAGGAAGCCTACCCCGATTACCTAACAATATCCCAACCATGTCATTCCGACATCTTACACTTATGCATTCTATTCCTAACCTCAGGATTCATGCACATATGAACATGTATTTGAACATTCAATTACTTATTCAGCTATTTCAATCTGATATCTGTACTAAATCCTACTACTTGTTCTTCCTCCTGCTCCCTCAATTTGTAAATAATTTTAGCCTTTTGAAATTCCCCACAAGATTGTAACCTCTTTGTGGGCAGGGACCATGTGTCTTCCTTCGGCTATTTTCTCTAGCATAGGTGCTCCAAAATAGCAATCAATTAGTGGTATTTTATTGAATACTTTATAAGTGCTGTAATCAGTGATACACAGATACTAAACCTCAAAGTGTCAGGAAGGATGTCCATTCAATCACATATATTCTGAAGTCACTATGATTGATAAATTAGCACAAAGAATCTGAAATAACTAGCATTTATTTTCTCCTATCAATGGTATTTATTGATCTCTATGTGCAGAGCACTGTCCTATGCGCTTGGGAGAGCACCATACAACAGAATTAGCACAGAGGTTCTCTGCCCATAATGAGCTTACAATTTCACGCCTGAAATGGATTTGGGATGAGATCAACTACATCAGTGGAATTTACTGAGCACCAACTGAATGTCAGACACTTTATGCATTTAGGAAAAAACAACAGTAGTATGACAAAGTTCCTCACTCTTAAAGTAGCTTACAATCTAATGGGGTTCACTGTCACATGGTATTACTACTACTAATTATTATTTTGGTCTTTCCTAAGTGCTTAACCTGTGCCAAATCCTACGCTAAGAGCTAGGGTAGATTCAAGATAGTCGGATCACATGGTCCCATGTGGGGCTTTTAGTCTAGGAGGATGGGAAAGTGGGTATCTCATATCTCATCTTTATTTAACAGATGAGGAACCCAAGGCCCAGAGAGGTTAAGTGCTAGGCCAAGGCTACATCGCAGGTCACTGGCAGAGCTGAGGCTAGAAGTCTGGTCTCCCAATTCCCAGATCCCTGACTCTTTCCACCAGGCAACTGCTTTCTGATGTCAGGCCCTTGCTCGCCTTTTCAATCTGTAATTTATTTTATTTTACTATTCATCTCCTCCTCTTGACTATAAACTCCACATGGGCATGGATTGTTTTCTACCGAATCTACTGCACTGTACTCTCCCACACATTTGTACAGTGCTCAGCACACAGTTAAGTGCTCAATAAATACCACTGATTAAGACAGAGCATAAGGTATGTCACAACAAAAATAAAATCCAGCCAGCATTTCGGGTAAAATCTCTTCTACGCGATGGATGCTGAAAGTCACTGCAGTTGGATGCGCCTTTACCGGGCTTGGTCGGTCCACAAATTTGAAGGTGACACTCGATCGAATGGCTCTTAACGGGTTTTAGTTTCTCTTTTTCAACTTTATACAGAATTTACTCTGTCTCACTGGAACTGGTAAAAGAGAGTTTGGCATCTTCCTTGGTTTCGTTCCCTGAGTTTTGGTGGTGACTGCTTTTAAGCAGAAACAGAGGTTAAGATTCCAAGACCAGATCATTTTGGAAAACTAGACGGCAAGGAAGTTTTCACAGTATACTTCTTGAAAATCCCAACTCTTAAAGGGAAAAGGGAAGAAGCCCTTTTCCAGACTGTTGCTATGGTAGCTAGACAGAGACCCCTAGAGGTTATTTAGCTGACCTGAGACTTGTTGAGGTACACTCTCCCAAGCTATTTTAAATAATAATAATAATAATAATAATAATAATGATAATGACATTTATTAAGCACTTACTATGTGCAAAGCACTGTTCTAAGCGCTGAAACCACAACACCAGAGAGACTTGATTTAGACACAGGTCATTAAGTTCCAATGATTACCGCAACGTGCGGCAAAAATGGTCAAAATAAAAATCCCCTTTGCACATCATGGTTTGTCCCACCCCTACCTGGACTTTCATATTGCTTCCTCTTTGTTAGCTTTCTAAAATAGAAGATTAAAAGTTCACAAATACAGCCGTGATCCTTTTTTAAATAATGGTATTGGTTAAGCACTTACTATGTGTCAGAACACTGCATTAAGTGCTGGGGTAGATACAAGATGATCAGGCTGGGCACAGTTCATGCCCCATGTGGGGCTCACAAGTCTCAGTTCCCATTTTACAGATGAGGTAACTGAGGCACTGAGAAGTTAAGTGACTTGCCCCATTTGTCAGATTACTGAAGCCATTGTCCAGATACCTGAAGTAGAAAACCACAAGGATTTTACACAGCCCTCTTTGCCCACTTGCTTGTAGTGGATGAGAGAACACAAACTGCCCTGCCACTATAATTCATCCCTTCTTGTAACTTTTTATTTATTTATTGGTATTTACTAAGTCAAGCACTGTGCTAAGTCCTGGGGTAGGTGCATGATGATCAGCTAAGACACAGTCCCTGAATACGGGGCTCACAATCCAAGTCTTTCTGACAGAACAGAGGCTTGTCCATCACTTAAAATGGGCAACTCATTCCATCAATCATCTGTCAACCCATCAATAGCATTTATTAAGCATCCACTCTATGAAGAGCCCTGAACTCGGTAAGTACGATTTAAGGTGAGCATACTCTGTGATTTAAGCACCAAGGCTTAACAAATTCAATCATATTTATTAGCACTGTACTAAGCGCTTGGAAAGTACAATTCAGCAACAAGTAGAGACGATCCCTGCCCACAATGGACTCACTGTGTTAATGCACATTCACATTCCCCCCAGTTAGACTGTAAGCAATTAGGGATGGTGGATACTTCATCTACTGGGCTCTCCCAAGTTCTTAGTATGGTGCTCTGCACATAGAAGGGCTTCAAATACAAACGACTGATTCCAAACTAATATCCTCCAGGAAGCTTTGCCCAATTAATTCTCAGCCCTTCAGTCATATTAACCAAAACACCACCCACGGTGCACATATATTTCATCCCAATCCTCAGCAGTTATGTTCCTACCTACATTTTTATTTGTTCGGTCAATGATTTAATCAGCTCTTCTCCCCGCTAGACTGTACGCTCCTTGAAGGCAGGGATGGTGCTTACCAATTGTATTATACTCTTCCAAGCACTGAGTACAGTGCTCAGCAAAAAAGTGCTCAGTAAGTATCACTGATTGATCCTGATAACATTTGTACTATTTCTTGTTATATCCTTGTTATATCCTCTGGCTCCCACTGTTTGTAAATAACTTTTGTCTGTCTGTCCGTCCACCTGCTTACACCAAAGGCAGCGATCACGTCTCTTGCTTCTGCTGTATTCCCCCAAGGACATATTACAGCACTCTCTGCACTTAGCAGGCACTCAATAAATACCACTTATCACGACAGTGACGACAAATCATTCACAAAATAGTTGGAGAACGGGAAAGAAGCCACTCTCTGGCTGCTGAGAACACAAGTATGAAATGAACAATAGGTAAATGAGTTCAAAGAAGTAGAAGTTCATGTAAACTGAAAATATGCTACAGGTGAGGGCAATAAACTCAAATGCTAAGGACATCTGTTGGATGGTTAAGGTGAGGCTTAATGGTGGAAACCTTCTGGAGGACTCTGAAGATGGGGAGAGCTGCGATCTGGAGGATTTGAAAAGGGAGGGACTTCCAGACAGGAGCAAGGGCATCAGCATAGAGCCAGAATAGGGGGAGTCTGGGATGAGGTACAATCCTTGTGGGTATGGAACTTTTGTACCAACTCTGTTATACTGTACTCTCCCAAGCACTTAGTACAGTGCTCTGCACACAACAAGCACACAATAAATACCAGTAACTGACTGAACAGGAAGATTAGCTTGAAAGGAACAATGAATGAGGGAAAAGAGAACCAGTAAATAATAATAATAATAATTACGGTATTTGCTAAGCACTTACTATGTGCCAGGCACTGTACTAAGCACTGGGGTGGATACAAGTAAATCGGGTTGGACACAGTCCCTTGTTCCACGTGGGGCTCACAGTCTCAATCTCCATTTTACAGATGAGGTAAATGAAGCACAGAAAAGTTAAGTGACTTGCCCATGGTCACACAGCAGACACATAAGAGAGAGAGCACTGACAGAGTAGCTCCAAAGCCAAGGACTAGAATTTCCGTACAGAGAGGAGAGAAATGGGCAACCACTGGAGGTTTTGAGGCGTGGGGAGACACGGACTAAATGACGTTTTAGAAAAATGATCTGGACACCAGGGGGAAGCATGAACTGGTGAGAGGGAACGATTGTACACAGAGGGACCACTGAGGAAGATGATTCAGTGGTCTGGTTGGGATATGCCAGGCAACCGGATCCGGGTGGTGGCCCAGAAAGGGGCGATCCAGGAAATGATGTGGAAGAAAAACTGCCAGCATTCAACAACAGGCTACATGTGAGAATTGAAAAACAGCAAAAGTCAAGAAGTTGCAGGTTTTGGGGACAGGAAAATTTGGGCTGTTGACTGTGATGGGAAAGTCAGGAGTAAAAGTAGTTATTAAGTACTTACTGCAAAGCGCCGTACTAAGCACTGGGAAAGAGTACACAAGTAATAAGAATAATCATCATAATGATAATTGTGGTATTCGTTATGGGCTTACTATGGGCCAAGCACTGTACTGAGTCATGGGATAGACACAAGATAATCAGGTCCCAAGTCACAAGAAAATCTGCCTGCTTGCCAAATCCAATGGCTCATACTCTGTCCTAATCCTCCTCGCCCTCTCAGCTGCCTTCGACACTGTGGACCACCCCCTTCTCCTCAACACGCTATCTGACCTTGGCTTCACAGACTCCGTCCTCTCCTGGTTCTCCTCTTATCTCTCCGGTCGTTCATTCTCAGTCTCTTTTGCAGGCTCCTCCTCCCCCTCTCATCCTCTTACTGTGGGGGTTCCCCAAGGTTCAGTGCTTGGTCCCCTTCTGTTCTCGATCTACACGCACTCCCTAGGTGACCTCATTCGCTCCCACGGCTTCAACTATCATCTCTACGCTGATGACACCCAGATCTACATCTCTGCCCCTGCTCTCTCCCCCTCTCTCCAGGCTCGCATCTCCTCCTGTCTTCAGGACATCTCCATCTGGATCTCTGCCCGCCACCTAAAACTCAACATGTCCAAGACTGAACTCCTTGTCTTCCCTCCCAAACCCTGCCCTCTCCCTGACTTTCCCATCTCTGTTGACAGCACTACCATCCTTCCTGTCTCACAAGCCCGCAACCTTGGTGTCATCCTCGACTCCGCTCTCTCATTCACCCCTCACATCCAAGCCGTCACCAAAACCTGCCGGTCTCAGCTCCGCAACACTGCCAAGATCCGCCCTTTCCTCTCCATCCATACCGCTACCCTGCTCATTCAAGCTCTCATCCTATCCCCGTCTGGACTACTGCATCAGCCTTCTCTCTGATCTCCCATCCTCGTGTCTCTCCCCACTTCAATCCATACTTCATGCTGCTGCCCGGATTATCTTTGTCCAGAAACGCTCTGGGCATATTACTCCCCTCCTCAAAAATCTCCAGTGGCTACCAATCTGCGCATCAGGCAGAAACTCCTCACCCTGGGCTTCAAGGCTCTCCATCACCTCGCCCCCTTCTACCTCACCTCCCTTCTCTCCTTCTACAGCCCACCCTGCACCCTCCGCTCCTCCGCCGCTAATCTCCTCACCATACCTTGTTCTCACCTGTCCCGCCATCGACCCCCGGCCCACGTCATCCCCCGGGCCTGGAATGCCCTCCCTCTGCCCATCCGCCAAGCTAGCTCTCTTCCTCCCTTCAAGGCCCTACTGAGAGCTCACCTCCTCCAGGAGGCCTTCCCAGACTGAGCCCCTTCCTTCCTCTCCCCCTCGTCCCCCTCTCCATCCCCCCATCTTACCTCCTTCCCTTCCCCACAGCACCTGTATATATGTATATATGCTTGTACATATTTATTACTCTATTTATTTATTTTACTTGTACATATCTATTCTATTTATTTTATTTTGTTAGTATGTTTGGTTTTGTTCTCTGTCTCCCCCTTTTAGACTGTGAGCCCACTGCTGGGTAGGGACTGTCTCTATATGTTGCCAACTTGTACTTCCCAAGCACTTAGTACAGTGCTCTGCACACAGTAAGCGCTCAATAAATACGATTGATGATGATGATGATGATGGAAGTCCCACATGGGGCACTCAGATTAAGGGGGGAACTGGACACAGACTCTGTCCCTCAAGGGACTCAATCTCAGAAGGGATAGGGAGGAGTGGGACAGGGAGGAAAGATGAAGAGCTTGATTTTAAGACGTACTGACTTTGAGAGTGAGTGGGACATCCACATAGGAAGGATCTTTAAAGGATGCTGACTCCCATGACTGAACTTAGAGAACTTTACCAAGGACCTTTAATTTTCTGTGGCACAGGGGAACACGGCAGTTTGAGGTATGGGATTTGTCGTCCTCCTGCCCCCTGCTTTTTTTAATGGTATTTGTTAAGCGCTCACTACGTGCCAGGCACTGTACTAAGCACTGGGATAGGTAGAAGATAATCAGATTGGCTATAACCCATGTCCTACATGGGGCTCACAGTCTTAATCCCCATTTTGCCGATGAGGTAACTGAGGCACAGAGAAGTTAAGTGACTTGCCCAAGGTCACACAGCAGACAAGTGGTGGAGTCACGATTAGAACCTGGGGCCTCTGACTCTCAGGCCTGTGCTCTTTCCAAGAGACCACCCTACTTCCCACAGCGCCTTTGTACAAAGTCACTTGAGATTTAGAAGATCTATTTCTTCCCAGAAGATGAGGGTAGGAGGTTGAACGGAAAAAAGAGCATTAATGAAAAGAATAAGGGAAACGGGGAAAGTACAAGAGGAAAAGGAAGCACTGGCTTTCTTTAATTACAATGAGATGGGACGATCCAAACCTGAAGTGCATCCCCCAGATTCCCAAGTTAAAAGATGCAATTAAATCAGTTAGCCTGTGCCCCAGATGTCAGTGATGAGAGCAGGCATACTGGAAACGGCCAACAGATGGAAAGCTATGTATCTGCACCGAGCATCTGTTTCTGCTTGTGGTAAAGCAGTGTCATCGAGGGCAAAGGGGAAAGAGGATCAGAAATTGTATTTCACCTTAAAATTTGAATTTCTGTAAAGACTCGCCTACCCTCAAGTCAGGCACAGCCATGGCACAGTTCTGAATTCTGTAACCAACTTCTTCCCCTAGACTGTAAGCTCCTTGTGGGGAGGGAATGTGTCTAACCAACTCTGTTGTATTGTACTCTCCCAAGGGCTTAGCACAATGCTCCACACAAAGTGAGCCCTCAATAAATACTGTTACTTGGTTGATTTCTCAATCTCACTCAACCAAAAACATCCTTAACATAAAGCAACACAATCACCTCAAGACTCATGATTTCTGGATTAAAGGAGTGACTTTCAAACAAACCCAAAGCGCAATGAATTAGGGTGGGTGGGGAAGGATGGGGGTCAACAGATGATCAAACAGATATTTCCTGGGAGGAAGCAGATGGGGAGGGGTGTAGCACTACAATACCATCCAGTCACTTTCTGGAAAAAACACTGCTTTATGTAAAACGATGTTACACGAGCCACTGGGTTCATGGGAAGAGAGCTCCCTCCCAAGAAAGAAGAGAGAAGAAAAAGAGACAAAGAACCAGCTGGCATATATTCTCTCTCCGTAGAGTGTCTTTATTAATCAAGAATCGATCAATCAATCCATGGTATTAATTGAGCACACTGTGTGCAGAATGATGAACTAAGTGCTTGGGAGAGAACTGCATAATAGAGTTGGTTGACACGATCTCTGCCCACAAGGAGCTCACAGTCTCTCCAGGGAGACAGATGTTAAAATCAGCTACAGATAGGGGACCCCTCTCAGGGTCGCACCTGGAGAGTTTCTCCAGTACTCTACCAGTCTCGACTGCGGGAGGGAGAGTCAAGCAGAGGTCTGTCCATCCCATTCCATTCCTAGCTTGGGCAATGGCTAGCGAGTGGAAGGCAATCTGCCACAAGTCAAAACTCACCTGTGCTGGGCAGCAGTGGTACGGGAGAGAGTCGAAGGCGGAGACTTGAGTTTACTGAGTGGAAGGAGGCAATGGTAGGCCACTGCCATATTTTTACCATGAAAACTCTATGAATACTCTCCCAGAGCGATTGCTGATGGAGGTGGGGTGTTCTGGGAGAGATGTGTCCATGGCCTTGCTATGGGTCGGAGACAACTCGACGGCGTAAGACCAGACAGATAGGGGAAACGGTAGGGTGTAAGGATATATACATAAGTGCCATGGGGTTGCTGGGGGAGGGGAAACTATCAAGTGCTTAAGGGGAACAGATCAGAATGTGTAGGTGACAGAGGGGAGGGTGGACAGGATCATGGGATGAGACCCACCTGCCCCGGGGACATCTGTCTAAAAGCAAACATTCTGGGTGGGCTAATGCAGGCTGGGAAACTCACTTTGCTCTTTGCTTTTTTTTTGCAAGTCTTCATTTTCTCTGGTGTGAACCAGAAGTGAAAAAGATTACGGGAATGTCACATGCTCCAACGATGACTTGAGAAATGGGGGGGAAGGGCCCAGCAGCATCTATTTCTGAGGTGATCTCAGAGGTCTCTCGCCTGGGGTGAAAGACCGTACCCGCTGCCCCTGCCCGGCAACAGGAGGATCAGGCTAGACTGGGTGAACAGTCCTTTCATTCGTTGATTCGTTCGTTCAATCGTATTTATTGAGCACTTACTGTGTGCAAAGCACTGTACTAAGCACCTGGGAGAGTACAATAACAATAAACTGACATTCCCTGCCCACGACGAGCTGCAGCAACAAATCAAGCATGTGACATTCTTTCCCTTCCTTCTTCCCACATCGAATTTGATTACAATGTAAGTAGTCAGTTCAATACTTGTCTCAATCAATCAAGGAAGAGTATTTCTGGAGAGCCTACTGTGTGCAGAGCACTACACCATGGGTAGAGAGAGAAAGAGAGAGAAGACGTGTTCCCTGCTCTCAAGGAGCAGGCAGACAAAATACTTTCCAGATAAGAGCAAGAATGTAGTACGGAAGAGAGAATGCAAATCAATGTATACTGGAGGTTGACAGTGCCCAAGGGCTGGTTAGGCGATAGTCCAGAGGAGGTGACCTGGGCTGAAGAAAAATTAAATTCAGGTGCCTGAGAGATCAGGGAGGATTAGGAGAGGGAAGAGCCTGTTGGACTTGGCTGACAGGAGGACAGTGGTGTCCTTGGAGAGGGCTGTGCCAGTAGAGCGAAGGGGGTGGAAACCTGACTTCAGCGAGTCAAGGAGAGAGTTGTGGGGAGGAAGTTGTGGCAGTGGAGGTATAAAACTCTTTCAAGGAGTTTGACTGGAATGAGAACAGAGAGGTGGGTGATGGTGGGAGGGGATTGTGGGAGTCAGAGAAGGCTATTTTCATACAGGGGAAACAAACATGTAGGAAGGGGGAGAGGAAGTCAGAAGCCACATAATGACACCTAAAATGTAACATTTCATTTCCCTGTGTTCTACCAGAAAAGTTAAACTATGACCAGCTTTCCCTGGTTTACCAAATTAGGAATACAGCATCAACTTCCTGTTACATGCTTTTAGAGCATGATTAGACTACAAAAAGGCTGTCACACCCTCCTCCACATGAATAACCCAGGGACTTCCTTGCTTAGTGTGGTCTCTGAAGGCTAAAAATAGTGTCAGACATCAGGAGATAGAGCTGGATTTGGCAAAATTGCCTGCCTCTTTTTACAGTTATTACGGTGTTCGTTCACTGATCCATTCTGTTGCCAGAGAGACTTGTGCTACAATATATATGGCAGGAGCAGGAGGTGTAAGAGAACCAGGCCTGTGAGCACAGAGTGCAGGCTCCAGATTGCTGGCAGTATGCACAATTGCCTTTAGAGTGAAATGTATTAAATAAAATTGAGAGTAGCAATCCAGTACAAAACAGGAAGCGACGCTGCAGTGTATACAGAAGAGAGCTAAACAATACTCTGTAAACCCTGTCTGAGTCTTAAAGAAGTTCTCATCCTTATTTCTATATCTTTAAAAATCTGGTTTTGATCATACGCTCATTTTCTATAAAAGTAAAAATATCCATTTTCAATCATGACCGCTCTAACCCGTCTACTGAGACTGAACCTTACAGAACCGACTTCCCTAATTCCCTCTTACCCAAAGATTGTTTTGAATAAAGCTACGCTTTTTTCAAGGATGCAACTCTAGTATGGTATTTAAGCACTTTTGGTGTGCAGACCACTGTGCTAAGCACTTCGGAGAGTACAAAGCTTTCGGGACTCTCATTTTGAAAGCCAGAATGTTTAAAATGGAATCAGCAATCAGTTCCCAGTAAAGTTTCCCCAAGCAGAACTACTCAAATGCCAATAATCAATCGACTGGCGGTATTTAAGCGCTAATTTCACATCCAAGTTATTTACATCATCAAAAGTATGAAACAAATTTCTAAACACTCTCTACTTGGAGTCAAAAGGCAGCAATCATACACGGAAACAATTTTCAAATCTTCAGATGTTCTATTGCTGCATTCTGAAAACTGTCTTACACTTGTCTTGAACTGGAATGGCTCAAAGATCAGAAACAATGGCAGCAGGAGTCCTTGATAAAAATCACAAGCATCCCTGAAGAGAGAACTTCAAGAAAAACACTTGTTTAGCATTTTTATCTCAATCTCTTGGAGGGATTCACTGCTATTTAAAGTCATCGGATGACGGATCTGAAAATATATCTGCCTCGTCTACTCACTCTATGGTACTCTCCCAAGCGCTTAGTACAGTGCTGTGCACACATTAAGTGCTCGATAAATTCCATCAATTGGCTTAACAGAGAGAGAACCTGAGCCTCACCAGGTAATGTGACTAAACCACGCCCCAGCAATGGCAAAGGTAGAAAGTGGAGAAGAGAGACAGCAGTACTACTAGCCTTTACATCACTCTGCTACAAAATCACAAAACAGGAGGAAAACTCAAACAGAAACCAGATTCAGTCATCAAAACTTAAGTCTGCCTAGTTCTGATTAATAGAGCACTCAGATTTGAGGCTTAATTGTTCCTGAGAGAGCCCAGAAAGAAAACTCCGAAGTTTGAACTTAGTCCAACTTCAAGGAATGCAATGGAAATTATTCCATTGCTTGCCATTACAACACAACTCCAAGGCCTCGTTTAAAGCAGATAAATCAAACTGACCCATGACTGCAAAGTTCAATTCAGCGCATTGAATGTGAAACCTCAGGAGAAAGGGGCAAGGGGGAAATGCACTAAAAATTTCAACTACAAATCCTGGGATTAATTCCATAGCATATTTCTACCACTCACAACATATCTGACTTTCTGACCTCTTTTGGATAGACAGTATTTGAAGCAATTCAAATCAATGGAGGAATATAAATGCATCTTACGCAGACTTTAAAAACCTACCTGCCAAGTACTGAGCTTTCAGCAGATAGCAGAAGCCGGCAAATCTTTTAATGGCTCGCGGAGGCATCTCCATTTAAAGCGAGAATTAGTCAACTTTCCAGCTTCCCGATGAAAACTGATAACTATATACGATAATTAGCATTCACGTCCACTGAAAAGGGAACCATTTGTATGTTCAATCAAGTGTTACAGAGAAAACGAGATCTTATTCGCTTACCTTTTCCATTGATCGTTAACGCGGACGCAATGGTTGCAGTGACCGGAACTGGAAGCTGAGGAACTAGTGGGTGTATTCTTGGCCTGCTCCCCATTCTAGCCCTCTCCGCACCAGGCCCCAATAAAGCACCCACTGGCTTTTCTGCTGCCACTTCAGGTGCCATAGAGTCTTCCTGATCCTGTTCAATCTGATCCAGTTTATCGGGACTTTCATTCTGAAAACCATCAACTGCTGTCCTACTCTTAATAGGACTTTTGGGCACCAGGATTTTAATACCAGATTTGGCAAGGTCCATATTTTTCCTGTTTGAGAGAGATGGTGATGAATTTTTCCGGAGCTTCTGGCTGGCAGTAAATAACGGATTATTTTTTGACTCGTGGTCTTTGCCAATCACTAATGATTTAGAAGAAGTCTTTGAAAAACTGCTATTGGTTGATCTAGAAATCTGCTTCCTGGCATTGTTGGGAGAGGTCCTATTTGTCCTAGTTAATGTGCTTTCCTTTTGTTTCTCGTTGTGGCGTCGGTTGAATTCGTGAATGTATTCTTCGCAGTTAACAAGGTGCTGCTCTGGTTCCCAAGTGTCGTCTTCACTGTCGTAGCCTTTCCACCGCACCAGATATTCTATCTTTCCTTTCTTGTTCTTCCTTCTGTCCACAATCCTTTCGACCTGTTAAAAAACAAAGAAAAACGAAAATGGGAAACATGACATTCGACCCTAAGTGACAGAGAAAGATAAGCATTGGAAACACTAATAAATATAAAACTAAACAACCGAAGGCCAGGACACTAATAGAGTGGTTTCCTCCTGTAAAAATAAGGCCAGATGAATGACAGTTTATATGGCTCTAAAACTCTTCAAAATAAGGTCAGCTGAATGATAGCTTATAAGGTTCTAAAACCCTTCCCATGCAATGCCTGCCACCTAAATGATCGTGGCCTTCTTTTCTCATGAATGAATGAACAAGAGCACAGAGAAGAGAAATGGGTAGCCTGATACCACTGTCAAAGCTAGGTCAAACTCAGAGAAAAGAAATCAAATTAAACAGTGGAAAATTATCCTCTATACAATAAAGTATAGAGAATAGCCTAGGTGACCGTTCCAGGTCATTTCCTTCCTCATGGTTATGGAGTCTTTGAATTCTTTATTTTGTTCTAACCTACTTTTTTAATGAGCTTTAGTCAAAGAACCACCCTGAACTTACAAAACCTTCACTTACAAAAGCCTTGTTACCATGATTGCCATACTGTAAATCACAGGGGTGTGGCTGGTACGGAAACCCAAAAAAGCCCCTACCCCTGAAACATCTTAATTCACACAGTAACCTCACCTGACATTTTAAAAGCACAAAACCCCCTGAAGTTGGCTCTTCTCTAAATCTCACCCACTGGAAGCAAATGTTAATACAGACCCAATGAGTGAGGAATTCCCCAGTTTCCAGCATCCCCACACCGCCCTATGACATGGCGGAAGGGCGGGGGGGGGGGGGGGGGAGTGTGTGTGTGTGTGTGTGTGTGTGTGTGTGTGTGTGTGTGTGTGAGATTCATCACTTTATTCCTTGGCAGTCCCAAAGACTCAGCTCTTCTCAGGTGAACACCAGACCAAAGCCAAGAACCACAGAAAACTGGGCTGGGAAAGCTGGAGTATATGTTATATCATCACCATCTGACCCCATTCTAAACTGTCAGCTCCTTTTAGGTTGGGAAAGTGTCTACCAATCCTGTTGCACTGAACTCCCCCAAGCACTTAGTACAGTGCTCCACACACAGTAAATGCTCAATAAATGCCACTGATTGATTAACTGCTGCGGTGCTTAGGCACAGTTGCGGTGCCTAAGGCAGATAAAAGGTGGTCACTTTGAACGGCCACGCTGGAGAGCAGCACTTGGAAGCAGAAAGAAGAAGCACTGGCAGAACGGGCTCCTCTGACCACAGACTGGTACTGGACTCTTGGGTGGTGGAGTGAGTGTATTTGTCATCCCCTTGCATGTTGGTAAAACTAAGTAAAAAACTTTTCACAGTAACCTTGGTGATCAGAGGTGTGGTTTGGACTCTACTACAGCTCACTGAGGCTCCCCCGGTCCAGGAAGGCCCTGGTTGGTACTAACTGGGGGCTCGTGACACCAACTTCTTCATCAATCAACCAACTGAGCGTTTACTATGTGCAGGGCATTGTACTAACTGCTTGGGAGAGCACAATCCAACAGAATCAGCAGACACGTTCCCTGCCCAAGACGAGTTTACGGTCTACAGGAGGAGGCGTAAGGGTAAACCCTAAAAGGTAAGGCCTCGGATCTTATTAAAAAGAAGCAAAATATAACAAAAGAAAAATGGGGGGGAAAAACCCACGAGAATGAGAAACAGTCAAAGTTGGCCAAGTGGCACCCATCAAAAAGCCAATCCTACCTAAACTCTAAAAATACACACTCAGAAGCCCAAATCCAGACATATTTAAGAAGGGGAGGTATCACGTGACTTCAGTGATTGTTAGCTATGGCCCCCTGGGCCTCTCTACAGAATGTATTATTTGAAACTGGACAACCTAGATTACATTAGGAGGAAAATGAGTTCAGAGGACATGGAGGGGGAGAGATAATAAATTTAGGTGTATGCTCGGCAAATTCTCTGGGTGGAAACAGATTGGAGACACGCAAGAGATGCCGCCACAAGCCTGACAAGAATGCAACTGAACACAACCTTCATGTGGCAGACCTGCAAAACAGTAACAATGAGAAGTGCAGTCAGACGGCTACTGAGACGGAATTCTCCCGGAGCCAGCGTGACCGGCTGAATAAATTACCACATAAATTACGTGGGCCAGGCTAGATTAAAAAAACAAACAAACAGGGGGCCCCTGAATGCTGACTCTCAAACTTCTGTGGCGGGGATAACGCTGAAGTCTTCTCAACTGCAGAAGCTTCTGGTGTGATACCAGACAGACCCAGCTGTCATTCACAATGAGGGTGGATAAGTTAATTGAGACCTCATGGGAAGGTATTCCCTGGGATCTGACATAGCTTCCAGAACCAGAATGTGAATTTTCCTGCAATCTGAAGTGTTTCTTGAATGGTACATTTTGGGACTTGTGGACTTCAATCAATCATATTTATTGAGCGCTTACAATGTGAAGAGCACTGTACTAAGCACTTGGGAGAATACAATATAACAGAGTTGATAGATATGTTCCCTGGCTTTGTGACAAGATGTATGAAGGCACACTCAAGCATATTTTCTTGAGGCTTTGTTGGTTACCAAGTAACCAAGCAATCAATCAAGTTAGATGGTCCTCAGGAAAGAGTCTAAAACCCTCTAATCCCCCAAGGGGCCGTTTCAATATGTTCAGTAGATGAAATGTGTGCCCTGTGGCTAAATCTCAAAAATAAAAAGGCAGGAATACTCTGGGATATTACTGTGGTGAGGGGAGTTTTTTTATTTTGGTTCAGGGAGAGATCTCCAAAATCTGGTTGAAGTAGGTTTGGTTCTGGAGACTACAATCTACATTTTTTTCTAACAACAAAATTAATCAAAGTTTGGGACCTAGATTGGCACTAACTCTGGTGACTGTCTTCTCCAGAGAAACTACATGCACTGAAGGGCTTTCTTCCCAAGGAAGGCTTGTACTACCTTCCATGTTTCTTCCTAAAATGTACTTTCCTGGTTCAGGGAGAAGGGAGCAGGGGGTGAATTGACTACTAAAAAACTATCGGTAATTCAAAAGACCTCTCCTCTGTAAGAGACCTCTAGACTGCAAGCTCGTTGTGGGCAAGGAAAGTGTCTACTAACTCAGTTTTATTGCACTTACCCAAGTGCTCTGCACACACAAAGCACTCAATAAACGCCAATGATGATGACAATTAGGGTCTTCGAACACACAAGACTACTTTTCTGCACACAGCGGGGAGATTGGCACATAATTTGCTCCCAAACCATGTCAAATTGCATAGAAATCTGAGGTTTAGAAGAAAGGTTTTGGGGGAAGTTTGTCCCAAACCAGACTAGAGGACATGCTTCAGCTACTCAAATAACGTTCTTGCCAATACTCTTCTCTATTAACTTGTTCAAAAACGGATTGGGGATTTCTCTGAGCACCCAAGATACAGACCCAAGGCAACCAACACGCAGAGAAATAAAAAGAGGAGAAGCCTGACATTCTCTTTTGCTGTAAAAGTCTTCTGACAATTTACAGATTGAACAGAAAGTGTTTAAGATGATCATTCCATCCACTTTACACACATAAGAATATGTACCTCGAAGAAGAAAACCCACCTACAAACGCTGTTAACAAGCAATGAGTGTCCTTCTACGATGCTGTTTACAGGCAGCAATCAAAACACTGAGCATGGCTTATCCATACCACGAAAACGGTTCAATTAAAATGGTTCAGCAATTAAAGGACCGCTCAAAGTAAGACAAACAACCACATCTTGCTGCATCTCCTGGCTCTGACAAGAGAAAGGCTTAGAGAAGTCTGTTGGGACACGCCTAGAGGGGAAGACAGACATTGCTATAAATAAATAAGTAGATAAATAAATTACAAATATATAAAGATGTTCTGTGGGGATGGCAGGGAGGATGAATGAAGGAGCAAGTAAGAGCAGCGCAGAAGGGAGTGGGAGAAGAGAGGAGAAGAGTCAAGGAAGGCTTCTTGGAGGAGATGTGCCTTCGGGGGCTTCAACACGAAGCGATTCGAACTTGAACACACACCATTACTGAAGAGTGAAGGCGGCTCTATGTTGACAAGGAGGAAGCCTATGGAAATGGTAACGGCGCTTTGACATTCTTTTGAACACACTTCATACAAAGCACACCAAACCTATTAACACGTGACAGCATGGAAATAAGCCAAACTATTAAACAAGTCAGCACTCAGCCAAAGCTCTAATGGTATCTAGTCAAAGCATGTAGTGAAAACACATATTACAGTAAAACTAAAACTTGTATTGTAAAACAGGAAAACAAATAGGAGAAGCTACACCTCTTTCTGTGACACGGAGGGACGATGCCTTTCTCATTAGAGGGACCTTTGTAAACCTGTAAATATGCGGAAAGAGCAAGGGCCTAGAGTCAGAGGACTTAGGTTTTATTTCTCGCTCTGCCAGCTGCCGGTGATGTGACCTTGGGCAAGTCATTTAACCGCTCTGCGCCTGTTACTTTATCTGTAAAATGGGGATTAAATCTGCCTATTCTCTGACAGACCGACTGTAGGCCCAATGTGGGCCAGGGACTGTGCCTAACCTGATTATCTTCTACCTCAGCAATGAATGTAGTGTCTGGCACATAGTAAGCATAGTAATGGTATAACAAGTACCATTAAAAAAAAAATAACTTTATGTTTTGGCAGTCAAGAACTTTTATCTTCCAGTGTTCTATTTTTAAATGCTCCCACTGTATGCAAGTTACCTTACTAGATGTTTGTCTTGCTCCTTCTAGATTGGGAGTTTTAGACAGGGACCAATCTGAAATGTTTATCTTGCATTCACTCCAGAGCTGGGCATAATACCTGGTATATAGTAAGCACTTAGTAAATACCATGCCAAGGGAGTCTCTAATGCAATGGCAGTTTTGCATAGCTTCCACTGAAATGTGTCGAAGGTATTTTAAAGACTTGACCCCTTCAAATTACATTTTGGCTAAACCAGACTTTTCTGACCGGTTCTAAGAATGCGTTATTTTATGTTGATTTTCCTAGCATGGAAAAATTGCTAGAAGCAGCACAGCTCAGTGGAAAGGGCATGGGCTTGGGAGTCAGAGGACATGGGTTCTAATCCCGGCTCTGACACGTCTGCTGTGTGGCCTTGGACAAGCCACTTAACTTCTCTGTGCCTCAGTTACCTCATCTGGAAATTGGATATTAAGACTGTGAGTCCCACTTGGGACAACCTGATTACCTTGTATCTACCCCAGCACTTAGAACAGTGCTCGGCCTATAGTAAGCGTTTAACAAATACCATAATTATTTATTATAAAGACCTATTAAACATGTCCGTTGATGGATTTTTTTCGGGGGGGGGGGGGGGGAATCTAATTTCTTTCAGGCTTACCTACCAGTTTTTCTTCTGAATCCTGTGAAGAGAAATAAATGAAATTCCTAAGTCTCTCACAAAAATAACCCTGGCTATATACTTTGCTGACTCAGGGATACCCACCAAGTTGTTGGGGGCAGGACAGGTGAAGTCTTTTGAATTCAGGTGTGGTTGACAGGTAGAAAAAGAAGGGAATTAGGGAATGTTTGTTTGACAACACAGACTTATGTGAAGACAGTGTGCCACGGTGTGGGAAAAAAATAGCCGGTGTCCACGACTGAAGTGTCAGAACGGGTGAGTTCTACAAGGCAAGTTTTTCCTAAACATGGAGTTCTGGAAAACACAATCCCCTCAGAGGAGAACTAGGTGCATATTTCAGTCATCTGACTCTACTAACTGTCACTTTCCATTGAGATGGTTTGGATCCAACAGATAAAAAATGATGTGATTAAGTCCTAAAAGAAATTTCATGCTGTGCCTCCTCTTTCTACCCTTATTTTGCTTCATGTGTGAGGTATATCTTTGGTATATCCACTGTGGGAGATGCTTGTATTCTCTTAAGCTAGTGCGGGAGCAGTAGGGCATAGAAGTTAGTAGGAGAGAGATGGAGAAAATGAGGGCTTTGGAAAATGTAAGGCAAGTCAATGCCACTGCCAAGTTAATGCAAATTTAGTGAGGTGAATAGGATTTTTACAGACCCAATGACCTTTGGCAATTACCGGAAAGATGGCTTAAAAGATAGTTGGATAGACCGCCAGACCTTGTTTCCTTTTACTGTATCGGTCTCATCATTCATTCAATCATATTTATTGAGCGCTTACTGTGTGCACAGCACTGTACTAAGCGCTTGACCCTCGCCACCATTTGGAGATCAGAACGGAGTTCTGGTCATCACTGGTGTTCCTGCCTCTCCCCTTTCCAGTCTGTACTTCACTCTTCTGCTCAGATCAACTTTCTAAATTCTAAAATGTTCTGCACACATCTCTCCACTCTTCAAAAACTTCCAACAATTACCCCATTTGCTTTCGCAACAAACAGAAACTGCTGATGAATGTAGACTGTAAACTCCTTGTGGGCAGGGATCATGTCTCCCAACTCCGATGTGATCTGGCTCACAGTCGGTGCTCAATACATACCACTGATCAATTAACTGGCTTCAAGTCGGTCCATCCATTGTCTCCCTCTCTTTCCAGCCTCTTCTTCTATCTCACCCCGGTTTACGTTCTCCCTTTCTTCCAAGCCTACCTTCTCACTGAGTCATTCTCAATTCTCCTACCTCTGACCCTTGGTTCCCACCTGGAATTCCCTCCCCCATTAACCGTTGTTGGGTAGGGATTGTCTCTATCTGTTGGCGAATTGTACTTTCCAAGCACTTAGTCTAGTGCTCTGCACACAGTGAGCGCTCAATAAATACAACTGAATTGAATGAATGAATGAACTGTGTCAGACCACAGTTCTCCCCGTCTTCACAATCCTGCTGGAACTCTGCCTCCTCCAGGAAGCCTCCAGGATTGATATGTCTTTTCTTGAGATCACATCCTCTCTACTGTAATCTTAGTACTTTTGTACCCACAATCTTTGGTCACACTCTTGTACGCATCAACTCACACACTCCAATTTGAGCATTTCTTCCCCCTATTTGTAAATGATTTTATGTCCATTCCCCCCTCCCTCCCCACCAAACTGCAAGCTACTTGTGGGTGCGGATCTCGTCTTCTACCTCTACCGTACTCTCACTAGCACTTGGTGCAGGGCTCTGTACATAGCAGGCACTCAATAAATACTCCAGTGTAGTGTGTTGTGTGGCCCTGGAGATCATTCCCCGCTTAGGCTCATGGCACCTGTCGGGAGCAAGCACTGACACGAGGCCGAGGTCACGACCAGCAGAAGCGGAAACTCAAGACCAAATTGGGCACAAGGTACTTCCTGGGGCAGAATTCCAGAACCTGAGCTGGAGAAGCAGTGTGGTCTAGTGGATCAACCTTAGGCCTGGGAATCAGAAGAACCTGGGTTCTTAACCCGGCTCTGTCTGCTGTGTGACCATAGGCAAGTCTCTCAACTTCTCTGTGCCTCAGTTACCTCATCTGTAAAATGGAGATTAAAACTGTATGTGGGCCTTATGTGGGACAGGGACTGTGCCCACTCCGATTTACTTGTATCTACCTCGGTGCTTAGAACAGTGCTTAGAACAGTGCTTTGAACATGGTAAGCGCTTAATAAATGCCATTATTATTATAACAGTGCCTGGCACATAATTAGTGCTTGACAAACACCATAAAAGAAAGAAAAAACAAGAAAGTGTCCAGAACCTGTGGCCAAGCCATGGCCAATTCTGCACTGGGATGTCAAGAGCCCAGGCAATCAATGGTATTTATTAAGTGCTTACTATGTGCAAAGCACTGTTCAAAGCACCTGGGAGAGTACAATACAGCAAAATTAGCAGACATATTCCCTGCCCATAATGAATTTACAGTCTACAAGGGGAGACAGGCAGTAGTATAGGTAATTTATTATATATAATTTAAAGATGTATACATAAGTGCTGTGGGGTTGCGGGTGGGGCAAATATCAAATGTCCAAAGGTCACAGATCCAAGTGCATAGATGATGCAGAAGGGAGAGTGAGCTGAGGAAGAGGGGGCTTAATTGGAGAAGGTTTTTTAGAAGAGATGTGACCATAATAATGCTATAAAGGTGGAGAATAATGCTTTGAAAGCGAAGGTGGTCTACTAAATCACATCTCCTCCAGAACCTTGATTCATTCCTCATGGTATTTGTTAAGCACTTACCCTGTCAAACACTGTTCTGAGTGCTGATCTTGTCTTATGCTGTCGAGTCATGTCCGACCCATAGCGACGCCATGGACTCATCACTCCCAGAACACCCCACCTTCACCTGCAATCGTTCTGGTATTGTATCTGTAGAGTGTTCTTGGTAAAAATACAGAAGTGGTCTACCATTGTCTCCACCCTCGACTCTCTCCCATGCCACTGCTGCCCAGCGCAGGTGAATTTTGATTTGTAGCAGATGGCCTTCAACTCACTAGCCACTGCCCAGGCTAGGAATGGAAATGTCTCTGCTTGACTCTCCCTTCTGTAGTCGAGACTGGTAGAGTATTGGAAACTCTCCAGAGAGGTCTAAGCGTCGGGGTAGGTACAAATTAAGAAGGTCGGACACAGTCCCTGTCCCACATGGGGCTCACAGTCTAAGTAGGAGGGAGAACAGGTACCCACATTTTACAGTTGAGGAAACTGAGGCACAGAGAAGTAACTTAAGAAATAATTATGGTATTAAGCGTTTACTATGTGCCACACACTGTTCTAAGCGCTGGGCATGCCCAAGGTCACTCAGTAAGAAATTGGCACAGCTGGGATTAGAACCCAGGTCCTTCTGATTCCCAGGCCCATGCTCGAAGTCATGCCATCTTCCCACCCTATTTCCCCATCTACTGCCTCAGTCCTGCCAGTGGCCTATTATTCCCGGCCCTAGAGCCATGGCGCTCCTCAGGAAGAATGCTGTCTGGACTCAATCGGGCAGCTGCCATCCTCTTCCCGCGGGCCCAAGTGGGACTCGGCTCAATGGCATGGCTTGGAAATCCTTACTTTACAGTGAGAGCGGTCAGTCCCCTGAAGGAAGGGTTGGGGTTGTAAAAGCCAATTATCCCCGCTGAATAACCACTAATTGATCCAACATGACCCAATGCCCTAGATCTCCAGGTCTCAAGGCAGCCTGATATTTCAGGTCAATCAGATCTTCCCGCAACTGAGAACTGCCCATGGCCTAGAGGATAGAGCATGGGCTCGGGAGTCAGAAGGACCTGGGTCCTAATCCCGGCTCTGCTGCTTGTCTGCTGTGTGACCATGGGCAAGTCACTTCACTTCTCGGTGCCTCAGTTACCTCATCTGTAAAATGGAGTTTAAGACTGTGAACCCCATGTGGGACAGGGACTGTGTCCAACCTGATTAGCTTTCTATCTACTCCAGTGCTTAGAATAGTGCTTGACACATAGTAAACAAGTACCATCATCATGAATGAGAGTGTAGATTCCAACAGCATACCCACAGCTGGCAGCTCCTTACCACTGGGTTCAAAGCTATCAGTCACCTGGCCCCCTCCTACCTTCCCTTCCCTGATTTCCCACTAGAATCCAGCACATTCACTTCACTCTTCTAATGCTGATCTACTCACTGCACCTTTATCTCATCTCTAGACTGTGAGCTCTTTGTGGGCAGGGAATGTGCCTGTTTGTTGTTATATTGTACTCTTCCAAGCAATTAACACAGTGCTCTGTACACACTAAGCGTTCAATAAGTATGAATGAATGAATAAATGAGAGAGTAGGGAGTCGGTCAGGTCTGGGGGTGGGATTATATGGGTTCAACTAGTTCAGCTGAACTGAAGCCAATGCCTTTCACCTTGCGCAAGTCACTTCTCTGGGCCTTTAGTTACCGCTTCTGTAAAATGAGGAATTAAGAGTGTGAGCCCCATGTGGGACAGGGACTGTGTCCAATCTGATTAACTTGTATCTATCCCAGTGCTTAGAACAGTGTCTGGCACTGTAAGCACTTAAGTTCCATAATAAAAATAATAATTATTATTATTATTATTTCACGAGGCCAAAGACTCCTGCATTTGGAGGCTGGCTCCCCATCCACCTCCTCATCCAGAAAATCAGGAACAAGGAGAGTTGCCCTGCGGGAGAAGGCAGGTTTGCTAGCATTTTACCCCCAACTGCCTCCTCCTGTCTTCTCCCCTACCCAAGAGGACATTTTGGGGGCGGGGAGAGGGGCGCACATGGGAATGTTGGGAACCCTTCTTTCCCCAAACTCACTGTAAATTTTTCCAACGTTGGCAAATCAACAAAAAGACTTGCCTGGAGAGGTGAACCATACTGAAGCATGCTGAACCAAGCTTCTGCTGTCCTCTAAGATGGCCTCTGAAGTTCACCCACACTTCCAACCCACTTAACCCCATTCTCTTTGGTCTCCCAAGCTTTAAAGTGGGCATGCAGGGGGGCCTGAAGACAGAGAAATGAGGGGCAAGAGGGACAAATTAATCAGAATAATACCTAGCACCAAGGATCCTAACAAGGCCTATCAACTTGTCATGCATTCCAAGTGAGTCAGAGCAGAGACAAAATAAAAAAACTTCACTTTTAAACATCAAACTAGCTCTTTTTCTCCTCTGCTCATTCATTCCCAACCAGGCATTGGCTAATTCCCAAACTGTCTAAACACTCACCAAAGGACTGCTTCACCCAGCTCTACTCTTGGACACCAGGGCAGGGCCCAGGCCCCATGATATTCATTCATTCATTCATTCAATAGCATTTATTGAGCACTTACTGTGTGCAAAGAACTGTACTAAGAGGTTGGAAAGTACAATTCGGCAACAGATAGTGACAATCCCTGCCCAACAACAGGCTCACAGTCTAGAAGGGGGAGACAGGCAACAAAACAAAACAATGATACTACTAATGGTATTTTTAATCAGTAACTGCTTGTATTGAGCACAGTTTGAACCACTAGGGTCAACACAAAACATAGTTCCTGCCCCGCAAGGTGTTCACAACCCATGGAGGCAGTGTGGCCTAGTGGAAAGAGCAAGGGCCTGCAAATCAGAGGACCTAGGCTCTAATTCCAGCTTGGGCACGTCGCTTACCTTCTCCTTGCCTAAGACTGTGAGCCCCATGTGGGACATTGTCTGTGTCCAACCTGATCAGCTTGTATCCACTCAGCACTTAGCACAGTGCCTGGAGCATAGTAAGTCCCTAACAAATACAATAAAAAAAAAAGCCAGAAGGCAGAATTTTCCTCCTGGGAGAGTGGTTTGAATCTGAGTTCCAAGCCTGGGGTACATTCCCGGCATCTGAAGAAAGGCCTTCTGACTAGATGATGAGACAGTATTAACATTTCAGTCATTCCCGCTCTATTATGCTCCTCACTTTAGCAGTTCTAAAGTATGGAAAAATATCTGTTCTCTCTCCTATTTAAGACTGTGAGCCTTTTGTGGGACAGGGGCTGTCTGACCTGATTATCTTGTACCTATTCCCAGTGCTTAACACATAGTTAGTATTCAACAAATACCATTATATATGACAAAAAAAAAAAGATGATCCCTTGAAACACCTCCTCATAGGCCAATTCTAACATGCTGTGGACAGCTCCTAGCCTACTTCATCTTTCCAGAAATTCTGAGTGCTTAGCTGGTAAGACATCTGAATTGGAAATGGACAGACGAGGGGTGGGTGGGTGGCGGGGGGGAAGACCCCAGGATATAGATGGAAACCATGGAAACTCCCAAAGGACTTAGAATGCTGCCTTCACAAGTTGTATCTCAGGAAAGAAGGCAGCTTCTCCTTGCCTCTCCCGATAGCCCTATATTTTTCCTCTAAAAATACATCTGCCTAAGGTGATTATCACCAATTTTTATTACCTCAAAAGTGATTCAAGCCCTTTTTTTGGTATTTGTTAAGCGCTTACTATGTACGGAGAAGCAGCATGGCTCAGCGGAAAGAGCACGGGCTTTGGAGTCAGAGGTCATGGGTTCAAATCCCGACTCCGCCAATTGTCAGCTGTGTGACTTTGGGCAAGTCACTTCACTTCTCTGTGCCTCAATTACCTTATCTGTAAAATGGGGATTAAGACTGAGCCCCCCGTGGGACAAGCTGATCACCTTGTAACCTCCCCAGTGCTTAGTACAGTGCTTTTGTAACCTCCCCAGCGCTTAAAACAGTGCTTTGCTTATAGTAAGCACTTAATAAATGCCATAATTATTATTATTATTATTGCACATAGTAAGCACTTAATAAATGCCATAATTATTATTATTATTATTACTAGGCATTGTACTAAGCACTGGGGTAGATACACATTCATCAGGTTGGACACAATCCATGTCCCACATGGGGCTCACAGTCTCAATCCCCATTTCACAGATGAGGTATCTGAGGCACAGAGAAGTTAAGAGACTTGTTCAAGGTCAAAGAGCAGACAAATGGGGGAGCCAGGATTAGAACCCAGGTCCTTCTGATTCCCACGCCTGCACTCTATCCAGTAGGACACGCTGCTTCGTAGCATAAAGATCACAGGACTGGGAGTCAGAACGTCATGGGTTCTAACCCCGGCTCCGCCACTTGTCTGCTGTGTGACCTTAGGCATGTCACTTCACTTCTCTCTGCCTCAGTTCCCTCATCTGTAAAATGGGGATTGAGCCCCACGTGGGACAGCAAATGTGTGTATTATTATTATTACTAGGCACTAACTAAGGATAACCTTCCATGGATTTTCTTAAAGGAGCGGGAACGAGGGACTCCACTTTAAATAGCCACCTCCATCTCACTGACGATAGCACACTTAAGGGGAGATATTAAAATAAATCTGAAGTAATTTGGTTCCCAGATGTAACTGACAGCCTTCATGATTCAATTTAGGCTTTTGAAAAATACAGGGCATCAGAAAACAGCTGGATTTCTAAAGCATCATGTCAGTTCTTTATTACAATGGAGTTGAATTGTGGGTGCTCATTTTTAAAACTTTGATTTACCAAATTCAATGAGGTGCCACAATCGTTTAATTTTAACAGCAACCATAGAGTCACTGTAAGAGCGTTGGGCTCCAAGCTAAACAAAAATGGACTACATGTAAAAAAACCAAACCCCAACAACAAAGCCACCTGTTTTCTAAAGGCATATAAATACACATTATGCTTTTGGTGTGTTGAGCTACAAGATCAGAAGACTAAGATGTAGAAAAACAGTGATGGGCACTGCAAGAGGTGAACATTTTAACTCAGGAAAGGACCATCTTAGGAGCAAATAGTGTGCAGGCGCAGCATGGCTTAGCAGATAGAGCACGGGCCTAGGAATCAGAAGGTGATGGGCTCTAATCCCAGCTCTGACACTTGTCTGCTGTGTGACCTTGGGGAATTCACTTAACTCTGGGCTTCGGTTATCTCATCTATAAAACGGGGATTGAGACAGAGCCCCACATGAGACAGGGATTGTGTCCACCTCACGTGTATACTCCCCTGCACTTAGTACAGTGCCTGGCACATACCATCACCGTCATCATGGGGGGGAGTCTTTCCAGCCTCACCTGCTGCCAAGGATTGGATCTCACCTTCAGTGGCTACATCTGCAGAAAGTCCTATTATCTACTCCTTTCCATACCTCTCTATCAATACCTAAAAAGGGGGTAATAATAATAATAATAATAATAATAATAATAATAATAATAGCATTTGTTAAGCACTTACTATGTGCCAGACACTGGACTAAGCATTGGAGTACATACAAGATAGTCTGGTTGAACAGTCCCTATCCCATACTGGACTCCCAGTCTTAATCCCCATTTTATAGATGGGGTAACAGGAACAGAGAAGTTAAGCAACTTGCCCACGGTCTCCCAGCAGCCGAGATCAGAAAACCAGGTCCTCAGACTCCCAGGCCTGAAGTCTTTCCATTAGTCCATGTTGCTTCTCATCATTAGAATTTGCTATATCTTCTCTGCCACTGCCCCTTTGCCCAGAAAACCCTGGTGGGTACCTACATGGTTGGTGAGTGACTACGCATGCTTATCTGTCACCCTTCATTCACTGTCTCCCTCTGTATCTCTCTATTCTCTCACACCTGCACAAAGTGCAAGCTTAGCATAGAGGTACAAAACAAAGAAAGGTGATTTGGAATGAACAAACAGCTTTGGAACTGAAGAGGAAAAATTTCAGAAAAAAAACAAAACCACACCACTTTTAAACATCTCAATTGCTTTTCACGGACACTGTAAACCAACATAAGGCACTCGTATTATTTTTCACTGTCCACGTAAACCAAAAACGCCAAGTAAAAAGCCCCACGAAATCTATTTAACTCACTTTCAGAACAGAATAGTTGCACCCATGTTTCAGTCTGCCTTTCTAAAATGGAAAGGCAGGGAAATGAATCGGCATCCAGGAAACTAAATGGAGTTCCAGGTACGCAATTCTCTGTGCTACCGCTATATTTTCACAACCTTGGAAACGAGGTTGACTGAAGAAATGCTCACAAATTTTTTTTTTAAAGGAAGATAGTTGTTATAAGGCGGACTCAAAAAAATTATTTAGAAGACAGAGCCTGTAACTACCTGAAAGATTTACAAAATGACCACACTACTAAATTATTTTATGAATCATGTCAGTCCCTTGCTAGATTGCTTTCTGCAGCTCCATGTCAAATGTTTTTGACCTTATACTTGAATATTCTCCACCAACTGGCATCCCACGTCTACATACTTTGACATTCTCCTTCAGCCCTGTCATGTCCTCCACGTCTGGCTAAGCAAATCTGTTCCCTTCCTGCACATTTGATTCTTCCTCCATCACGCTCTTCCCCCAGCCTAGAAAATGCTTTTCACTCCTTTTTAGCCAACCGTGTCCTTCCCCATTATGGTAAGTGCCCTGTGGGCAGGGAATGCACCATTTACTTGTTTTGTACTTCCCAAGTGTGTTAGCACAGTGCACTCTGCCCAGTGGACACTCAATAATTGCTATTACTACTTCCAATGTCAATTCTGATGTTTGGGGAGATGTCTTCCAATATCCTTAACATTTCTTTCTACATTCCTTGCTTTCCCTGTGAAGGCTATAACAGATTAGATTGTAGGCTTGTGAGGTCAGGGATCCTGCTTCCTATTTCCTTTGCAATTCCTCACAGAGCTTGTTCAGTACATTACTTGGTATACAAACCCCCAAGACAGCTAAAAAACATCAAGCAGCAGTAGTAACACTGTGTATTAAGCACCTATTGAGTGCTGGGAGAGACTGCACAGCTCCTGGAGAATGAGGACATCAGCAAGGAGCTCAGCAACAATGACACAACAGCCCTGCTGAAAAAGGAATCGCAAACCCCAATCCCTAATAAAACCGACAAATATGACTGGCCTTACAAAAGCCTTTGGGCCCATTTGCAGATTTGGACTCTGGAAGTTACTCAAGAAGTCTGACTGTCTCATAGGGTCACTAGCACTCCGACTCTACTTCATGACAGCATGGATGGTCATGCCAGGGCTGGGTGGGTGGGGGGGGGTGGCGAGGGAGGGAGTGTGTGTGTGTGTGTGTGTGTGTGTGTGTGTGTGTGTGTGTGTGTGTGTGTGTGTGTGATTCAGTGATTGCTGTATGCAGATGACTGAGCCCTTAAGGAACACACCCAAGAAAACTTGCAGATAGCCATAAACCATCCTGCCAAATGAGGCAGAAATGAGCAAGAAGTTGGCAGCGAGAAAGGAGGAGGCAGTCACAGGATCCGCAAACCCCACACTGACGGAGAACTGATATCTACCCAGTTCCCATTCTTTTCTATGGTCATTCACTCACTCATTCATTCATTCAATCGTATTTACTGAGCGCTTACTGTGTGCAGAGCACTGTACTAAGTGCTTGGGAAGTACAATTCAGCAACAAATAGAGACAATCCCTGCCCACAATGGGCTCATAATCCAGAAGGAGGGAGACAGACATCAAAACAAGTAAACAGGCATCAGTAGCATTACTATAAAAATAGTTATAGATATATACACATCATTAATACAAATAGAATTATAATTATAAATATGTACATATAAACACAAGTGCTGTGGGACGGGGAGGGGAGTAGAGCAAAGGGAGTGAGTTGGGGTGATGAAGAGGGGGAGCAGAGGAAAAGGGGGCAAACGCTCTCCTTCTCACTCTCCTTTACAAAGAAGATTTCTGAAACCATTTTATGCTTGGGGTACACTAAGGAACAACACATATGGCCATACAATTATTTCATAAAAGTGACCATAACAATGGGCTTCCTGCTTCCTCTTACCCACTGCAATTCAAGCATATTTATTCTATTTAGGTCAAGGAAAAAGTTGCCCCAATAAGTTGGGCTCAATGGGAACGATATGGCCATTGGTTGGAGAATATGCAGAGCCCTTAATGCATTTCAGGGTGGAGACAAAATGAGGCAACCAAAACCCCAGGGCCTCCACCATCATAATTTCAACAACATACAATAAATCTCTTCTATGTAAAAGCAGTTCATCAAAAAAAAGTAATGGAAATAGCTGAATCCCACAAGTTTCTGCATGTGCGTATGCAGAATCAGCATATGCCCATCTACCGAGAAGCGGCATGGCTCAGTGGTAAGAGCAAGGGCTTGAGAGTCAGAGGTCATGGGTTCTAATCCCGGTTCCGCCACTTGTCAGCTGTGTGACTCTGGGCAAGTCACTTCACTTCCCTGGGCCTCAGTTACCTCATCTGTAAAATGGGGATTAGGACTGTGCGCCCCATGTGGGACAACCTGATCACCTTGTATCCTCCCCCCCCCCCCCCAGTGCTTAGAACAGTGTTTGGCACATAGTAAGCGCTTAACAGATGCCATCATTATTATTATCATTATTATTACCAGCCTCCTCCCCAGCAAGGAAAGATGACCAGGCTGGTAAATGTGCACTACGTATCACTCGGAATAGACTGTATTTGAAATACACCAGCGTAATTCATTGGGTCCAAATTAAAGGGAGGAATTTTAAAAAAAAATCCTTTCTGTTTCGCATCGAGTGTGAATATCCGTACTTGGGGGAGACCCAGCAACAGCCCTTCTGACTGCACTCAAGGAACAACCCGTGTTCACGCTTTATGTGAATTACACTTTATGAGAATACCTGGTTCTGACCAGACAGATATAAGAACCTCAACTCAGAATTTCAATGATGGTCCAATAGTATCTAACAACAGTTTACCGGAACACTGCCAAATGTCGATTTAAAATAAAACAAATCATTTGTTCTATTTCCAGTAGCCCCCAGCAGGTATCTTATCTGGGTGTTACAGAAATTCAATCTTCCTTAGCTAGGGTGTTTAGGCAAGACCACGCACCGATAATTCGAAACAATAAATACTAACTAGATGTGCTGTTAATTTTTCCATAGATTTCTCCAAGATTATTTCTCCTGTTTACTTCGGAGGTCATAAGTTACCAGAACATAATCCTAAAAGTTCATTAGTTCACGTTTGCCAAATGGCAATCAATAATTGTTGAACCTGTTGAAAGAGTGTTCATTCATTCATTATTCATTCAACTGTATTTATTGAGCGCTTACTGTGTGCAGAGCACTGTACTAAGCGCTTGGGAAGTACAAGTCAGCAACATATAGAGATGGTCCCTACCCAACAATGGGATCACAGTCTAGAAGGGAGAGACGGACAACAAAGCAAAACAAGTAGACAGGTGTCAAAACCATCAGAATAAATAGAATTATAGCTATATGCACACCATTAATAAAAGAGTAGTAAATATGTACAAGTAAAATAGAGTAATAAATACATACAAATATATAGAAGTGCTGTGGGGAAGGGAAGGAGGTAGGGCGGGGGGTGATGGGGAGGGGAGGAGGAGAAGAAAAAGGGGGCTCAGTCTGGGAAGGCCTCCTGGAGGAGGTGAGCTCTCAGTAGGGCTTTGAAGGGAGGAAGAGAGCTAGTTCGGCAGATGCGTGGAAGGAGGGCATTCCAGGCCAGGGGAAGGATGTGGACTGGGGGTCAACTGCGGGACAGACGAGAATGAGGCACAGTGAGGAGGTTAGCGGCAGAGGAGCAGAGTGTGCGGGCTGGGCTGTAGAAGGAGAGGAGGGAGGTGAGGTAGGAGGAGATGAGGTGATGGACAGCCTTGAAGCCAAGAGTGAGGAGTTTTTGCTTGATTCATCCAATAAGGGATATACCAAGTTACAGAATAAATGAACAGTGATCCTCTTTGACATTGTCACTGCAATTAAGATGCAGCTTTGCAGTCCAAAGAAAACAAAGAATTGATGTGCACCTCAGGGGGAGCAGGAGGGAGAGGGTGAAGAAGGTACAATCCCTAAAATTTGGCAAACTCAGCATGCCTTCTGTTCTCAGTGGAGGTTCTCTGTAAATCACTCCTAATCACCGGGCACACCTGACACTCCAAATGAGTGGTGTGATGAAGCACGTTCTCCCTCGTTCCCATCCTAAAACGCCACGGGGATTTGGAAAAAATCAATGGCATTTATTGAGTGCTTACTGCAGAGCACTGTACTAAGCAAAGGGATACACCTTGTATCCCCCCCAGCGCTTAGAACAGTGCTTTGAACATAGTAAGTGCTTAACAAATACCATCATTATTATTAAGCGCATGGGAGAGTAAAATATAACAACGTAACAGGGTCGGTACACATATTCCCTGCCCACAATGAGCTTACAGTCTAGAGGAAAAAGACTTCTGTCCAACGAACCAGAGATAGAATTAGTATTACTCATATGCAACCTAGCCCCAAAGGCTGTGTCTGCATGAGACCAACCTGATGGTACGTGCAAAGTTGTTTTCCATATAAATTGACATTTTTTTCTTAAACCACCTTAAATTACATCCTGCATGTGAGCCGGGTAATATAAGAAGGATTGAAAAGTTGTTCTTTTAGCCGCAACTCAACATCTTGGACTAAAAAGCGCTACAATAAACTCAGCAGACACCGCAAATGCGCTTGCATCCTCAGAAATGTTTCGATTGGGTCGCAAGTCCCTCAGGTGATCGCCACATGCCACCAGCCTGCTGAGATTTTGAGGACTGTCTTTAAATACTGGGATAGAGATGACAATCGGGAGGGCACGTCAGGGTACTTGGGGCTTGCCCGAAAACAAGACCGACAACACTCTAAGGAGTAAAATGGTACTGCTGCCTTTATGGCTGGACGCTCACTCGGAGATGTTCTAAATACTAATACTGGCTCAGAGTGAGTCGTGTCCAAGAATAGGTGATAAGTCTGGTGAGATGGCCTGGATATATAAGGACCGCAGAGAATCTCTTTGCGGCCAGAGCCTGTCAGAGGGAGGAGAGCAGAGAGGGAAAGTCATTTTGGTCTTTCAGACTGCAGTTATTTCTTGGGGTTTGGCTCAGGACAAGTGAGAGGCCTTTAAGCCCAAGACGGTGTTAAATTACTAGTGAAACTGTGGGAGTTACTGCACTTCCCTACCTCTCATGTACGCTTCTTTCCATTCAACACGTCTCGAAAACATGGCCTAGTGGAAAAAACATGAGAGTCGGAGGACTTGGGGTTCTAATCCCAGCCCTGCCACCTGCCTGCTGTGTGACTTTAGGCAAGGCACCACACTTCTCTGTGCCTCAGTGCCCTCATCTGTAAAATGGGGATTAAGACTGTGAGCCCCATGTGGGGCATGGACTGTGGACTGATTATCCTGTATCTTCCCCAGTGCTTAGTACAGTACCTGGCCTGGCACATAGTAAGTGCTTAACACACACCATTCTCTCTCTCTCTCTATATATATATATATAGATAAAATAAAAAATAATATGTTTTACACACACACACACACACAAAAAAAAAAAAAAACCACCCACCCCAGCGGCACTTCCACATCCTATACCCACTGGTCTCCAATTGACTCACTAACATTATCTTAGAGCCTTAATGTTAGATTTTCTAGGTATGCAGTTTGGGGCCAAATAAAATATTTCCTCACAGACAATGTCTTCTCCAAACACACTGCACAGACACAACCAAAGATGCCCTGCACACAGTAAGCACTCAATAAATATCATTGATTTACTGAGTAAAGTTGCATTAGATACAAGTTTACAGTGAAAACAGGAATTTGAAATTCATTTTTCAAATTATCAAATTTTTACAACAGTGTTTTCACTTGTAATTGCTTTGAATAGGCTAGTAATGCCACTACACTAGCCCCGCTGACACAAGGAACTCCAAACCCAATCCCCAACACAAACAATGAATGGGCATTTCTCCATGATCCTGAAATCCGGGCAGCTGTCAAGACCTCAGGCACGGCCCAAGAGGAGCCAACAACATTGGTTCAGCGCAAATGGCTCGGGAATCTACGGCCGACTTGCTGCGAAACACTGACCGCGCAACACTCTGTGGCACCCGATAACACGACACAGACTTGAGACTTCAGAAACCTGTGTCGCAGTGTGCAAATCAAATTAAGGAACAGGTGTGACAGGTGGTGAGATGCCAGAGTGGAAAAGTGCCAGAGCTGTGCAAACCACCACAAAACTAAAACCTTGTACCATCACTAAGGGCGTTACATGGCCCCATCTGTGACATCGTGATACCACTAAAGAGTGAAGAGGACTCTAGGCTGTAAGTTCTTTGTAGTCAGGGATCATATCTACCAACTCTACTCAATAATAATAATGATGATGGTATTTGTTAAGCGCTTATTACGTGGCAAGCACTATGGTGGATACAAGCAAATCGGGTTGGATAGAGTCCCTGTCCCATATGGGGCTCAGAGTCTCAATCCCCATTTTGCAGATGAGGTAACTGAGGCCCAGAGAATCAATCAATCAATCATATTTATTGAGTGCTTACTGTGTGCAGAGCACTGTACTAAGCGCTTAGGAAGTACGTGAAGTGACTTGCCCAAGGTCATACCGCAGACACGTGGCAGAGCCTGGATTAGAACCCATGACCTTCTCACTCCCAGGTCCGAGCTCTATCCACTACGCATACTCCTTCTCGCTATGCCATACTCCTTTCTCAAGCATCTAGTACCATCCTCGGCAGGTTAGAAAACGCTCAATAAATACCATCGACTGATGGATTAGCCTCAAACGAGGAAAGAACACCAAATAGATGGCAAATTCTTCTCCACACATCTACCGCTGAAGACGAGGCTCTGCAAAACATACAGAACCCTCTAACACGCAAAGACATGGCACGCATCCCAGTAACAGGGGAAGTCACTGCAGTAGTATCAGCCATGAACAATGAATGAAAATGCACCTGGCCCTAATGGCATAATTGTTGAAATCTACAAGCATTCACACAACCTCATCCTCAACCATGGACCCTGAGGAAACGCCACAGGATCTCAAAGATGCCATGATTGCTACAGTCTTCAAGAAGGAAGGTAAAAGATCAGATAGAGAATATCGCTGCCTGAATGAACGCTCCTGAAATCATGATGTTATTTCAGGCCACAGGTTGGTACAGCAGACAGAATCTTTGCTATGTGTCAGTTACAGGAAAAAAAAACTGCAGGGACAGGTACACCAAGACCTTATACAGTTTCCACAGACTTTACAAAAGCATTTTATATTATCAGCACCTAGCAATAATTCTATCCTGCCTTGATTATTGCATCAGCCTCGTTGCTGACCTCCCTGCCTCCTGTTTTTCCCCCACTCCAGGCATCCTTCAATCTGCTGCCTGGATCGTTTCTGTACAAAACTGTTCAGTCCAGGTTCTCCCACTCCTCCAGAACTCCAGTGGCTGCCCATCCATCTCTGCATCGGACAGAAACTCCTTGCCAATGGTTTTAAAGCACTTAATCATCTTGTCCCCTCCTATCTTACCTCACCACTCTTCTACTACAACCCAGTCCGTACACTTTGCTCCTCTAATGACAACATGCTTACTGTACCTTGATCTCATCTATCTTGCCATCGACCTCCCACCCCACATCCTGCCTCTGGCCTGGAACTCTCTCCCCCTTTATTTCTGATAGATGATCACTCTCCCCACCTTCAAAGCCTTATTAAAAGCATCTCCTCCAAGAAGCCCTCTTTCCCTAAGCCCTTAGTTCCACAGCACTTATGTACATATGTGTAATTTACTTATTTATATTAATGTCTGCCTCCCCCTCTAGACTATAAGCTCGTAGTGGGCAGGGGACTGTCTACCAAATCTGTTATACTGCACTCTCCCAAACGCTTAGTACAATGCCCTACACATAGTAAGTAGTCAATAAATACAACTGATTGATCGGTAGAGCTGGGCTTGAAAATTACTTGTCCAATTCGGCTGCTCTGAAAAATTCATGAAGCTTTAGACACAACTTCCTGAAGGCATGGCTGGCTGGGTCACAGCTGGGATTGGCCTGTTGAATCACTCCCCACTGCCAATGGAGTAAGCAGGGACGTGTATTTGGCCTGGTCCTGATCAATTTATTTTATATACATATAGCCACGCTGGAAGACACGACCACAGTTCTGGATTCGAGTTTTAGACTATGCTTCCTTAACTCTGGTAAAGACCTTCACCTCAACAAACTTTAAGCATCCTCAAAGTCCTAGAAACAGTCATTCAAGAAGTGCCATATGTAGATAACTACACCCTAGAAGCCATCACCCAAGACGACATGCAAATCACTGTAAACCACTTCACTGAATAAGCCAGGCATTACCAGCTGATGATGTCTCAATAAGCTGAGGTGATGTTTCCGTTTGAACCAGATAAGCCAATACATCCCTATTTTATATATATATATATATGTTGGAACACAGTTCTATTACCTAGGCAGCATACTGACCAAGCAACACAGCGAGAGACCACATAGAAGGCAGCTGAAGCGAGAAGGCCAGCACGTCCTTTGGAGACTGTCAAATAAGAGTGTGGAGGTAGTGTGGGATCATTCCCTCCTAGACTGTGAGCCCGCTGTCGGGTAGGGACCGTCTCTATATGTTGCCAACTTGTACTTCCCAAGCGCTTAGTACAGTGCTCTGCACAGAGTAAGCGTTCAATACATACGACAATGAATGAATGAATGAATCAGGCTTCAGACCAAACTACAGGTTTACAGAGCTACAGTGACACCCAACCTTCTTTATGACGGTAATACCTAACACAGGCGCCACATTCCACTCCTTGAGCAGTTTCATCAGCATTATTTATGGGCCAAACAGCCCATATGGGACAGGGGCTGTATCTGACCTGATTATTTTGTATCTATCCTAGTGTTTAATACAGTGCTTGGCACATAGTCAATCAGTCAATGGTATTTGAGCACTTACTTTTGTACAGCACTTTAGGAACGTGTTGGTTTGTTGTTATATTGTCCTCTTCCAAGCACTTATTGTGCTCTGTGTAAGCGCTCAATAAATACGGCTGAATGAATAAGCGCTTGGGAGAGTACAGTTGTACTGTACTGTTGGTGGACAAGTTCCCTGCCCACGACAAGCTTACATTGTAGTAAGCACTTATATTCCACAATTATTAAATATTAAAATCAAGATCAATGACAAAATACAATCACAAATAGAAACAATAATAATAATTGTGTATTTTTATTGTAGTTGTTAAGCACTTACTATATGCCAAGCACCGGGCTAGATACAAGATTATCAAGCTCACTGTTCCGGAATAACAAAGTTTCAGAACTTCTTTGTTCTGAAACAAATTCAGCCACATAGCACTGAAGCTGTTATGCAACCCCAAGCAACTGCTACCACCTTGATTGTGGCAGTTATCCTATCCAACCTTGACTGCTGTATCAACTTCTTTGCCTCTCTCACTCCAGCCCATACTTCACTCTGCTGCTTGGATCATGTTTCTAAAAAATGTTCAGTCCATATTTCCCCACTCCTTAAGAAACTCCAGTGGTTGCCCATCCTCCTCTGCATCAAACAGAAACTTCTTACCATCAGCTTTAAAGCACTCAATCACCTTGCCCCCTCCTACCTTATATTTTTTATTTCCTACAACCCAGCCCACACACTTCAGTCCTCTAATGCCAACCTATCACTATACCCTGATCTCATTTATCTCGCTGCCGACCCCTTGCCCATGTCCTGCCTCTGGCTTAGAACTCCCTGCCCGTCACATCTGCCAGATGATCACTCTCTCCACCTTCCAAAGCCTTATTAAAAGCATATCTCCTCCAAGAGGCCTTCTTTCCCCACTAAGTTCTAATTCCCTCTTCTCCCATTCATTTCTGCATCACCCTTGCACTTGGATTTGCACCTTTAACTCACCCCACTCTTGGCCCTACAGAATTTATGTACATAACCATATTTTGTTAATTTATATTAATGCCTGTCTTCCTTCTAGACTGTAAATTCTGTGCGGGCAGGGAATGTGTCAACCACCTCTGTTATATTGTACTCTTCCAAGCACTTGGTACAGTACTCCACACACAGTAAGCACTCAAATGCCATTGACTGACTGAAGCTGTGCTCACTCACCTCCACTCAGCTCTGCTGAGGGGGACATGTGAGGAAAATGAAAGCAAAGAGGGCGGAGGAAATGTTTTGATGTTGATCAAATGCAGAATCAACAGCAGCCAGACAGGGAAAAGATAAACAAAGTGGGGGGGAGAATAATTTAAAGGGTCACTCTGTTCCCTGCCACTACAGGAACAAGAATCAGAAGCCCCTCTTTCCACACCTTCCCACCTCCAGCCACCTGCCCCCCCATTTCACAGCCAGACTCAGGACCTAAAAGTCAACACTGCCAGAAGCCACTTTGCTAGAAAAAGAACAATGCCTAGCAGCATATCTTCACTTTAAACTTCCAATACTTTGTTTCCACTGCCTCTGAATTTTCTATAGGACCACGCAACCACATTGGGCTTACACATGGGTAACTAAGCCACTGGAAATAGTCTTTTTAAGGGCATGGGAAACAGACAAATTCAGATTTCCCAAGAAACACATTTATCGGATATAAGTGCCTTCAACCTAAAATTCAATTGAGAATTAAACGGCATTTGCACTCCCCCCCACAATAAAAGACTCATGTACTTTATTAACATAAATATATGTGTATATATAATTTATATGCATAAATATATCGATTTAATTCAGATGAGGGAGGGAGGATATTTGTTTTGTACCAATGACTCTTCAAAGACTGCATAAAATAAATCATGAAAACTGACCAACCTGTACCTTTAGAAAAGAGAATAAAGGAAAGACAATAAACTAATACCAAGAAGAAACAATGCTGAGTTAGTGACTAAGCCTTCAAAGCCATCCTATGATGTCAAAGAGAAAATAGCATTCCTCAGATTCAAAACCAATTACCAAACGACTAAGCTTAAATGATAAAAACAGTTCCAAAATGTTTGACCCACAATAGAGTGAGCAATCTTTCCCCATTAAAAGTTCTGGGAGCAGAAAAAAAAAAATCAAGTTAATTTGAAGGTTAAATTATTGTTAGAAAACCTCTACAACGTTTCATAAAGCACTTGAGCGGGAAAAGTTAACGGTGTACAACCGGCAAATTGTGAAGAATGTTGGTCTTGCTACCTATACTCCTCCTGGAGCATGAGCAGGTAAAGAAAAATTTTAACTTTTTTTATAAGAATGTTTATAAATTTTTACCCTTATAGCCTTTTTCTTTGATGGGGTGAACATTTCCAGAGGAAATACTCTTGGAGTTGCTCTGCTACTAGGAAATAGAAACAGGAAACATGCCTGGCATCATAAATGCATCATTCCTCTAGCAGCTCTATTCACTGTGCCTGCAACGGACCGCTCACACCTTCCCTCTCACCTAATAATAATAATAATAATTGTGGCATTTGTGGAGCGCTTACTATGCGCCAGGTACTGTACTAAGCGCTGGGGTGGATGCAAGCAAATCGGGTTGGACACAGTCCCTGTTCCACGTGGGGATCACAGTCTTCATTCCTATTTTTTATCCTCAGCATCCTTGTGAGGTAGGGAAAAACAAACAACTTGCCTTGACAGATGAGGCAGCTAAGATCCAAAAAAAATTAACTGTGTTGCTCAAAACCACTCCAAGACAGAACTGAGATTAACTTCAGGTCTACTGATAATCGGACTCCCCATCCTCCTTCAATATTTTCTCATTAGGCCAAGCAAACAGAACCACATCTGTCTTGGATTGATCAACCCCCCACGCACCATTTTTCTCCCTCTCCACTTTGGAGTGTTTCCACCTTCATTCCCATTTCATTATGAATTTTAGAAAAGAGGTCAGTGCCAGCATTTGGAGAAACAAACTGCACTCAGTTCTGCCATGATGCGTGTTTTCAATAAGCATTTTGCACAGAAAGTGACTCTTATTCTGACTCTGCACTCTTATTTGGGTTTGGTGTGTCATGATACCAAAAAAACTGCTTATGCACATGAAGTCGGAACAGGTGAGTGCTACAGTACAGCCTTACAGATCTGGGAGTGTTTTCATTTCAAAGAACTGTAAAGGATGTCTGCTGTAGTTTCTGTATCACTTTCAATTTGATGCTGTACAGTCAGAGTTCCAGACAGGGGTGAACACTGAATCGCATAATAAAGCTCTGATCTGTTTAAATGATTGCTGAACTTGACTCAGCAATTTATTGCCATTATTACAAAAAACACTAACACGGAGTAAGATGAATTAGTTCCTGTAATTCCAGAACGACATTCAAGGATCAGAGGGTAATCCATCTGCCGTGTTTTCCACTGAACTGGCTTTAAATTAAGAACACCGGCACCCTTCACAATATGACAGTGCTTAGATTCCCTGAAATGTGGGGTATGTTTCCCATTGACCTTTGGAAAAATAATATGAAATATCTTTCCATGCTACACTCTGTATTGATCAATGTCAATTAAATAGCTTTTAATCTTCATTAAAGTCAGTCAGAGCCTGACATCCCATTAATGAAGTGCGGAGTTGTATGTAGTACGATACTTGTACTGCTGATTATGGTGGTGAGTTTTCAACTTTTGGCCAATTTAGGTAGAAGAGCAGACTTCCCTTCTTCATTCATTCATTTGAATTTATTGAGCGCTTACTGTGTGCACAGCACTGTAGTAAGCGCTTGGGAGAGTACCACAATAAAGCATCTTGTAGTAGGCTAAATCCTCTACAAGCCTTTGAAGTTTTTTTAGCCATATTCATGAATTCATTCACTTCTAAACCGTAGACTCTAAACCCCCCTCTAGACTGTAAGCTTTCTGGAAGGGAATGTGTCTGCTAATTCTGCTTTACTGTACTCTCCCAAGTGCTTAATACAGTGCCTAGCACAAAGTAAGCGCTCAATAGATATCACTGACCGATTTCTTGAAAATCGGGATGAGATTCTAGCCAGTGGTGGAGAGATCATAGCTACTCCTTTCAACTGTTTTGGCACCTGGCAATGACACACTCAATTGTAAAAGTTCAAAGAGGGCCTCGTCAGACAACAATTCCTCTGAAGGAGATATAAATAAATCGGCCATACCCACATCGCCGCCGACCTCTCGCCCACGTCCTGCCTTTGGCCTGGAATGCCCTCCCTCTTCATATCTGACAGACAATTACTCTCCCCCACCTCAAAGCCTTATTGAAGGCATGTCTCCTCCAAGAGGCCTTCCCCGACTAAGCCCTCTTTTCCTTTTCTTCCACTCCCTTCTGCGTCATCCTGACTTGGTCCCTTTATTCACCCCCCTCCTAGCCCCACAGCACTTACATCCATATCCTTATTTATATTAAAGTCTGTCTTTCCTTCTAGACCTGCTCACTGTGGGCAAGGAATGTGTTTGGTATATCGTTACAGTGTACTCTACCAAACGCTCAGTACCGTGCTTTGCACACAGTAAGCGTCCAGTAAATACGATTGACCGATCGGTTCTAAATGGTCTCCCCCATTCAACAGCTTCTCTGGTTATCTGCTTAGAGCTCTGGGAGATTTTGACAAGCCGTCCGAGCAAAGCGTCTTCCAAGGTCCGCTCATGCTGACTGCTCAATTTCAGCCCAGGGAGAGAGGCATTGGAAAGGCAAACCAGTGATTCCCAACCTGGGCTGTAGCCACACAGGCTTTCTCCACTGCAGGCACAGGGTCTCTCCCTCTTTAGTGATCTCTAGTCTCCCTTGGCCACCAAAGTTGGTGTGTGGCTTCAGCTGCAGTGATTGCCAGAGGGCCCAGCAAGTCAGTGGGGTCCAGTGAAACAAGGCCTCGGGGTCCTGAGAGCGCAAAGGGAGGAGGAAAGAAAAGGAGGAAACGCCTCAAAAGAAAGGGGGAAAAGGAGAGAGGGGGATACATCTCGGGCCCGGAACTGTCCTCGGCAGGAGGACAGAGAAGAAAGGTCCTCTGATCTGGACAGACAAAACCTGAGCTGCAAGAAAGAGACTGCCCGCAAAGAATGGGAGGAAGACAAGACCACGGGCCCAGTTCCATGGGAAGCGAGGCGGGAGAGTGCAAGAAAGTCTGGGAAGCACAGCCTAGATCCGGAAACCTGGCAACGAAATCAGTCATTACATCCAAAATGAAAAGCGTGACAAAGAGGAGCTCTGGCTTTTTAGATGGTGCTCTGGTACCAGGAGAAAATGATTGCTAATCATACCTACATTAGGAGGTCTCCGGACCGAGGCTCCTCTGTTGCTTCTGAGGGGACACGCCATCATCTTGTTCTTCTAAACAGTTACTAAAGCCAAATTTTACAGCCATCGAAGGCTATTCAATTTTAAGGGTTTCCTCATTTAAAGTGAAGCTGCCCAAAGCCAAACCAGTTTTGGAATAACACATTCGGATTCCATCAAATGGCAATCAAATGTTAGTTTTCAGAACTAGGAAATGTGATGTGATTATTACTACACCATGGTAAGGTCCTTCCTCCCCACCCCGTGATATTGAGGATCTTATTTGCCTTCTGGCCTTTTCGGGGTTGGCACCTCCACGATTCTAGGGCAGGGAGGAAGCAGGTGTGCACTGCCTTCTCAAGGATCCCTCTGCCTTTACGGAAAAAAAAAATGCTGCCGGCAGACTTTGGAATCAGATACACCATGAGAAGCTATAGCCACCACTCATCAAGAGAATACATTTCCTTACAGTCCAGGCAGGCTTTATCATATTTAGGGAGGGAAAAGAATTGAACAAACCAGTCAAGAAGATACACAGCACACTGTGAACTTGTGGGCAGGAATGTGTCTGTTGTTAAATTGTACTCTCAAGCGCTTAGTACAGTGTTTTGCACACAGTAAGTACTCAATAAATACGACAATGAATTAATGAATGAAGCACTTGGCTCGGTGACAGCCTACACACCTTGGATCACTTCAACAATATCCCTTACCTGCCTCCTAAACTGTGTATAGAACCTACACCACATGGCTATTCTTTACAATAAGCTTTAAACCTATAATGGGTCTAACACCCCGCTCCTAATCTTACCCTCTCGACTCCAGACTGTAAGCTCGTTGTGGGCAGGGCATGTGTCCATTTATTGTTCTATTGAACTTTCCCAAGTGCTTAATACAGAGCTGTGCACATAGTAAGCGCTCAATAAATACAACCGAATGAATGAATGACCCTCCCATAACCAGATCCTTCCTTGCTTTTCACCAACATATTTTGTGATTGTGATTGAAGCTTTAATTCTGGAAAAGTTTATTTCAATCAAGTTCCCCCAAGCATTTTTTTACTGACACACTGAGTTCTCCTCTAATGCAGGGGTTCCATTCTCGAGAAATCTCATGTTAAGAAAAACTCACTTTGCAATATGCACTCCTTAACTGCACACTCAAAACCAACTCTTCCAGCATCACACTGTGTTCCATAGTGTCAGAGGCGGGTTTGCAGAAGAATGCACTCAAATTCCTCCCTAACATCGTTTTATCTAAAACGCATGGTGAAAACTTGCATTGCAGAATAACAGCATACTATTCAATGAAGTATACGATCATCCTCATCATTAACGGTACTTACTGAGTTCCTACTGAGAGGGAAGCACTGTACTAAGCACTTGGGAGGCTACAACAGACAAGAGGACACATTCCCTGCACTCAGCACTCAAGGAGAATGTGAGAAAAAATATTTACACACATTGGGAGCAGCAGCAAATGCAGGGGTATAATTGGAAGGACAGCAGCAATCCCTCAGGGTTCACGGTGAATCAGCTGAAACAGCAAATACCAGAAGCACCCCACGACAAAAGTTTATTGGATGACTCATATCGACTGTGCTTTCTGAAGTATGGAAAAGCACTTATATTGGGAGTTCCTTGAGGGCCAGGGACCATGTCAGATTCTCACCCAATGTACTCTTTCTCAGTGCTTAATACAGTGCTTTGTTTGTTTGTTTTATGGTACTTGTTAAGCGCTTACTACGTGTCAAACACTGTTCTAAGTGCTGGGGGGAGTACAAGTTAATTAGGTCAGACATAGTCCCTGTCCTGCATGGGGAGCTCACAGGCTCAAGTATGAGGGAGAACGGGTGTTGAATCGCCATTTTACAATTGAGGAAACTGAGGCACAGAAAAGTTACGTGACATGGTCACACAGCAATTGGCAGAGCAATCGGCAGAGCAGTCAGCAGAGCTGGGATTAGAACCCAGGTCTTCTGATTTCCAGGCCCATGCTCTTTCCACTAGGCCACGCTGCTTCTCTTGGGGCACAAAGCATGCCCTTTATACTACTATGAGATATACTTGTTTCCCTAGGCACAAATTTCTATCAATACTGAACAAAAATGCAATGGAAAAGAGGGAAAGTCTGATTTAATTTGCCTATCAACCTCTGTAACAAACAAAAACTCCTCACTATTGGCTTCAAAGCTCTCCATCCCCTTGTCTCCTCTTACCTCACCTCCCTTCTCTCCTTCTACATCCCAGCCCACACACTCCACTCCTCTACTACTAACCTCCTCACTGTGCCTCGTTCTCCCCATCCCACCGTCGACGTCCTACCTCTGGCCCGGAACACCCTCCCGCCTCACATCCACCAAACTAGCACACTCCCACCCTTCGAAGCCCTACTGAAAACTCACCTCCTCCAGGAGGCCTTCCCAGACTGAGTCCCCCTTTTCCTCTGCTCCTCCTCCCCTTTCCATCGCCCCGACTCCCTCCCTCTGCTCTTCCCCCCTCCCCGCCCCACAGCACTTGGATATATATGTACATATTTATTATTCTATTTATTTTATTAGTGATGTGTATATATATCTATAATTCTATTTATATTGATGCTATCAGTGCCTGTCTACTCGTTTTGTTTTGTTGTCTGTCTCCCCCCTTCTACACTGTGAGCCCGTTTTTGGGCTGAGATCGTCTCTTTTTCCGTAATGTACTTTCCAAGTGGTTAGTACAGAGCTCTGCACACAGTAAGCACTCAATACGATTGAATGAATGAATGCATGGGTACAGTCGCCACTGCCCCCAGTAACTGAGGGAGCATCAGACAAGTAATCAGACAACGTTACTTGAAAACATGGTTGTGTTAATGGCTATAGCGTGGGGGACATTTTCACACAGACTTCTAGACTACAAATTTAGATCCAATCAGCCAATTAATGGTATTTATTGAGCGCTGACCGTGTGCACTTGGGAAAGTACAATACAACAGAGTTGGTAGACATGATCCCTGCCAATAAGGAGTTTACAGTCTATAAGCTCCATCCCTGAACCTCTGGAAAAACACAAGATGAATTTCCTCTAAATGCTACACACCATAATGTCGAAGGTCACTAAACTACCGTCGACAGACAAGTCTCGAAAACCTGTGAGGAGGAATTGATTACAGTGAAAAGTGGTTTCCCTGAGGTCACTCCTGCTCTCCCTTCTCTATGTTTAATTTATTTTAAAGTCTGTCTCCCCCATAGACTGGAAGCTCCTCACGGACAGGGACTGCAACTACCGCCAGCTGAGCGGAGCCTGCACTTTCAGCCTGGATCCCTTCCTCTGGAGCCTCAGGGAAAGTTCCACCTCCCTCTTCCAGGCCCCGCCTCCTGGTCCGACGACTGGGCAACTTTGGAATTTAAACTATCAAGACAACTCATCTGAAACTGCTATAAAACCACTCGTTTATCAGATCATCTTGAAGGATTCCACCTGATTAACGTTTCGGAGCACAAAATGAGCCCACCTGTCATGAAACCATCATGTCTACCAACGTTATTATATTGTACTCTCCCAACGGTTTAGTACAGTGCTCCGCATAGGGTAAGTGCTCAATAAATACCATTGATTGATTGAGAGAACCATGCTTGCCCAGCCCCACTCCCTGGCTTTCCCCGGGAAACATCCTCCACTTACCAAAATGCTATTACTTCCCTGTCTGAGGTGAAAACTGGCTATTCAGAAGTGTGGGAGAGAAGGCTGAAACCCTGGCGTTTGTTGAGAATGTGGTTCAAAGAGAATCTTCTGTCTCAGCCCTTCTTCAGTAATAATAATAATGATGGTATTTGTTAAGTGCTTACTATGTACCAAGCACTGTTCTAAGTGCTGAAAATTAGGGCAACCTCAATTCCAGGGTGCTCAAACACAGGGGTAACATTTTTTAACACTAAGTATCTTGTGAAAAGAAAACTCTGGAATAACACGTTCCCTCTAGGCTGTAAGCTCCTTGTAGGCAGGGAATGTGCCTAGCAACTCTGTTGTACTGGACTCTCCCAAGCACTTAGTACAGTGCTCTGCATAAGGTAAAAATACTCAATAAATAGGATGGAGTGATCGACTCTTTTGCAATAATATATATTTTCATTACAATTGGGCTAGAACGTGGTGGAGGGGGGACAATGTTACCACTACATGGTTGAGAAGTGGTTATAACGCCAGGAATGCTGTAAAAGACAGGATCTGGTGGTTACCTTGGAATCTATCCTTCATTATCTTTGCAAAGGAAACAAATCACAACTAAAATCTTACTAGAAATTGATTTTAAGCAGTGTAAATTGGTTTTCCAATGTGCTAATGCCCGCTGTCAGAGACACGGGGACCATGATTCACTTATGAGACTTTTATGCTTCACTCTGCTGTCTGGATCATTTTTCTAAAAAACCGTTATGTTTCTCCACTCCTCAAGAACCTCCAGTGGTTGCCCGTCCACTTCTGCATCACATGGAACTCTCCTTACCATGAGCTTTAAAACACTCAATTGCCTTGAGCCCTCCTACCTTACCTCGCTGTTCTCCATCAAATCAACACAATTACACTGACATCTGCAAATGACCATGAACATACTAATGAATATTTTATACAAATACATCTTTTAAGGAAAAAGTAATAAGGGCTCAATGACACACCAAAAGTTATGATGCACTTTTATTGCAACACATTACAAAATCCCCAAGATATTTGGACATTCTCCAGGTTAGAAATGAAATGTATCTGAAATTTAAGCTTAAAATATTTTCAACTAATGTGATTAAGTATTTGGGTACACCAAATTTAATTTAGAAAATAAATGTAAGGGACAAAATAGATTTGCAAACTGGATGTACTAAATACTAACCAAGCTCATATACTGGATAAAGAACAGATAAGAATATTTCGATCGTATTCTAATCAGGGTTCAAAATTTTCCTTTGAGATTTCATCATCAGGGTGAAAAGCTGGCTGCTGATGTTGAAGTATTTCTTAAGGCCTAAATCATTCCCTCATTAATTTTCTCTCCATGATTCATCGTCTTCCCAACTTTCAACCCAAAACTCAACAACCTGAAGCGTCTCTGAAATGGAAAGGACTTTTCCACAACTTCCATAATTGGCTGCTCAATAGTATTTATTGAGTACCTACTTTACAAAGCACTGTACTAAGCTCTTAGGAGAGTGCAACTGAACCTGCTCTCAAGGAGCTTACCATCTAGCGGGGAGGACAGAGAGACACATGCTAATTGTAAACACTAAGATCACTGACAGCAAAAGTATATGGGAAAGATAAGTGAAAGGTAGTGTAATCATTGGTATTTACTGAGTGCTAATAGTGCGAGTACTGTATAGTGCTTGGGAGAGTATAACAGAGTTGGAGAGCGGGATCCCTGCTCTCAAGGACCTGAGCGGGGAAAACAGACATGAAAATAAATTACAGATAGAGGAAACAACAGAATATAAGGATATGCACAAAGTGTTGTGGAGGTGAGGTGAGGATCAAAGTAGTTAAGGAGCATGGATACAAGTGCAAAGATGACCAGAGGGGAGGATCATCAGTGGACTATGAAAAATTAAAGAAGTTACATTAGCGGGTAGAAATTCTTACCGAGGTTGGGTAGTTTTGACATTCTGAAAATTCATTCAATTGTACTTCATTCAATCGTATTTATTGAGCGCCTTCTGTGTGCAGAGAACTGTACTAATCTGCCTTCCATTATAGGTATTAAAATGGGCTATTTCATTTGCAGCCTTTGGTAAAACCACCGCTGCAGTTTGATTTAAACAAAACTTCATTTTTATTAGTTCATTTTCCCAAGCATACCAGATGTTTTGAAAACTTGATACAAAAAAAATGCATCCAAAAAGGGGCTGAATAATCAAAAATCATCACTGCGGCACTGCCTCTTTCTTTAATGCTTTTACAAGGATTTCTGCCACTTGGTTGTGTAAGGTGAAGGCTTGCCATACCTCGGTTTGACCACTGCATCAGCCTCCTTGCTGATCTCCCTGTTTCCAATCCGTACTTTACTTTGCTGCCCAAATCATTTTACTAACATCGTTCTGACATCTCCTCACTTCTCAAAAATTTCAAATGGTTACATTTCTCCTTGTATCAAGCAGAAACTCCTGACCACTGGTCTTAAGGCATTCAATCAGCTCTCTCCCCCTACTTATCCAGTCTTCCAACTAATTCCAATTGGCAATCTTCATTCCTCTTAAACTAACCTACTCACTGTGCTTCATTCTTGCGACTTATCACCAATCGTATTTACTGAGCACTTACTGTGTGCAGAGCACTGTACTAAGCCCTCGGGAGAGTACAATGGAACAGAGTTGGTAGACACTTTCCCTGGCCACAAAGACCTTTCCTTTATGAGGGGAAGATAGTCAGTAACACAAATAATTTAATGTATATCATTTATAGCTATTCGCCTACCCTACTCCTTTGAAGTCCCTCCCCTTTCCCAGCAACCAGGCCACTACTCTCCCCATCTCTGAAACCCTTCTGAAATTGCTTCTCTCCCAGGAGCTCTCGTCTCCCCACTGAATATCCCTGGGACTGCCACTTATGCACTTCTGAACCACCTAAAGCATTTAAATACTCAGAAAGCCCCACAGAACCATACAGTGTTTTGCACTCTTTTACTTACTCATATCGATCTTTTTGTAAACTCCTTGAGGGCAGGGATCATGTCTCAATTCTACTGTACTCTCCCAAGTGCTCAGTACAGTACTCTGCAAAGAGTACAAGCTCAATAGTAGTGATAGCATTTATTAAGATTTTGTTGTGGGCAGGGAACACCTCTACCAACTTTGTTAAATCATACTGTCCCAAGCGCTTAGTACAGTGCTCTGCACACAGTAAGCTTATGATTAAGAGCTTACTGTGTGCACAGCACTCTTCTAAGCCCTGGGAGAGACGATGCAGGTGGGAATTAGACAAGGCCCCTGCCTTTCGGGGAGCTCACCATCTAAGGATGATTGATTGACAGGTGAAAAGCAGAGGCTTTAACTTCTGCTTGGAAGGTAAACCCAAAGAGGAACACATATTTCTTGGAAGGGTTGGATTTTCTATTAATAACAAGCTCAAGTACCACTCATTAATCTCCTTAACTGAGATTAATAAGCATGTTATGATCCTGCAACTTAAATTAGCAATCAGCTACCATACCAGTCATTAGTATGCATTACTTCATCTGCAGTGGCAAGAAAAAAGTGTATATTCATCTTAACCAAATCTTATCCTATTTTGGAGGGAGGCAGGGTTATTGTGTTATCCATGGTTATCCATGTCATAGGTGGAAAGGATCCAAATCTTTCCACTATTCCAGGTTTCATCGTAAAAAAAGGAGTGAGGACAAGGTAATTCTGCAACATGTTTGCTGTATGATCTTGGGCAAGTCACTTAACTTCTCTGTGCCTCAGTTCCCTCATCTGTAAAATGGGGATTAAGACTGTGAGCCCCATGTGGGACAACCTGGTTACCTTGTATCTACCCCATGGCTTAGAACAGTGCTTGGCACGTAATAAGTGCTTAACAAGCACTATGGACACACTACCAGGATGACTGCAGATGGAGGTGGGGCGGTCTGGGAGAGACGTGTCCATGAAGTCGCTATGGGTTGGAGACGGCTTGATGGCATAGACAATACACACAACTTCCCACTGTTGGGTAGGGACTGTCTCTATATGTTGCCAACTTGTACTTCCCAAGCGCTTAGTACAGTGCTCTGCACACAGTAAGCGCTCAATAAATACGATTGATGATGATGAACTTCCTACTGGAGACTACTTCATTTAGGACTATTTTTCAGGAAACCAATTAAGAACGCAAACTACAGTATATCAGTATGTCACTGCTCTCCCTATCTTACATCATTTACTGAATGCCTCTGTGCACAGCACTGTACTAAGAGCTGGTGAATATACCAAAATAGTAGAAGATACAACCCCAGCTACTTTTAGCTTGGGAGCCCCACACAGGGAACGTGTTTAATTCCCACCTGTTTATTTTCTCCAGCACTCTGCTCACATTAAGCACCCAATAAATATCACTACCACTACGGGAGAAGCAGCATGGTGTTGTGGATAGAGCACGGCTTGGTAGTCAGAAGGTCATGGGTTCTAATCCCGGCTCCACCACCTGTCTGCTGCGTGACCTTGGGCAAGACACTTCACTACTCTGCCTCAGTTACCTCATCATAACAATGATGGTATTTGTTAAGCGCTTACTATGTGTAAAGCACTGTTCTAAGCACTGGAGAGGTTACAAGGTGATCAGGTTGTCCCATGGACGGCTCACAGTTTTAATCCCCATTTTACAGATGAGGTAACTGAGGCACAGAGAAGTTAAGTGACTTGCCCAAAGTCACACAGCTGACAGTTGGCGGAGCCGGAATTTGAACCCATGACCTCTGACTCCAAAGCCCGTGCTCTTTCCACTGAGCAATGCTGCTTCTTCTCATCCGTAAAATGGGGATCGAGACTGTGAGCCCCACCTGGGACAGGGACTGTGTCCAATCCGATTTGCTCGTATACCCCCCACCCCCCAGTGCTTAGTACAGTGCCTGGCACAGAATAAGTGCCTAACAAGTACCACAATTATTATTATTACTTAATAATAATAATTGAACTTACTTGAACTTACAATACCTCCATATTAAACATTAAACTTCAATAGTCTGATGTGCCACAGGGAATGTTCACTCAATTGCTGATGTCTTTGTTGAGGGCTGGGGAATAAAAATTTTATTGTCCTCTAACATTCCAAAGAATAAACTGCTTCATCAGAAAGTTCCCAATGAGCATATGCAACCCTGGCGAGGGAGAATTGTTGGGAGCCCCTGGAAAATATAGGTGGTTTCCTCTACCTAGGAAGCTCTCTCACAGCAAGCAGAGTATCTTGCTAAAGAGCTCAATTCTGCCTTAAATGGGCAAGCAGAGCCTTCAAATACTTGAAAATCGGGTGTGCGTGAACTGTGGCTTCAGACATATAATCGAATTTGCAGAAGATTCCTGCAGAAAAATTGGAGACCATATGTACAAATATGACCACCATCTCATAAGCAAACATACAAGCATTTGAGGCCATGATTGTCAAACCAGTTTCATTGAATTGGACAAGTGTTCAGAATGTCAGATTCCAGGCTCCCAAAGCAAACGCTGCTCTCCAAGAAAGCCGAGAAGCTGGCCTAAGGGGGCAGAAAAAACATTTTAAATATGGCCTTTGTCTATCTTTCAAAAATATAAAAATAAATAGGGCCTTGGATGGCAGCGCCAAACATAAACCCACCTGATGGAGTAATGAAGCACAAGGGGTCCAGATTTTTAAGCCGCATGCTGTCGAAGGAAAGTGAAAAAGAAGAAAAGAGGTAGAGGATGGCGTATCTATTGAGCGCTTACTGTGTGCAGAGCACTGTACTAAGCGCTTGGGAGAGTGCAATCCCCCAGCTGGAAACATTTGCAAAGTACTGCGGGCGTATGCTATTTGCAGTACACATAGACAATCGCAGTATCAGTCATAGGCAAATTCATAAATAAAGCATAAAGAAAAAAAAGTGTCATCTCTGGAAGCTGACCGGTAATGAGTAGTATAAATTCAATCATTTAATGGACCTGATGATGCCTGGCCTTTTGGCTTCACTTGGTTCTATTCAGAATCCCTTACTTGTTCAGACCATCTCTTATTATGATTGTCACCTTTTGAAAGACTCTGAAAGACCCATCTGACCTTCATTGTCTAGTGCAGTGGTTCTCAAAGAATAGTTTGCTTTGTAGCCAATACTGCAATCAGCTTTTAATAATTAGTGTAATCATGACAGAGTTTTAAACCGAACCTGTCCAAACAATATTTTCCTTGAAAATTTCACTGTATTTATCCTATGGGTTACTTCAATTACAAAAGCCCTTTGGCATTCATGGATTTTTTTTGTTGTTCACGGTTTTGTCTGAGGTTGGCTGGATCCATTGCCAACATTCATTCATTCAATCGCATTTATTATGCACTTACTGTGTGCAGAGCACTGTACTAAGCGCTTGGGAAAGTACAATACGACAGTGAACGGTGACAATCCCTGCCCACAACGAGTCACCAAGCGGCCACAGCCTGTCTCCCCAGGGGCCGGCTGGCTGGCCCCCTCCACGCTGACCGCAAGCCTTGATGGCCACAAGTTTCTGAATAAAGTCCCATCGCCGGGGCTGAGGATAGGTGGGCTTTCACCTCATTCACAGGGATCTCTCTAATCAACCCTCCATAAATGCTATAGGCCAACAGCAATTATTTTGGAACTGCCAACGCTGTTTCGGAACAACTTTCTTGTAAAATGTTGAACGTAATAAACCAAATTCAAACCCAAAATGGATACATATGTTTCATGAAAATGCCAGAACTAATCTCCAGTATTAAACCCAACTGGGTTCTCTCTCCTGTTCTCTCTCTCTCTCCCCACAACCTAGGTGCCTGTCCCAGAGTAGATAGAGCACGGGCCTAAGTGTCAGAAGGACCTGGGTTCTAATTCCAGCTCCACGATGTGTCTGCTGTATGATCTTGGGCAAGACACTTAACTTCTCTGGGCCTCAGTTACCTCATCGGTAAAATGGGGATTAAGAGTGTGAACCGCATGGGGGATGGGGATGGTGTCCAACCTGATTAACTTGTATCTACTCCAGCACTTACAGCAGTGCTTGGCACATAGTAAGTGCTTAATAAGTACCATAATTATTATTATTAAATACACATTGAAATGTGTTCTTTTGGTATGGCTTTGTGTTACACTACACAAGGGACACTTAATATGAATATACCCTTCCAAAAAAGATGGGATAATAATGATAATAATAATCTAAATAGGGGGAAGAGCAGGTATTTAACCTCCAACTTACAGATGAAAAAATTGAGGCTCAGAGAGGTTAAGTGACTTGCCAAGGACATACAGAAGGCAAGTGGCAGAGTCAGAATTAGAATCCAGGTCCCCATTAGGCTAAACTGCTTATGACCTTGCTCACATGCAGTTCAACCTTTTAGAGATACATGTCCCGATTATGCACAGTCACTGCCCTGGTAGTAAAACTTTAAAATCCTGGGTTCAGATAACATAGATCCCAAATTTCACTTTGCTTGCCAGGCTCAGAAATGATTGGATCATGCTAAAAATAAAATAAAATAAAATTCAGCCATGCGCTTTAAAGCAGAAAGGGTGGAGTTTTTGGAACACTGCCCATATCACTTCCAAACCATGAAAAGCGCTACGAAATATGCAAACACAAAGCTATACATAATTGCTATTACGGCATCCTGCAAAGAGGTTAGTAAAAATTTAGTAGGTTAGTACTCTAGCTACGAATCAAGCCAGCCACATCTCAAAGTGCAACTATGCTGCCAGATCCTCGTTACTTACACCGTTTCGGGCAAGTCGTTCATTTGACTTATTTAAATCAATTAGAGGGTTTTGTAACTGTCGAACTGACTTTATACATCAAGACCAAGGCTTTCACTCCACCCCAAAACTAGCCTGCATGTAAAAGGACACTTCATTCTCATCAGATAGTTTGAAACATTACACTGACAACATTGCTTTTGTAGGTCCTCCCTGATATTAAAGAGTTCAGATGCCTCCCAGGTTATGAGCACCCAACTTTGCGTACAACCCAAGGATTCATGTGACACGGTTTGTTGATGAACCACCTAATTGGGGTAATTAATTTGTTTTAACGGTGTTTGTTAAGCACTTACTATGTGCCAGCCATTTGCACTAAGCACTGGGGTAGACAGAAGACAATCGGGTTGGATACAGTCCATGTCCCACATGGGGCTCACAGTCTTAATCCCCATTTTACAGATGAGGTAACTGATGCACAGAGAACTGAAGTGACCTGCCCGAGGTGACACAGCAGGAATTAGAACCCAGGTCTCTGACTCCCAAGCTCTTCCACTCTCC